>NW_028270189.1:43645670-43945670 GCF_037043375.1 Chiloscyllium plagiosum | reverse complement strand
GCGTGGGTCATGAGTGTCCTGCGTGGGCCATTGAGTGTCCGGTGTGGGTCATTGAGTGTCCTGCGTGTGTCATTGAGTGTCCTGCGTGGGTCATGAGTGTCCTGCGTGGGTCATGAGTGTCCTGCGTGGGCCATTGAGTGTCCTGTGTGGGTCATTGAGTGTCCTACGTGGGTCATGAGTGTCCTGCATGGGTCATTGAGTGACCTGCGTGTACCATTGAGTATCCTGCGTGCGTCATTGAGTGTCTTGCATGGGTCATTGAGTGTCCTGCGCGGGTCATGAGTGTCCTGCGTGGGTCATTGAATGCCCTGTGTGGGTCATGTGTGTCCTACGTGGGTCATTGAGTGTCCTGCTTGGGTCATTGAGTGTCCAGCGTGGGTCATTTAGAATCCTGCATGGGTCATTGAGTGGCCTATGTTGGTCATTGAGTGTCCTACGTGGGTCATTGAGAGTCCTGCGAGGGTCATGAGTGTCCTGCTTGGGTCATTGACTGTCCTGCGTGGGCCATTGAGTATCCTGCGTGGGTCATTGAGTGTCCTGCGTGGGTCATTGAGTGTCCTGTGTGGGTCATGAGTGTCCTGCGTGGGGCATGAGTGTCCTGCGTGGGTCATTGAGTGTCCTGTGTGGGCCATGAGTGTCCTGCGTGGGTCATTGAGTGTCCTGTTTGGGTCATGAGTGTCCAGCGTGGGTCATTGAGAGTCCTGCGTGGGTCATTGAGTGGCCGGTGTTGGTCATTGAGTGTCCTACGTGGGTCATTGAGTGTCCTGCGTGGGTCATGAGTGTCCAGCATGGATCATTGAGTGTCCTGGGTGGGCCATTGAGTATCCTGCGTGGGTCATTGAGTATCCTGTGTGTGTCATTGAGTGTCCTGCGTGGGTCATTGAGTGTCCTGTGTGGGCCATTGAGAGTCCTGCGTGGGTGATTGAATGCCCTGTGTGGGTCATGTGTGTCCTGCGTGGGTCATTGAGTGTCCTGCTTGGGTCATTGAGTGTCCAGCGTGGGTCATTTAGAATCCTGCGTGGGTCATTGAGTGGCCTGTGTTGGTCATTGAGTGTCCTACGTGGGTCATTGAGTCCTGCGTGGGTCATGAGTGTCCTGCGTGGGTCATTGAGTGTCCTGCGTGGGCCATTGAGTATCCTGCGTGGGTCATTGAGTGTCCTGCGAGGGTCATTGAGTGTCCTGTGTGGGTCATGAGTGTCCTACGTGGGTCATTGAGAGTCCTGCGTGGGTCATGAGTGTCCTGCATGGGTCATTGACTGTCCTGCGTGGGCCATTGAGTATCCTGCGTGGGTCATTGAGTGTCCTGCGTGGGTCATTGAGTGTCCTGTGTGGGTCATGAGTGTGCTGCGTGGGTCATGAGTGTCCTGCGTGGGTCATTGAGTGTCCTGCGTGGGCCATGAGTGTCCTGCGTGGGTCATTGAGTGTCCTGTTTGGGTCATGAGTGTCCAGCGTGGGTCATTGAGAGTCCTGCGTGGGTCATTGAGTGGCCGGTGTTGGTCATTGAGCGTCCTACGTGGGTCATTGAGTGTCCTGCGTGGGTCATGCGTGTCCTGCATGGGTCATTGAGTGTCCTGCGTGGGCCATTGAGTATCCTGCGTGGGCCATTGAGTATCCTGCGTGTGTCATTGAGTGTCCTGCGTGGGTCATTGAGTGTCCTGCGTGGGCCATTGAGAGTCCTGCGTGGGTCATTGAGTGGCCGGTGTTGGTCATTGAGAGTCCTACGTGGGTCATTGAGTGTCCTGTGTGGATCATGAGTGTCCTGCATGGGTCATTGAGTGTCCTGCGTGGGTCATTGAGTGTCCTGCGCGGGTCATGAGTGTCCTGCGTGGGTCATTGAATGCCCTGTGTGGGTCATGTGTGTCCTACGTGGGTCATTGAGTGTCCTGCTTGGGTCATTGAGTGTCCAGCGTGGGTCATTTAGAATCCTGCGTGGGTCATTGAGTGGCCTGTGTTGGTCATTGAGTGTCCTACGTGGGTCATTGAGAGTCCTGCGAGGGTCATGAGTGTCCTGCTTGGGTCATGAGTGTCCAGCATGGATCATTGAGTGTCCTGGGTGGGCCATTGAGTATCCTGCGTGGGTCATTGAGTGTCCTGCGTGGGTCATTGAGTGTCCTGTGTGGGTCATGAGTGTCCTGTGTGGGTCATGAGTGTCCTGCGTGGGTCATTGAGTGTCCTGTGTGGGCCATGAGTGTCCTGCGTGGGTCATTGAGTGTCCTGTTTGGGTCATGAGTGTCCAGCGTGGGTCATTGAGAGTCCTGCGTGGGTCATTGAGTGGCCGGTGTTGGTCATTGAGAGTCCTACGTGGGTCATTGAGTGTCCTGCGTGGGTCATGAGTGTCCAGCATGGATCATTGAGTGTCCTGGGTGGGCCATTGAGTATCCTGCGTGGGCCATTGAGTATCCTGTGTGTGTCATTGAGTGTCCTGCGTGGGTCATTGAGTGTCCTGTGTGGGCCATTGAGAGTCCTGCGTGGGTCATTGAGTGGCCGGTGTTGGTCATTGAGAGTCCTACATGGGTCATTGAGTGTCCTGCGTGGGTCATGAGTGTCCTGCATGGGTCATTGAGTGTCCTGCATGGGCCATTGAGTATCCTGCGTGGGTCATTGAGTGTCCTGCGTGTGTCACTGAGTGTCCTGCGTGGGTCATTGAGTATCCTGCGTGGGTCATGAGTGTCCTGCGTGGGACATTGAGTGTCCTGCATGGGTCATTGAGTGTCCAGCGTGAGTCATGACTGTCCTGCGTGGGTCATTGAGTGGCCGGTGTTGGTCATTGAGAGTCCTACGTGGGTCATTGAGTGTCCTGCGTGGGTCATGAGTGTCCAGCATGGATCATTGAGTGTCCTGGGTGGGCCATTGGGTATCCTGCGTGGGCCATTGAGTATCCTGTGTGTGTCATTGAGTGTCCTGCGTGGGTCATTGAGTGTCCTGTGTGGGCCATTGAGAGTCCTGCGTGGGTCATTGAGTGGCCGGTGTTGGTCATTGAGAGTCCTACGTGGGTCATTGAGTGTCCTGCGTGGGTCATTGAGTGTCCTGCGTGAGTCATGACTGTCCTGCGTGGGTCATTGAGTGTCCAGCGTGGGTCATTGAGAGTCATGCGTGGGTCATTGAGTGGCTGTGTTGGTTATTGAGTGTCGTACGTGGGTCATTGAGTGTCCTACGTGGGTCATGAGTGTCCTGCATGGGTCATTGAGTGTCCTGCGTGGGCCATTGAGTATCCTGCGTGGGTCATTGAGTGTCTTGCATGGGTCATTGAGTGTCCTGCGTGGATCATGAGTGTCCTGCGTGGGTCATTGAGTGTCCTGCGTGGGTCATGAGTGTCCTGCGTGGGTCATTGAGTGTCCTGCGTGTGTCATGAGTGTCCTGCGTGGGTCATGAGTGTCCTGCGTGGGCCATTGAGTGTCCTGTGTGGTTCCTTGAGTGTCCTGCGTGTGTCATTGAGTGGCCTGCGTGGATCATGAGTATCCTGCCGTGGTCATGAGTGTCCTGTGTGGGCCATTGAGTGTCCTGTGTGGGTCATTGAGTGTGCTGCGTGGGTCATGAGTGTCCTGCGTGGGTCATTGAGTGACCTGCGTGGGTTATGGGTGTCCTGCGTGGGTGAGTCAGTGTCCTGCGTGGGTCATGAGTGTCCTACGTAGGTCATTGAGTGTCCCGCGTGGGTCATGAGTGACCTGCGTGGGTCATTGAGTGTACTGCGTGGGTCATGAGTGTCCTGCGTGGGTCATTGAGTGTCCTGCATGGGTAATTGAGTGACCTGCGTGGGTTATGGGTGTCCTGCGTGGGTGATTCAGTGTCATGCGTGGGTCATGAGTGTCCTGCGTGGGCCATTGAGTGTCCGGTGTGGGTCATTGAGTGTCCTGCGTGTGTCATTGAGTGTCCTGCGTGGGTCATGAGTGTCCTGCGTGGCTCATGAGTGTCCTGCGTGGGCCATTGAGTGTCCTGCGTGTGTCATTGAGTGTCCTGCATGGGTAATTGAGTGACCTGCGTGGGTTATGGGTGTCCTGCGTGGGTGATTCAGTGTCCTGCGTGGGTCATGAGTGTCCTGCGTGGGTCATTGAGAGTCCTGCGTGGGTCATTGAGTGGCCGGTGTTGGTCATTGAGAGTCCTACGTGGGTCATTGAGTGTCCTGCGTGGGTCATGAGTGTCCAGCATGGATCATTGAGTGTCCTGGGTGGGCCATTGAGTATCCTGCGTGGGCCATTGAGTATCATGTGTGTGTCATTGAGTGTCCTGCGTGGGTCATTGAGTGTCCTGTGTGGGCCATTGAGTGTCCAGCGTGGGTCATTGAGAGTCCTGCGTGGGTCATTGAGTGGCCGGTGGTGGTCATTGAGAGTCCTACGTGGGTCATTGAGTGTCCTGCGTGGGTCATGAGTGTCCAGCATGGATCATTGAGTGTCCTGGGTGGGCCATTGAGTATCCTGCGTGGGCCATTGAGTATCCTGTGTGTGTCATTGAGTGTCCTGCGTGGGTCATTGAGTGTCCTGTGTGGGCCATTGAGAGTCCTGCGTGGGTCATTGAGTGGCCGGTGTTGGTCATTGAGAGTCCTACGTGGGTCATTGAGTGTCCTGCGTGGGTCATGAGTGTCCTGCATGGGTCATTGAGTGTCCTGCGTGGGCCATTGAGTATCCTGCGTGGGTCATTGAGTGTCCTGCGTGTGTCACTGAGTGTCCTGCGTGGGTCATTGAGTATCCTGCGTGGGCCATGAGTGTCCTGCGTGGGACATTGAGTGTCCTGCATGGGTCATTGAGTGTCCAGCGTGGGTCACTGAGAGTCCTGCGTGGGTCATTGAGTATCCTGCGTGGGTCATGAGTGTCCTGCGTGGGACGTTGAGTGTCCTGCATGGGTCATTGAGTGTCCAGAGTGGGTCATTCAGAGTCGTGCGTGGGTCATTGAGTGGCTGTGTTGGTTATTGAATGTCGTACGTGGGTCTTTGAGTGTCCTGCATGGGTCATTGAGTGTCCTACGTAGGTCATTGAGTGTCCTGCGTGGGTCATGAGTGACCTGCGTGGGTCATTGAGTGTACTGCGTGGGTCATGAGTGTCCTGCGTGGGTCATTGAGTGTCCTGCGTGGGTAATTGAGTGACCTGCGTGGGTTATGGGTGTCCTGCGTGGGTGATTCAGTGTCCTGCGTGGGTCATGAGTGTCCTGCGTGGGCCATTGAGTGTCCGGTGTGGGTCATTGAGTGTGCTGCGTGTGTCATTGAGTGTCCTGCGTGGGTCATGAGTGTCCTGCGTGGGTCATGAGTGTCCTGCGTGGGTGATTCAGTGTCCTGCGTGGGTCATTGATTGTCCTGCGTGGGTCCTGGGTGTCCTGCGTGGGTGATTCAGTGTCCTGCGTGGGTCATGAGTGTCCTGCGTGGGTCATTGAGAGTCCTGCGTGAGTCATGACTGTCCTGCGTGGGTCATTGAGTGTACAGCGTGGGTCATTGAGAGTCGTGCGTGGGTCATTGAGTGGCTGTGTTGGTTATTGAGTGTCGTACGTGGGTCATTGAGTGTCCTACGTGGGTCATGAGTGTCCTGCATGGGTCATTGAGTGTCCTGCGTGGGCCATTGAGTATCCTGCGTGGGTCATTGGGTGTCTTGCATGGGTCATTGAGTGTCCTGCGTGGATCATGAGTGTCCTGCGTGGGTCATTGAGTGTCCTGCGTGGGTCATGAGTGTCCTGCGTGGGTCATTGAGTGTCCTGCGTGTGTCATGAGTGTCCTGCGTGGGTCATTGAGTGTCCTGTGTGGTTCCTTGAGTGTCCTGCGTGTGTCATTGAGTGGCCTGCGTGGGTCATGAGTGTCCTGCCGTGGTCATGAGTGTCCTGTGTGGGCCATTGAGTGTCCTGTGTGGGTCATTGAGTGTGCTGCGTGGGTCATGAGTGTCCTGCATGGGTCATTGATTGTCCTGTGTGGGTCATGAGTGTCCTGCGTGGGTCATTGAGTGACCTGCGTGGGTTATGGGTGTCCTGCGTGGGTGATTCAGTGTCCTGCGTGGGTCATGAGTGTCCTACGTAGGTCATTGAGTGTCCCGCGTGGGTCATGAGTGACCTGCGTGGGTCATTGAGTGTACTGCGTGGCTCATGAGTGTCCTGCGTGGGTCATTGAGTGTCCTGCATGGGTAATTGAGTGACCTGCGTGGGTTATGGGTGTCCTGCGTGGGTGATTCAGTGTCATGCGTGGGTCATGAGTGTCCTGCGTGGGCCATTGAGTGTCCGGTGTGGGTCATTGAGTGTCCTGCGTGTGTCATTGAGTGTCCTGCGTGGGTCATGAGTGTCCTGCGTGGCTCATGAGTGTCCTGCGTGGGCCATTGAGTGTCCTGCGTGTGTCATTGAGTGTCCTGCATGGGTAATTGAGTGACCTGCGTGGGTTATGGGTGTCCTGCGTGGGTGATTCAGTGTCCTGCGTGGGTCATGAGTGTCCTGCGTGGGTCATTGAGTGTCCTGCGTGAGTCATGACTGTCCTGCGTGGGTCATTGAGTGTCCAGCGTGGGTCATTGAGAGTCGTGCGTGGGTCATTGAGTGGCTGTGTTGGTTATTGAGTGTCGTACGTTGGTCATTGAGTGTCCTATGTGGGTCATGAGTGTCCTGCATGGGTCATTGAGTGTCCTGCGTGGGCCATTGAGTATCCTGCGTGGGTCATTGAGTGTCTTGCATGGGTCATTGAGTGTCCTGTGTGGGTCATGAGTGTCCTGCGTGGGTCATTGAGTGTCCTGTGTGGGTCATGAGTGTCCTCCGTGGGTCATTGAGTGTCCTACGTGGGTCATGAGTGTCCTGCAAGGGTCATTGAGTGTCCTGCGTCGGCCATTGAGCAACCTGCGTGGATCATTGAGTGTCTTGCGTGGGTCATTGAGTGTCCTGTGTGGGTCATGAGTGTCCTGCGTGGGTCATTGAGTGTGCTGCGTGTGTCATTGAGTGTACTGCGTGGGACATTGAGTGTCCTGCGTGGGTCATGAGTGTCCTGCGTGGGCCATTGAGTGTCCGGTGTGGGTCATTGAGTGTCCTGCGTGTGTCATTGAGTGTCCTGTGTGGGCCATTGAGAGTCCTGCGTGGGTCATTGAGTGGCCGGTGTTGGTCATTGAGAGTCCTACGTGAGTCATTGAGTGTCCTGCGTGGGTCATGAGTGTCCTGCATGGGTCATTGAGTGTCCTGCGTGGGCCATTGAGTATCCTGCGTGGGTCATTGAGTGTCCTGCGTGTGTCACTGAGTGTCCTGCGTGGGTCATTGAGTATCCTGCGTGTGTCATGAGTGTCCTGCGTGGGACATTGAGGGTCCTGCATGGGTCATTGAGTGTCCAGCGTGGGTCATTCAGAGTCGTGCGTGGGTCATTGAGTGGCTGTGTTGTTTATTGAGTGTCGTACGTGGGTCATTGAGTGTCCTGCATGGGTCATTGAGTGTCCTACGTAGGTCTATGAGTGTCCTGCGTGGGTCATGAGTGTCCTGCATGGGTCATTGAGTGTCCTGAGTGGGCCATTGAGTGTCTTGCATGGGTCATTGAGTGTCCTGTGTGGGTCATGAGTGTCCTGCGTAGGTCATTGAGTGTCCTGTGTGGGTCATGAGTGTCCTCCGTGGGTCATTGAGTGTCCTACGTGGGTCATGAGTGTCCTGCAAGGGTCATTGAGTGTCCTGCGTGGGCCATTGAGCAACCTGCGTGGATCATTGAGTGTCTTGCGTGGGTCATTGAGTGTCCTGTGTGGGTCATGAGTGTCCTGCGTGGGTCATTGAGTGTGCTGCGTGTGTCATTGAGTGTACTGCGTGGGACATTGAGTGTCCTGCGTGGGTCATGAGTGTCCTGCGTGGGCCATTGAGTGTCCGGTGTGGGTCATTGAGTGTCCTGCGTGTGTCATTGAGTGTCCGGTGTGGGCCATTGAGAGTCCTGCGTGGGTCATTGAGTGGCCGGTGTTGGTCATTGAGAGTCCTACGTGAGTCATTGAGTGTCCTGCGTGGGTCATGAGTGTCCTGCATGGGTCATTGAGTGTCCTGCGTGGGCCATTGAGTATCCTGCGTGGGTCATTGAGTGTCCTGCGTGTGTCACTGAGTGTCCTGCGTGGGTCATTGAGTATCCTGCTTGTGTCATGAGTGTCCTGCGTGGGACATTGAGGGTCCTGCATGGGTCATTGAGTGACCAGCGTGGGTCATTCAGAGTCGTGCGTGGGTCATTGAGTGGCTGTGTTGGTTATTGAGTGTCGTACGTGGGTCATTGAGTGTCCTGCATGGGTCATTGAGTGTCCTACGTAGGTCATTGAGTGTCCTGCGTGGGTCATGAGTGTCCTGCGTGGGCCATTGAGTGTCCGGTGTGGGTCATTGAGTGTCCTGCGTGTGTCATTGAGTGTCTTGCGTGGGTCATGCGTGTCCTGCATGGGTCATGAGTGTCCTGCATGGGTAATTGAGTGACCTGCGTGGGTTATGGGTGTCCTGCGTGGGTGATTCAGTGTCATGCGTGGGTCATGAGTGTCCTGCGTGGGCCATTGAGTGTCCGGTGTGGGTCATTGAGTGTCCTGCGTGTGTCATTGAGTGTCTTGCGTGGGACATGAGTGTCCTGCGTGGGTCATGAGTGTCCTGCGTGGGCCATTGATTGTCCTGTGTGGGTCATTGAGTTTCCTGCATGGGTCATGAGTGTCCTGCGTGGTTGATTCAGTGTCCTGCGTGGGTCATGAGTGTCCTGCGTGGGTCATTGAGTGTCCTGCGTGAGTCATGACTGTCCTGCGTGGGTCATTGAGTGTCCTGCATGGGTAATTGAGTGACCTGCGTGGGTTATGGGTGTCCTGCGTGGGTGATTCAGTGTCATGCGTGGGTCATGAGTGTCCTGCGTGGGCCATTGAGTGTCCGGTGTGGGTCATTGAGTGTCCTGCGTGTGTCATTGAGTGTCTTGCGTGGGTCATGAGTGTCCTGCGTGGGTCATGAGTGTCCTGCGTGGGCCATTGAGTGTCCTGTGTGGGTCATTGAGTTTCCTGCATGGGTCATGAGTGTCCTGCGGGGTTGATTCAGTGTCCTGCGTGGGTCATGAGTGTCCTGCGTGGGTCATTGAGTGTCCTGCGTGAGTCATGACTGTCCTGCGTGGGTCATTGAGTGTTCAGCGTGGGTCATTGAGAGTCGTGCGTGGGTCATTGAGTGGCTGTGTTGGTTATTGAGTGTCGTACGTGGGTCATTGAGTGTCCTACATGGGTCATGAGTGTCCTGCATGGGTCATTGAGTGTCCTGCGTGGGTCATTGAGTATCCTGCGTGGGTCATTGAGTGTCTTGCATGGGTCATTGAGTGTCCTGTGTGGGTCATGAGTGTCCTGCGTGGGTCATTGAGTGTCCTGCGTGGGTCATTGAGTGACCTGCGTGGGTTATGGGTGTCCTGCGTGGGTGATTCAGTGTCCTGCGTGGGTTATGAGTGTCCTGCGTGGGTCATTGAGTGTCCTGCGTGGGTCATGAGTGTCCTGCGTGGGACATTGAGTGTCCTGCGTGGGACATTGACTGCCCTGCGTGTGTCATGAGTGTCCTACGTGGGTCATTGTGTGTCCTACGTGGGTCATGAGTGTCCTGCATGGGTCATTGAGTGTCCTGCGTGTGCCATTGAGTATCCTGCGTGCGTCATTGAGTGTCTTGCATGGGTCATTGAGTGTCCTGCGTGGGTCATTGAGTGTCCTGCGTGGGTCATGAGTGTCCTGCGTGGGTCATTGAGTGTCCTGCGTGGGTCATGAGTGTCCTGCGTGGGACTTTGAGTGTCCTGTGTGGGTCATGAGTGTCCTGCGTGGGTCATTGAGTGTCCTGCGAGGGTGATTCAGTGTCCTGCGTGGGTCATTGCGTGTCCTGTGTGGGTCCTGGGTGTCCTGCGTGGGTCATTGAGTGTCCTGTGTGGGTCCTGGGTCTCCTGCGTGGGTCATTGAGTGTCCTGTGTGGGTCATGAGTGTCCTGCGTGGGTCATTGAGTGTCCTGTGTTGGTCATGAGTGTCCTGCGTGGGTCATTGAGTGTCCTGCGTGGGTCATGAGTGTCCTGCGTGGGTCATTGAGTGTACTGCGTGTGTCATGAGTGTCCTGCGTGGGGCATGAGTGTCCTGCGTGGGCCATTGAGTGTCCTGTGTGGGTCCTTGAGTGTGCTGCGTGTGTCATTGAGTGACCTGCGTGGGTCATGAGTGTCCTGCGTGTGTCATGAGTGTCCTGCGTGGGCCATTGAGTGTCCTGTGTGGGTCATTGAGTGTCCTGCGTGGTCATGAGTGTCCTGCATGGGTAATTGAGTGTCCTGCGTGGGCCATTGAGTATCCTGCGTGGGTCATTGAGTATCCTGCGTGGGTCATGAGTGTCCTGCGTGGGACATTGAGTGTCCTGCATGGGTCATTGAGTGTCCAGCGTGGGTCATTCAGAGTCGTGTGTGGGTCATTGAGTGGCTGTGTTGGTTATTGAGTGTCGTACGTGGGTCATTGAGTGTCCTGCATGGGTCATTGAGTGTCCTACGTAGGTCATTGAGTGTCCTGCGTGGGTCATGAGTGACCTGCGTGGGTCATTGAGTGTACTGCGTGGGTCATGAGTGTCCTGCGTGGGTCATTGAGTGTCCTGCATGTGTAATTGAGTGACCTGCGTGGGTTATGGGTGTCCTGCGTGGGTGATTCAGTGTTCTGCGTGGGTCATGAGTGTCCTGCGTGGGCCATTGAGTGTCCGGTGTGGGTTTTTGAGTGTCCTGCGTGCGTCATTGAGTGTCCTGCGTGGGTCATTGAGTGTCCAGCGTGGGTCATTTAGAATCCTGCGTGGGTCATTGAGTGGCCTGTGTTGGTCATTGAGTGTCCTACGTGGGTCATTGAGAGTCCTGCGTGGGTCATTGAGTGTCTTGCATGGGTCATTGAGTGTCCTGTGTGGGTCATGAGTGTCCTGCGTGGGTCATTGAGTATCCTGCGTGGGTCATTGAGTGACCTGCGTGGGTTATGGGTGTCCTGCATGGGTGATTCAGTGTCCTGCGTGGGTTATGAGTGTCCTGCGTGGGTCATTGAGTGTCCTGCGTGGGTCATGAGTGTCCTGCGTGGGACATTGAGTGTCCTGCGTGGGACATTGAGTGCCCCGCGTGTGTCATGAGTGTCCTACGTGGGTCATTGTGTGTCCTACGTGGGTCATGAGTGTCCTGCGTGGGTCATTGAGTGTCCTGTTTGGGTCCTGGGTGTCCTGCGTGGGTGATTCAGTGTCCTGCGTGGGTCATGAGTGTGCTGCGTGGGTCATTGAGTGTCCTGCGTGAGTCATAACTGTCCTGCGTGGGTCATTGAGTGTCCAGCGTGGGTCATTGAGAGTCGTGCGTGGGTCATTGAGTGGCTGTGTTGGTTATTGAGTGTCGTACGTGGGTCATTGAGTGTCCTACGTGGGTCATGAGTGTCCTGCATGGGTCATTGAGTGTCCTGCGTGGGCCATTGAGTATCCTGCGTGGGTCATTGAGTGTCTTGCATGGGTCATTGAGTGTCCTGTGTGGGTCATGAGTGTCCTGCGTGGGTCATTGAGTGTCCTGCGTGGGTCATGAGTGTCCTGCGTGGGTCATTGAGTGTCCTGCGTGTGTCATGAGTGTCCTGCGTGGGGCATGAGTGTCCTGCGTGGGCCATTGAGTGTCCTGTGTGGGTCCTTGAGTGTCCTGCGTGTGTCATTGAGTGACCTGCGTGGGTCATGAGTGTCCTGCCTTGGTCATGAGTGTCCTGCGTGGGCCATTGAGTGTCCTGTGTGGGTCATTGAGTGTCCTGCGTGGGTCATCAGTGTCCTGCATGGGTAATTGACTGTCCTGCGTGGGCCATTGAGTATCCTGCGTGGGTCATTGAGTTTCCTGCGTGTGTCACTGAGTGTCCTGCGTGGGTCATTGAGTGTCCTGCGTGGGTCATGAGTGTCCTGCGTGGGACATTGAGTGCCCTGCATGGGTCATTGAGTGTCCAGCGTGGGTCATACAGAGTCGTGCGTTGGTCATTGAGTGGCTGTGTTGGTTATTGAGTGTCGTACGTGGGTCATTGAGTGTCCTGCATGGGTCATTGAGTGTCCTACGTAGGTCATTGAGTGTCCTGCGTGGGTCATGAGTGACCTGCGTGGGTCATTGAGTGTCCTGCGTGGGTCATGAGTGTCCTGCGTGGGTCATTGAGTGTCCTGTATGGGTAATTGAGTGACCTGCGTGGGTTATGGGTGTCCTGCGTGGGTGATTCAGTGTCCTGCGTGGGTCATGAGTGTCCTGCGTGGGCCATTGAGTGTCCGGTGTGGGTCATTGAGTGTCCTGCGTGCGTCATTGAGTGTCCTGCGTGGGTCATGAGTGTCCTGCGTGGGTCATGAGTGTCCTGCGTGGGCCATTGAGTGTCCTGTGTGGGTCATTGAGTTTCCTGCATGGGTCATGAGTGTCCTGCGTGTGTCATTGAGTGTCCTGCATGGGTAATTGAGTGACCTGCGTGGGTTATGGGTGCCCTGCGTGGGTGATTCAGTGTCCTGCGTGGGTCATGAGTGTCCTGCGTGGGTCATTGAGTGTCCTGCGTGAGTCATGACTGTCCTGCGTGGGTCATTGAGTGTCCAGCGTGGGTCATTGAGAGTCGTGCGTGGGTCATTGAGTGGCTGTGTTGGTTATTGAGTGTCGTACGTGGGTCATTGATTGTCCTACGTGGGTCATGAGTGTCCTGCATGGGTCATTGAGTGTCCTGCGTGGGACATTGAGTATCCTGCGTGGGTCATTGAGTGTCTTGCATGGGTCATTGAGTGTCCTGTGTGGGTCATGAGTGTCTTGCGTGGGTCATTGAGTGTCCTGCGTGGGTCATTGAGTGACCTGCGTGGGTTATGGGTGTCCTGCGTGGGTAATTCAGTGTCCTGCGTGGGTCATGAGTGTCCTGCGTGGGTCATTGAGTGTCCTGCGTAGGTCATTGAGTGTCCTGCGTGGGACATTGAGTGCCCTGCGTGTGTCATGAGTGTCCTACGTGGGTCATTGTGTGTCCTACGTGGGTCATGAGTGTCCTGCATGGGTCATTGAGTGTCCTGCGTGTGCCATTAAGTATCCTGCGTGCGTCATTGAGTGTCTTGCATGGGTCATTGTGTGTCCTGTGTGGGTCATGAGTGTCCTGCGTGGGTCATTGAGTGTCCTGCGTGGGTCATGAGTGTCCTGCGTGGGTCATTGAGTGTCCTGCGTGGGTCATGAGTGTCCTGCATGGGACTTTGAGTGTCTTGTGTGGGTCATGAGTGTCCTGCGTGGGCCATTGAGTGTCCTGCGTGGGTGATTCAGTGTCCTGCGTGGGTCATTGAGTGTCCTGCGTGGGTCATGGGTGTCCTGCGTCGGTGATTCAGTGTCCTGCGTGAGTCATGAGTGTCCTGCGTGGGTCATTGAGTGTCCTGCGTGAGTCATGACTGTCCTGCGTGGGTCATTGAGTGTCCAGCGTGGGTCATTGAGAGTCGTGCGTGGGTCATTGAGTGGCTGTGTTGGTTATTGAGTGTCGTACATGGGTCATTGAGTGTCCTACGTGGGTCATGAGTGTCCTGCACGGGTCATTGAGTGTCCTGCGTGGGCCATTGAGTATCCTGCGTGGGTCATTGAGTGTCTTGCATGGGCCATTGAGTGTCCTGTGTGGGTCATGAGTGTCCAGCGTGGGTCATTGAGTGTCCTGCGTGGGTCATGAGTGTCCTTCGTGGGTCATTGAGTGTCCTGCGTGTGTCATTGAGTGACCTGCGTGGGTCATGAGTGTCCTGCGTTGGTCATGAGTGTCCTGCGTGGGCCATTGAGTGTCCTGTGTGGGTCATTGAGTGTACTGCATGGGTCATGAGTGTCCTGCGTGTGTCATTGATTGGCCTGTGTGGGTCATGAGTGTCCTGCGTGGGTCATTGAATGTCCTGTGTGGGTCATGAGTGTCCTGCGTGGGTCATTGAGTGTCCTGCTTGGGTCATTGAGTGTCCAGCGTGGGTCATTTAGAATCCTGTGTGGGTCATTGAGTGGCCTGTGTTGTTCATTGAGTGTCCTACGTGGGTCATTGAGTGTCCTGCGTGGGACATGAGTGTCCTGCATGTGTCATTGAGTGTCCTGCGTGGGCCATTGAATATCCTGCGTGGGTCATTGATTGTCCTGCGTGGGTCATTGAGTGTCCTGTGTGGGTCATGAGTGTCCTCTGTGGGTCATTGAGTGTCCTATGTGGGTCATGAGTGTCCTGCAAGGGTCATTGAGTGTCCTGCGTGGGCCATTGAGCAACCTGCGTGGATCATTGAGTGTCTTGCGTGGGTCATTGAGTGTCCTGTGTGGGTCATGAGTGTCCTGCGTGGGTCATTGAGTGTCCTGAGTGGGTCATGAGTGTCCTGCGTGGGTCATTGAGTGTGCTGCGTGGGGCATGAGTGTCCTGCGTGGTCCATTGAGTGTCCGGTGTGGGACATTGAGTGTCCTGCGTGTGTCATTGAGTGTCCTGCGTGGGTCATGAGTGTCCTGCGTGGGTCATGCGTGTCCTGCGTGGGCCATTGAGTGTCCTGTGTGGGTCATTGAGTGTCCTGCATGGGTCATGAGTGTCCTGCGTGTGTCATTGAGTGTCCTGCATGGGTCATTGAGTGTCCTGCGTGAGTCATGACTGTCCTGCGTGGGTGATTCAGTGTCCTGCGTGGGTCATGAGTGTCCTGCGTGGGTCATTGAGTGTCCTGCGTGAGTCATGACTGTCCTGCGTGGGTCATTGAGTGTCTAGCGTGGGTCATTGAGAGTCGTGCGTGGGTCATTGAGTGGCTGTGTTGGTTATTGAGTGTCGTACGTGGGTCATTGAGTGTCCTACGTGGGTCATGAGTGTCCTGCATGGGTCATTGAATGTCCTGTGTGGGTCATTGAGTGTCTTGCATGGGTCATTGAGTGTCCTGTGTGGGTCATGAGTGTCCTGCGTGTGTCATTGAGTGTCCTACGTGGGTCATGAGTGTCCTGCGTGGGTCATTGAGTGTCCTGCGTGGGTCATGAGTGTCCTGCGTGGGTCATGAGTGTCCTGCGTGGGCCATTGAGTGTCCTGTGTGGGTCATTGAGTGTCCTGCATGGGTCATGAGTGTCCTGCGTGTATCATTGAGTGTCCTGGGTGGGTCATGAGTTTTCTGCGTGGGTCATTGAATGCCCTGTGTGGGTCATGTGTGTCCTGCGTGGGTCATTGAGTGTCCTGCTTGGGTCCTTTAGAATCCTGCGTGGGTGATTCAGTGTCCTGCGTGGGTCATGTGTGTCCTGCGTGGGCCATTGAGTATCCTGCGTGGGTCATTGAGTGTGCTGCGTGGGTCATTGAGTGTCCTGTGTGGGTCATGAGTGTCCTGCGTGGGTCATGAGTGTCCTGCGTGGGTCATTGAGTGTCCTGCGCGGGTCATGAGTGTCCTGCGTGGGTCATTGAATGCCCTGTGTGGGTCAAGTGTGTCCTGCGTGGGTCATTGAGTGTCCTGCTTGGGTCATTGAGTGTCCAGCGTGGGTCATTTAGAATCCTGCATGGGTCATTGAGTGGCCTGTGTTGGTCATTGAGTGTCCTACGTGGGTCATTGAGAGTCCTGCGTGGGTCATGAGTGTCCTGCATGGGTCATTGAGTGTCCTGCGTGGGCCATTGAGTATCCTGCGTGGGTCATGAGTGTCCTGCGTGGGTCATGAGTGTCCTGCATGGGTCATTGAGTGTCCTGCCTGGGCCATGAGTGTTCTGCGTGGGTCATTGAGTGTCCTGCGTGGGTAATGACTGTCCTGCGTGGGTCATTGAGTGTCCTGTTTGGGTCATGAGTGTCCAGCGTGGGTCATTGAGAGTCCTGCGTGGGTCATTGAGTGGCCGGTGTTGGTCATTGAGAGTCCTACGTGGGTCATTGAGTGTCCTGCGTGGGTCATGAGTGTCCTGCATGGTTCATTGAGTGTCCTGCGTGGGCCATTGAGTATCCTGCGTGGGCTATTGAGTATCCTGCGTGGGTCATTGAGTGTCCTGCGTGGGTCATTGAGTGTCCTGTGTGGGCCATTGAGTGTCCTGCGTGGGTCATTGAGTGTCCTGTGTGGGTCATGAGTGTCCTGCGTGGGTCATGAGTGTCCTGCGTGGGTCATTGAGTGTCCTGCCTGGGCCATGAGTGTTCTGCGTGGGTCATTGAGTTTCCTGCGTGGGTCATGACTGTCCTGTGTGGGTCATTGAGTGTCCTGCCTGGGCCATGAGAGTTCTGCGTGGGTCATTGAGTGTCCTGTTTGGGTCATGAGTGTCCAGCGTGGGTCATGAGTGTCTTGCATGGGTAATTGAGTGACCTGCGTGGGTTATGGGTGTCCTGCGTGGGTGATTCAGTGTCCTGCTTGGGTCATGAGTGTCCTGCGTGGGTCATTGAGTGTCCTGCGTGAGTCATGACTGTCCTGCGTGGGTCATTGAGTGTCCTGTTTGGGTCATGAGTGTCCAGCGTGGGTCATTGAGAGTCCTGCGTGGGTCATTGAGTGGCCGGTGTTGGTCATTGAGAGTCCTCCGTGGGTCATTGAGTGTCCTGCGTGGGTCATGAGTGTCCTGCATGGGTCATTGAGTATCCTGCGTGGGCCATTGAGTATCCTGCGTGGGCCATTGAGTATCCTGCGTGGGTCATTGAGTGTCCTGCGTGGGTCATTGAGTGTCCTGTGTGGGCCATTGAGAGTCCTGCGTGGGTCATTGAGTGGCCGGTGTTGGGCATTGAGAGTCCTACATGGGTCATTGAGTGTGCTGCGTGGGTCATGAGTGTCCTGCATGGGTCATTGAGTGTCCAGCGTGGGCCATTGAGTATCCTGCGTGGGTCTTTGAGTGTCCTGCGTGTGTCACTGAGTGTCCTGCGTGGGTCATTGAGTATCCTGCGTGGGTCATGAGTGTCCTGCGTGGGACATTGAGTGTCCTGCATGGGTCATTGAGTGTCCAGCGTGGGTCATTCAGAGTCGTGCGTGGGTCATTGAGTGGCTGTGTTGGTTATTGAGTGTCGTACGTGGGTCATTGAGTGTCCTGCATGGGTCATTGAGTGTCCTACGTAGGTCATTGAGTGTCCTGCGTGGGTCATGAGTGACCTGCGTGGGTCATTGAGTGTACTGCGTGGGTCATTGAGTGTACTGCGTGGGTCATTGAGTGTCCTGCATGGGTAATTGAGTGACCTGCGTGGGTTATGGGTGTCCTGCGTGGGTGATTCAGTGTCCTGCGTGGGTCATGAGTGTCCTGCGTGGGCCATTGAGTGTCCGGTGTGGGTCATTGAGTGTCCTGCGTGTGTCATTGAGTGTCCTGCGTGGGTCATGAGTGTCCTGCGTGGGTCATGAGTGTCCTGCGTGGGCCATTGAGTGTCCTGTGTGGGTCATTGAGTTTCCTGCGTGGGTCATTGAGTGTCTTGCATGGGTCATTGAGTGTCCTGTGTGGGTCATGAGTGTCCTGCGTGGGTCATTGAGTGTCCTGCGTGGGTCATTGAGTGACCTGCGTGGGTTATGGGTGTCCTGCGTGGGTGATTCAGTGTCCTGCGTAGGTCATGAGTGTCCTGCGTGGGTCATTGAGTGTCCTGCGTGGGTCATGAGTGTCCTGCGTGGGTCATTGAGTGTCCTGCGTGGGACATTGAGTGCCCTGCGTGTGTCATGAGTGTCCTACGTGGGTCATTGTGTGTCCTACGTGGGTCATGAGTGTCCTGCATGGGTCATTGAGTGTCCTGCGTGTGCCATTGAGTGTCCTGCGTGCGTCATTGAGTGTCTTGCATGGGTCATTGAGTGTCCTGTGTGGGTCATGAGTGTCCTGCGTGGGTCATTGAGTGTCCTGCGTGGGTCATGAGTGTCCTGCGTGGGTCATGAGTGTCCTGCGTGGGTCATTGAGTGTCCTGCGTGGGTCATGAGTGTCCTGCGTGGGTCATTGAGTGTCCTGCGTGGGTCATGAGTGTCCTGCGTGGGACTTTGAGTGTCCTGTGTGGGTCATGAGTGTCCTGCGTGGGGCATTGAGTGTCCTGCGTGGGTGATTCAGTGTCCTGCGTGGGTCATTGAGTGTCCTGCGTGGGTCCTGGGTGTCCTGCGTGGGTGATTCAGTGTCC
Source organism: Chiloscyllium plagiosum (assembly GCF_037043375.1). NCBI lineage: Eukaryota > Metazoa > Chordata > Chondrichthyes > Orectolobiformes > Hemiscylliidae > Chiloscyllium > Chiloscyllium plagiosum. The sequence goes on along the minus strand of NW_028270189.1, from coordinate 43,927,760 downwards.
TGCGTGGATCATGAGTGTCCTGCGTGGGTCATGAGTGTCCTGCGTGGGTCATGAGTGTCCTGCGTGGGTCATTGAGTGTCCTGCGTGAGTCATGACTGTCCTGCGTGGGTCATTGAGTGTCCAGCGTGGGTCATTGAGAGTCGTGCGTGGGTCATTGAGTGGCTGTGTTGGTTATTGAGTGTCGTACGTGGGTCATTGAGTGTCGTACATGGGTCATGAGTGTCCTGCATGGGTCATTGAGTGTCCTGCGTGGGCCATTGAGTACCCTGTGTGGGTCATTGAGTGTCTTGCATGGGTCATTGAGTGTCCTGAGTGGGTCATGAGTGTCCTGCGTGGGTCATTGAGTGTCCAACGTGGGTCATGTGTGTCCTGCGTGGGTCATTGAGTGTCCTGCGTGTGTCATGAGTGTCCTGCGTGGGGCATGAGTGTCCTGCGTGGGCCATTGAGTGTCCTGTGTGGGTCCTTGAGTGTCCTGCCTGTGTCATTGAGTGACCTGCGTGGGTCATGAGTGTCCTGCCTTGGTCATGAGTGTCCTGCGTGGGCCATTGAGTGTCCTGTGTGGGTCATTGAGTGTACTGCATGGGTCATGAGTGTCCTGCGTGGGTCATTGAGTGTCCTGTGTGGGTCATGAGTGTCCTGCGTGGGTCATTGAATGTCCTGTGTGGGTCATGAGTGTCCTGCGTGGGTCATTGAGTGTCCTGCTTTGGTCATTGAGTGTCCAGCGTGGGTCATTTAGAATCCTGTGTGGGTCATTCAGTGGCCTGTGTTGGTCATTGAGTGTCCTACGTGGGTCATTGAGTGTCCTGCGTGGGTCATGAGTGTCCTGCAGGTGTTATTGAGTGTCCTGCGTGGGCCATTGAATATCCTGCGTGGGTCATTGAGTGTCCTGCGTGGGTCATTGAGTGTCCTGTGTGGGTCATGAGTGTCCTCCGTGGGTCATTGAGTGTTCTACGTGGGTCATGAGTGTCCTGCAAGGGTCATTGAGTGTCCTGCGTGGGCCATTGAGCAACCTGCGTGGATCATTGAGTGTCTTGCGTGGGTCATTGAGTGTCCTGTGTGGGTCATGAGTGTCCTGTGTGGGTCATTGAGTGTCCTGCGTGGGTCATGAGTGTCCTGCGTGGGTCATTGAGTGTGCTGCGTGTGTCATTGAGTGTCCTGCGTGGGACATTGAGTGTCCTGCGTGGGTCATGAGTGTCCTGCGTGGGCCATTGAGTGTCTGGTGTGGGTCATTGAGTGTCCTGCGTGGGTCATTGAGTGTCCTGCGTGGGTCATGAGTGTCCTGCGTAGGTCATGAGTGTCCTGCGTGGGCCATTGAGTGTCCAGCGTGGGTCATGAGTGTCCTGCGTGGGCCATTGAGTGTCCTGTGTGGGTCATTGAATGTCCTGCATGGGTCATGAGTGTCCTGCGTGTGTCATTGAGTGTCCTGCATGGGTAATTGAGTGACCTGCGTGGGTTATGGGTGTCCTGCATGGGTGATTCAGTGTCCTGCGTGGGTCATGAGTGTCCTGCGTGGGACATTGAGTGTCCTGCGTGGGTCATGAGTGTCCTGCGTGGGTCATTGAGTGTCCTGCGTGGGCCATTGAGTGTCCTGCGTGGGTGATTCAGTGTCCTGCGTGGGTCATTGAGTGTCCTGCGTGGGTCATGGGTGTCCTGCGTGGGTGATTCAGTGTCCTGCGTGTGTCACTGAGTGTCCTGCGTGGGTCATTGAGTATCCTGCGTGGGTCATGAGTGTCCTGCGTGGGACATTGAGTGTCCTGCATGGGTCATTGAGTGTCCAGCGTGGGTCATTCAGAGTCGTGCGTGGGTCATTGAGTGGCTGTGTTGGTTATTGAGTGTCGTACGTGGGTCATTGAGTGTCCTGCATGGGTCATTGAGTGTCCTACGTAGGTCATTGAGTGTCCTGCGTGGGTCATGAGTGACCTGCGTGGGTCATTGAGTGTACTGCGTGGGTCATTGAGTGTACTGCGTGGGTCATTGAGTGTCCTGCATGGGTAATTGAGTGACCTGCGTGGGTTATGGGTGTCCTGCGTGGGTGATTCAGTGTCCTGCGTGGGTCATGAGTGTCCTGCGTGGGCCATTGAGTGTCCGGTGTGGGTCATTGAGTGTCCTGCGTGTGTCATTGAGTGTCCTGCGTGGGTCATGAGTGTCCTGCGTGGGTCATGAGTGTCCTGCGTGGGCCATTGAGTGTCCTGTGTGGGTCATTGAGTTTCCTGCGTGGGTCATTGAGTGTCTTGCATGGGTCATTGAGTGTCCTGTGTGGGTCATGAGTGTCCTGCGTGGGTCATTGAGTGTCCTGCGTGGGTCATTGAGTGACCTGCGTGGGTTATGGGTGTCCTGCGTGGGTGATTCAGTGTCCTGCGTAGGTCATGAGTGTCCTGCGTGGGTCATTGAGTGTCCTGCGTGGGTCATGAGTGTCCTGCGTGGGTCATTGAGTGTCCTGCGTGGGACATTGAGTGCCCTGCGTGTGTCATGAGTGTCCTACGTGGGTCATTGTGTGTCCTACGTGGGTCATGAGTGTCCTGCATGGGTCATTGAGTGTCCTGCGTGTGCCATTGAGTGTCCTGCGTGCGTCATTGAGTGTCTTGCATGGGTCATTGAGTGTCCTGTGTGGGTCATGAGTGTCCTGCGTGGGTCATTGAGTGTCCTGCGTGGGTCATGAGTGTCCTGCGTGGGTCATGAGTGTCCTGCGTGGGTCATTGAGTGTCCTGCGTGGGTCATGAGTGTCCTGCGTGGGTCATTGAGTGTCCTGCGTGGGTCATGAGTGTCCTGCGTGGGACTTTGAGTGTCCTGTGTGGGTCATGAGTGTCCTGCGTGGGGCATTGAGTGTCCTGCGTGGGTGATTCAGTGTCCTGCGTGGGTCATTGAGTGTCCTGCGTGGGTCCTGGGTGTCCTGCGTGGGTGATTCAGTGTCCTGCGTGGATCATGAGTGTCCTGCGTGGGTCATGAGTGTCCTGCGTGGGTCATGAGTGTCCTGCGTGGGTCATTGAGTGTCCTGCGTGAGTCATGACTGTCCTGCGTGGGTCATTGAGTGTCCAGCGTGGGTCATTGAGAGTCGTGCGTGGGTCATTGAGTGGCTGTGTTGGTTATTGAGTGTCGTACGTGGGTCATTGAGTGTCGTACATGGGTCATGAGTGTCCTGCATGGGTCATTGAGTGTCCTGCGTGGGCCATTGAGTACCCTGTGTGGGTCATTGAGTGTCTTGCATGGGTCATTGAGTGTCCTGAGTGGGTCATGAGTGTCCTGCGTGGGTCATTGAGTGTCCAACGTGGGTCATGTGTGTCCTGCGTGGGTCATTGAGTGTCCTGCGTGTGTCATGAGTGTCCTGCGTGGGGCATGAGTGTCCTGCGTGGGCCATTGAGTGTCCTGTGTGGGTCCTTGAGTGTCCTGCCTGTGTCATTGAGTGACCTGCGTGGGTCATGAGTGTCCTGCCTTGGTCATGAGTGTCCTGCGTGGGCCATTGAGTGTCCTGTGTGGGTCATTGAGTGTACTGCATGGGTCATGAGTGTCCTGCGTGGGTCATTGAGTGTCCTGTGTGGGTCATGAGTGTCCTGCGTGGGTCATTGAATGTCCTGTGTGGGTCATGAGTGTCCTGCGTGGGTCATTGAGTGTCCTGCTTTGGTCATTGAGTGTCCAGCGTGGGTCATTTAGAATCCTGTGTGGGTCATTCAGTGGCCTGTGTTGGTCATTGAGTGTCCTACGTGGGTCATTGAGTGTCCTGCGTGGGTCATGAGTGTCCTGCAGGTGTTATTGAGTGTCCTGCGTGGGCCATTGAATATCCTGCGTGGGTCATTGAGTGTCCTGCGTGGGTCATTGAGTGTCCTGTGTGGGTCATGAGTGTCCTCCGTGGGTCATTGAGTGTTCTACGTGGGTCATGAGTGTCCTGCAAGGGTCATTGAGTGTCCTGCGTGGGCCATTGAGCAACCTGCGTGGATCATTGAGTGTCTTGCGTGGGTCATTGAGTGTCCTGTGTGGGTCATGAGTGTCCTGTGTGGGTCATTGAGTGTCCTGCGTGGGTCATGAGTGTCCTGCGTGGGTCATTGAGTGTGCTGCGTGTGTCATTGAGTGTCCTGCGTGGGACATTGAGTGTCCTGCGTGGGTCATGAGTGTCCTGCGTGGGCCATTGAGTGTCTGGTGTGGGTCATTGAGTGTCCTGCGTGGGTCATTGAGTGTCCTGCGTGGGTCATGAGTGTCCTGCGTAGGTCATGAGTGTCCTGCGTGGGCCATTGAGTGTCCAGCGTGGGTCATGAGTGTCCTGCGTGGGCCATTGAGTGTCCTGTGTGGGTCATTGAATGTCCTGCATGGGTCATGAGTGTCCTGCGTGTGTCATTGAGTGTCCTGCATGGGTAATTGAGTGACCTGCGTGGGTTATGGGTGTCCTGCATGGGTGATTCAGTGTCCTGCGTGGGTCATGAGTGTCCTGCGTGGGACATTGAGTGTCCTGCGTGGGTCATGAGTGTCCTGCGTGGGTCATTGAGTGTCCTGCGTGGGCCATTGAGTGTCCTGCGTGGGTGATTCAGTGTCCTGCGTGGGTCATTGAGTGTCCTGCGTGGGTCATGGGTGTCCTGCGTGGGTGATTCAGTGTCCTGCGTGTGTCACTGAGTGTCCTGCGTGGGTCATTGAGTATCCTGCGTGGGTCATGAGTGTCCTGCGTGGGACATTGAGTGTCCTGCATGGGTCATTGAGTGTCCAGCGTGGGTCATTCAGAGTCGTGCGTGGGTCATTGAGTGGCTGTGTTGGTTATTGAGTGTCGTACGTGGGTCATTGAGTGTCCTGCATGGGTCATTGAGTGTCCTACGTAGGTCATTGAGTGTCCTGCGTGGGTCATGAGTGACCTGCGTGGGTCATTGAGTGTACTGCGTGGGTCATTGAGTGTACTGCGTGGGTCATTGAGTGTCCTGCATGGGTAATTGAGTGACCTGCGTGGGTTATGGGTGTCCTGCGTGGGTGATTCAGTGTCCTGCGTGGGTCATGAGTGTCCTGCGTGGGCCATTGAGTGTCCGGTGTGGGTCATTGAGTGTCCTGCGTGTGTCATTGAGTGTCCTGCGTGGGTCATGAGTGTCCTGCGTGGGTCATGAGTGTCCTGCGTGGGCCATTGAGTGTCCTGTGTGGGTCATTGAGTTTCCTGCGTGGGTCATTGAGTGTCTTGCATGGGTCATTGAGTGTCCTGTGTGGGTCATGAGTGTCCTGCGTGGGTCATTGAGTGTCCTGCGTGGGTCATTGAGTGACCTGCGTGGGTTATGGGTGTCCTGCGTGGGTGATTCAGTGTCCTGCGTAGGTCATGAGTGTCCTGCGTGGGTCATTGAGTGTCCTGCGTGGGTCATGAGTGTCCTGCGTGGGTCATTGAGTGTCCTGCGTGGGACATTGAGTGCCCTGCGTGTGTCATGAGTGTCCTACGTGGGTCATTGTGTGTCCTACGTGGGTCATGAGTGTCCTGCATGGGTCATTGAGTGTCCTGCGTGTGCCATTGAGTGTCCTGCGTGCGTCATTGAGTGTCTTGCATGGGTCATTGAGTGTCCTGTGTGGGTCATGAGTGTCCTGCGTGGGTCATTGAGTGTCCTGCGTGGGTCATGAGTGTCCTGCGTGGGTCATGAGTGTCCTGCGTGGGTCATTGAGTGTCCTGCGTGGGTCATGAGTGTCCTGCGTGGGTCATTGAGTGTCCTGCGTGGGTCATGAGTGTCCTGCGTGGGACTTTGAGTGTCCTGTGTGGGTCATGAGTGTCCTGCGTGGGGCATTGAGTGTCCTGCGTGGGTGATTCAGTGTCCTGCGTGGGTCATTGAGTGTCCTGCGTGGGTCCTGGGTGTCCTGCGTGGGTGATTCAGTGTCCTGCGTGGATCATGAGTGTCCTGCGTGGGTCATGAGTGTCCTGCGTGGGTCATGAGTGTCCTGCGTGGGTCATTGAGTGTCCTGCGTGAGTCATGACTGTCCTGCGTGGGTCATTGAGTGTCCAGCGTGGGTCATTGAGAGTCGTGCGTGGGTCATTGAGTGGCTGTGTTGGTTATTGAGTGTCGTACGTGGGTCATTGAGTGTCGTACATGGGTCATGAGTGTCCTGCATGGGTCATTGAGTGTCCTGCGTGGGCCATTGAGTACCCTGTGTGGGTCATTGAGTGTCTTGCATGGGTCATTGAGTGTCCTGAGTGGGTCATGAGTGTCCTGCGTGGGTCATTGAGTGTCCAACGTGGGTCATGTGTGTCCTGCGTGGGTCATTGAGTGTCCTGCGTGTGTCATGAGTGTCCTGCGTGGGGCATGAGTGTCCTGCGTGGGCCATTGAGTGTCCTGTGTGGGTCCTTGAGTGTCCTGCCTGTGTCATTGAGTGACCTGCGTGGGTCATGAGTGTCCTGCCTTGGTCATGAGTGTCCTGCGTGGGCCATTGAGTGTCCTGTGTGGGTCATTGAGTGTACTGCATGGGTCATGAGTGTCCTGCGTGGGTCATTGAGTGTCCTGTGTGGGTCATGAGTGTCCTGCGTGGGTCATTGAATGTCCTGTGTGGGTCATGAGTGTCCTGCGTGGGTCATTGAGTGTCCTGCTTTGGTCATTGAGTGTCCAGCGTGGGTCATTTAGAATCCTGTGTGGGTCATTCAGTGGCCTGTGTTGGTCATTGAGTGTCCTACGTGGGTCATTGAGTGTCCTGCGTGGGTCATGAGTGTCCTGCAGGTGTTATTGAGTGTCCTGCGTGGGCCATTGAATATCCTGCGTGGGTCATTGAGTGTCCTGCGTGGGTCATTGAGTGTCCTGTGTGGGTCATGAGTGTCCTCCGTGGGTCATTGAGTGTTCTACGTGGGTCATGAGTGTCCTGCAAGGGTCATTGAGTGTCCTGCGTGGGCCATTGAGCAACCTGCGTGGATCATTGAGTGTCTTGCGTGGGTCATTGAGTGTCCTGTGTGGGTCATGAGTGTCCTGTGTGGGTCATTGAGTGTCCTGCGTGGGTCATGAGTGTCCTGCGTGGGTCATTGAGTGTGCTGCGTGTGTCATTGAGTGTCCTGCGTGGGACATTGAGTGTCCTGCGTGGGTCATGAGTGTCCTGCGTGGGCCATTGAGTGTCTGGTGTGGGTCATTGAGTGTCCTGCGTGGGTCATTGAGTGTCCTGCGTGGGTCATGAGTGTCCTGCGTAGGTCATGAGTGTCCTGCGTGGGCCATTGAGTGTCCAGCGTGGGTCATGAGTGTCCTGCGTGGGCCATTGAGTGTCCTGTGTGGGTCATTGAATGTCCTGCATGGGTCATGAGTGTCCTGCGTGTGTCATTGAGTGTCCTGCATGGGTAATTGAGTGACCTGCGTGGGTTATGGGTGTCCTGCATGGGTGATTCAGTGTCCTGCGTGGGTCATGAGTGTCCTGCGTGGGACATTGAGTGTCCTGCGTGGGTCATGAGTGTCCTGCGTGGGTCATTGAGTGTCCTGCGTGGGCCATTGAGTGTCCTGCGTGGGTGATTCAGTGTCCTGCGTGGGTCATTGAGTGTCCTGCGTGGGTCATGGGTGTCCTGCGTGGGTGATTCAGTGTCCTGCGTGTGTCACTGAGTGTCCTGCGTGGGTCATTGAGTATCCTGCGTGGGTCATGAGTGTCCTGCGTGGGACATTGAGTGTCCTGCATGGGTCATTGAGTGTCCAGCGTGGGTCATTCAGAGTCGTGCGTGGGTCATTGAGTGGCTGTGTTGGTTATTGAGTGTCGTACGTGGGTCATTGAGTGTCCTGCATGGGTCATTGAGTGTCCTACGTAGGTCATTGAGTGTCCTGCGTGGGTCATGAGTGACCTGCGTGGGTCATTGAGTGTACTGCGTGGGTCATTGAGTGTACTGCGTGGGTCATTGAGTGTCCTGCATGGGTAATTGAGTGACCTGCGTGGGTTATGGGTGTCCTGCGTGGGTGATTCAGTGTCCTGCGTGGGTCATGAGTGTCCTGCGTGGGCCATTGAGTGTCCGGTGTGGGTCATTGAGTGTCCTGCGTGTGTCATTGAGTGTCCTGCGTGGGTCATGAGTGTCCTGCGTGGGTCATGAGTGTCCTGCGTGGGCCATTGAGTGTCCTGTGTGGGTCATTGAGTTTCCTGCGTGGGTCATTGAGTGTCTTGCATGGGTCATTGAGTGTCCTGTGTGGGTCATGAGTGTCCTGCGTGGGTCATTGAGTGTCCTGCGTGGGTCATTGAGTGACCTGCGTGGGTTATGGGTGTCCTGCGTGGGTGATTCAGTGTCCTGCGTAGGTCATGAGTGTCCTGCGTGGGTCATTGAGTGTCCTGCGTGGGTCATGAGTGTCCTGCGTGGGTCATTGAGTGTCCTGCGTGGGACATTGAGTGCCCTGCGTGTGTCATGAGTGTCCTACGTGGGTCATTGTGTGTCCTACGTGGGTCATGAGTGTCCTGCATGGGTCATTGAGTGTCCTGCGTGTGCCATTGAGTGTCCTGCGTGCGTCATTGAGTGTCTTGCATGGGTCATTGAGTGTCCTGTGTGGGTCATGAGTGTCCTGCGTGGGTCATTGAGTGTCCTGCGTGGGTCATGAGTGTCCTGCGTGGGTCATGAGTGTCCTGCGTGGGTCATTGAGTGTCCTGCGTGGGTCATGAGTGTCCTGCGTGGGTCATTGAGTGTCCTGCGTGGGTCATGAGTGTCCTGCGTGGGACTTTGAGTGTCCTGTGTGGGTCATGAGTGTCCTGCGTGGGGCATTGAGTGTCCTGCGTGGGTGATTCAGTGTCCTGCGTGGGTCATTGAGTGTCCTGCGTGGGTCCTGGGTGTCCTGCGTGGGTGATTCAGTGTCCTGCGTGGATCATGAGTGTCCTGCGTGGGTCATGAGTGTCCTGCGTGGGTCATGAGTGTCCTGCGTGGGTCATTGAGTGTCCTGCGTGAGTCATGACTGTCCTGCGTGGGTCATTGAGTGTCCAGCGTGGGTCATTGAGAGTCGTGCGTGGGTCATTGAGTGGCTGTGTTGGTTATTGAGTGTCGTACGTGGGTCATTGAGTGTCGTACATGGGTCATGAGTGTCCTGCATGGGTCATTGAGTGTCCTGCGTGGGCCATTGAGTACCCTGTGTGGGTCATTGAGTGTCTTGCATGGGTCATTGAGTGTCCTGAGTGGGTCATGAGTGTCCTGCGTGGGTCATTGAGTGTCCAACGTGGGTCATGTGTGTCCTGCGTGGGTCATTGAGTGTCCTGCGTGTGTCATGAGTGTCCTGCGTGGGGCATGAGTGTCCTGCGTGGGCCATTGAGTGTCCTGTGTGGGTCCTTGAGTGTCCTGCCTGTGTCATTGAGTGACCTGCGTGGGTCATGAGTGTCCTGCCTTGGTCATGAGTGTCCTGCGTGGGCCATTGAGTGTCCTGTGTGGGTCATTGAGTGTACTGCATGGGTCATGAGTGTCCTGCGTGGGTCATTGAGTGTCCTGTGTGGGTCATGAGTGTCCTGCGTGGGTCATTGAATGTCCTGTGTGGGTCATGAGTGTCCTGCGTGGGTCATTGAGTGTCCTGCTTTGGTCATTGAGTGTCCAGCGTGGGTCATTTAGAATCCTGTGTGGGTCATTCAGTGGCCTGTGTTGGTCATTGAGTGTCCTACGTGGGTCATTGAGTGTCCTGCGTGGGTCATGAGTGTCCTGCAGGTGTTATTGAGTGTCCTGCGTGGGCCATTGAATATCCTGCGTGGGTCATTGAGTGTCCTGCGTGGGTCATTGAGTGTCCTGTGTGGGTCATGAGTGTCCTCCGTGGGTCATTGAGTGTTCTACGTGGGTCATGAGTGTCCTGCAAGGGTCATTGAGTGTCCTGCGTGGGCCATTGAGCAACCTGCGTGGATCATTGAGTGTCTTGCGTGGGTCATTGAGTGTCCTGTGTGGGTCATGAGTGTCCTGTGTGGGTCATTGAGTGTCCTGCGTGGGTCATGAGTGTCCTGCGTGGGTCATTGAGTGTGCTGCGTGTGTCATTGAGTGTCCTGCGTGGGACATTGAGTGTCCTGCGTGGGTCATGAGTGTCCTGCGTGGGCCATTGAGTGTCTGGTGTGGGTCATTGAGTGTCCTGCGTGGGTCATTGAGTGTCCTGCGTGGGTCATGAGTGTCCTGCGTAGGTCATGAGTGTCCTGCGTGGGCCATTGAGTGTCCAGCGTGGGTCATGAGTGTCCTGCGTGGGCCATTGAGTGTCCTGTGTGGGTCATTGAATGTCCTGCATGGGTCATGAGTGTCCTGCGTGTGTCATTGAGTGTCCTGCATGGGTAATTGAGTGACCTGCGTGGGTTATGGGTGTCCTGCATGGGTGATTCAGTGTCCTGCGTGGGTCATGAGTGTCCTGCGTGGGTCATTGAGTGTCCTGCATGAGTCATGACTGTCCTGCGTCGGTCATTGAGTGTCCAGCGTGGGTCATTGAGAGTCGTGCGTGGGTCATTGAGTGGCTGTGTTGGTTATTGAGTGTCGTACGTGGGTCATTGAGTGTCCAACGTGGGTCATGAGTGTCCTGCATGGGCCATTGAGTGTCCTGCGTGGGCCATTGAGTATCCTGCGTGGGTCATTGAGTGTCTTGCATGGGTCATTGAGTGTCCTGTGTGGGTCATGAGTGTCCTGCGTGGGTCATTGAGTGTCCTGCGTGGGTCATTGAGTGTCCTGCGTGTGTCATTGAGTGTCCTGCGTGGGTCATGTGTTTCCTGCGTGGGTCATTGAATGCCCTGTGTGGGTCATGTGTGTCCTGCATGGGTCATTGAGTGTTCTGCTGGGGTCATTGAGTGTCCAGCGTGGGTCATTTAGAATCCTGCGTGGGTCATTGAGTGGCCTGTGTTGGTGATTGAGTGTCCTATGTGGGTCATTGAGTGTCCTTCGTGGGTCATGAGTGTCCTGCGTGGGTCATTGAATGTCCTGTGTGGGTCATGAGTGTCCTGCGTGGGTCATTGAGTGTCCTGCTTGGGTCATTGAGTGTCCAGCGTGGGTCATTTAGAATCCTGTGTGGGTCATTGAGTGGCCTGTGTTGGTCATTGAGTGTCCTACGTGGGTCATTGAGTGTCCTGCGTGGGTCATGAGTGTCCTGCATGTGTTATTGAGTGTCCTGCGTGGGCCATTGAATATCCTGCGTGGGTCATTGAGTGACCTGCGTGGGTCATTGAGTGTCCTGTGTGGGTCATGAGTGTCCTCCGTGGGTCATTGAGTGTCCTACGTGGGTCATGAGTGTCCTGCAAGGGTCATTGAGTGTCCTGCGTGGGCCAATTGAGCAACCTGCGTGGATCATTGAGTGTCTTGCGTGGGTCATTGAGTGTCCTGTGTGGGTCATGAGTGTCCTATGTGGGTCATTGAGTGTCCTGCGTGGGTCATGAGTGTCCTGCGTGGGTCATTGAGTGTGCTGCGTGTGTCATTGAGTGTCCTGCGTGGGACATTGAGTGTCCTGCGTGGGTCATGAGTGTCATGCGTGGGCCATTGAGTGTCCGGTGTGGGTCATTGAGTGTCCTGCGTGGGTCATTGAGTGTCCTGCGTGGGTCATGAGTGTCCTGCGTGGGTCATGAGTGTCCTGCGTGGGCCATTGAGTGTCCAGCGTGGGTCATGAGTGTCCTGCATGGGCCATTGAGTGTCCTGTGTGGGTCATTGAGTGTCCTGCATGGGTCATGAGTGTCCTGCGTGTGTCATTGAGTGTCCTGCATGGGTAATTGAGTGACCTGCGTCGGTTATGGGTGTCCTGCGTGGGTGATTCAGTGTCCTGCGTGGGTCATGAGTGTCCTGCGTGGGTCATTGAGTGTCCTGCGTGAGTCATGACTGTCCTGCGTGGGTCATTGAGTGTCCAGCGTGGGTCATTGAGAGTCGTGCGTGGGTCATTGAGTGGCTGTGTTGATTATTGAGTGTCGTACGTGGGTCATTGAGTGTCCAACGTGGGTCATGAGTGTCCTGCATGGGTCATTGAGTGTCCTGCGTGGGCCATTGAGTATCCTGCGTGGGTCATTGAGTGTCTTGCATGGGTCATTGAGTGTCCTGTGTGGGTAATGAGTGTCCTGCGTGGGTCATTGAGTGTCCTGCGTGGGTCATTGAGTGTCCTGCGTGTGTCATTGAGTGTCCTGCGTGGGTCATGTGTTTCCTGCGTGGGTCATTGAATGCCCTGTGTGGGTCATGTGTGTCCTGCGTGGGTCATTGAGTGTTCTGCTTGGGTCATTGAGTGTCCAGCGTGGGTCATTTAGACTCCTGCGTGGGTCATTGAGTGGCCTGTGTTGGTCATTGAGTGTCCTATGTGGGTCATTGAGTGTCCTTCGTGGGTCATGAGTGTCCTGCATGGGTCATTGAGTGTCCTGCGTGGGCCATTGAGTATCCTGCGTGGGTCATTGAGGGTCCTGCGTGGGTCATTGAGTGTCCTGTGTGGGTCATGAGTGTCCTGCGTGGGTCATGAGTGTCCTGCGTGGGTCATTGAGTGTCCTGCGCGGGTCATGAGTGTCCTGCGTGGGTCATTGAATGCCCTGTGTGGGTCATGTGTGTCCTACGTGGGTAATTGAGTGTCCTGCTTGGATCATTGAGAGTCCAGCGAGGGTCATTTAGAATCCTGCGTGGGTCATTGAGTGGCCTGTGTTGGTCATTGAGTGTCCTACGTGGGTCATTGAGAGTCCTGCGTGGGTCATGAGTGTCCTGCATGGGTCATTGAGTGTCCTGCGTGGGCCATTGAGTATCCTGCGTGGGTCATTGAGTGTCGTGTGTGGGTCATTGAGTATCCTGCGTGGGTCATGAGTGTCCTGCGTGGGTCATGAGTGTCCTGCGTGGGTCATTGAGTGTCCTGCGTGGGCCATGAGTGTCCTGCGTGGGCCATTGAGTGTCCTGCGTGGGTCATGAGTGTCCTGCATGGGTCATTGAGTGTCCTGTTTGGGTCATGAGTGTCCAGCGTGGGTCACTGAGAGTCCTGCGTGGGTCATTGAGTGGCCGGTGTTGGTCATTGAGAGTCCTACGTGGGTCATTGAGTGTCCTGCGTGGGTCATTGAGTGTCCTGCATGGGTCATTGAGTGTCCTGCGTGGGCCTTTAAGTATCCTGCGTGGGCCATTGAGTATCCTGCGTGGGTCATTGAGTGTCCTGCGTGGGTCATTGAGTGTCCTTTGTGGGCCATTGAGAGTCCTGCATGGGTCATTGAGTGGCCGTTGTTGGTCATTGAGAGTCCTACGTGGGTCATTGCGTGTCCTGCGTGGGTCATGAGTGTCCTGCATGGGTCATTGAGTGTCCTGCGTGGGCCATTGAGTATCCTGCGTGGTTCATTGAGTGTCCTGCGTGTGTCACTGAGTGTCCTGCGTGGGTCATTGAGTGTCCTGCGTGGGTCATGAGTGTCCTGCGTTGGTCATGAGTGTCCTGCGTGGGCCATTAAGTGTCCTGTGTGGGTCATTGAGTGTCCTGCGTGGGTCATGAGTGTCCTGCGTGGGTCATGAGTGTCCTGCGTGGGCCATGAGTGTCCTGCGTGGGTCGTGAGTGTCCTGCGTGGGTCATTGAGAGTCCTGTTTGGGTCATGGGTGTCCAGCGTGGGTCATTGAGAGTCCTGCGTGGGCCATTGAGTATCCTGCGTGGTTCATTGAGTGTCCTGCATGTGTCACTGAGTGTCCTGCGTGGGTCATGAGTGTCCTGCGTTGGTCATGAGTGTCCTGCGTGGGCCATTAAGTGTCCTGTGTGGGTCATTGAGTGTCCTGCGTGGGTCATGAGTGTCCTGCGTGGGTCATTGAGTGTCCTGCATGGGTCATGAGTGTCCTGCATGGGTCATTGAGTGTCCTGTGTGGGCCATGAGTGTCCTACGTGGGTCATTGAGTGTCCGGCTTGGATCATGAGTGTCCAGCGTGGGTCATTGAGATTCCTGCGTTGGTCATTGAGTGGCCTGTGTTGGTCATTGAGTGTCCTACGTGGGTCATTGAGTGTCCTGCGTGGGTCATGCGTGTCCTGCATGGGTCATTGAGTGTCCTGCGTGGGCCATTGAGTATCCTGCGTGGGTCATTGAGTGTCCTGTGTGGGTCATGAGTGTCCTGTGTGGGTCATGAGTGTCCTGCGTGGGTCATTGAGTGTCCTGCGTGGGCCATGAGTGTCCTGCGTCGGTCATTGAGTGTCCTGCGTGGGTCATGAGTGTCCTGCGTGGGTCATTGAGTGTCCTGTTTGGGTCATGAGTGTCCAGCGTGGGTCATTGAGAGTCCTGTGTGGGTCATTGAGTGGCCGGTGTTGGTCATTGAGAGTCCTACGTGGGTCATTGAGTGTCCTGCGTGGGTCATGAGTGTCCTGCATGGGACATTGAGTGTCCTGTGTGGGTCATTGAATGTCCTGTGTGGGCCATTGAGAGTCCTGCGTGGGTAATTGAGTGGCCGGTGTTGGTCATTGAGAGTCCTACGTGGGTCATTGAGTGTCCTGCGTGGGTCATGAGTGTCCTGCATGGGTCATTGAGTGTCCTGCGTGGGCCACTGAGTATCCTGCGTGGTTCATTAAGTGTCCTGCGTGTGTCACTGAGTGTCCGGCGTGGGTCATTGAGTGTCCTGCGTGGGTCATGCGTGTCCTGCGTTGGTCATGAGTGTCCTGCGTGGGCCATTAAGTGTCGTGTGTGGGTCATTGAGTGTCCTGCGTGGGTCATGAGTGTCCTGCGTGGGTCATTGTGTGTCCTGCATGGGTCATGAGTGTCCTGCGTGTGTCATGAGTGTCCTGCGTGGGGCATGAGTGTCCTGCGTGGGCCATTGAGTGTCCTGTGTGGGTCCTTGAGTGTCCTGCGTGTGTCATTGAGTGTCCTGCATGGGTCATGAGTGTCCTGCGTGGGCCATTGAGTGCCCTGTGTGGGTCATTGAGTGTCCTGCATGGGTCATGAGTGTCCTGCGTGGGTCATGAGTGTCCTGTGTGGGCCATTGAGTGTCCTGTGTGGGTCATTGAGTGTCCTGCATGGGTCATGAGTGTCCTGTGAGGGACATTGAGTGTCCTGCGTGGGTCATGTGTTTCCTGCGTGGGTCATTGAATGCCCTGTGTGGGTCATGTGTGTCCTGCGTGGGTCATTGAGTGTTCTGCTTGGGTCATTGAGTGTCCAGCGTGGGTCATTTAGACTCCTGCGTGGGTCATTGAGTGGCCTGTGTTGGTCATTGAGTGTCCTATGTGGGTCATTGAGTGTCCTTCGTGGGTCATGAGTGTCCTGCATGGGTCATTGAGTGTCCTGCGTGGGCCATTGAGTATCCTGCGTGGGTCATTGAGGGTCCTGCGTGGGTCATTGAGTGTCCTGTGTGGGTCATGAGTGTCCTGCGTGGGTCATGAGTGTCCTGCGTGGGTCATTGAGTGTCCTGCGCGGGTCATGAGTGTCCTGCGTGGGTCATTGAATGCCCTGTGTGGGTCATGTGTGTCCTACGTGGGTAATTGAGTGTCCTGCTTGGATCATTGAGAGTCCAGCGAGGGTCATTTAGAATCCTGCGTGGGTCATTGAGTGGCCTGTGTTGGTCATTGAGTGTCCTACGTGGGTCATTGAGAGTCCTGCGTGGGTCATGAGTGTCCTGCATGGGTCATTGAGTGTCCTGCGTGGGCCATTGAGTATCCTGCGTGGGTCATTGAGTGTCGTGTGTGGGTCATTGAGTATCCTGCGTGGGTCATGAGTGTCCTGCGTGGGTCATGAGTGTCCTGCGTGGGTCATTGAGTGTCCTGCGTGGGCCATGAGTGTCCTGCGTGGGCCATTGAGTGTCCTGCGTGGGTCATGAGTGTCCTGCATGGGTCATTGAGTGTCCTGTTTGGGTCATTGAGTGGCCGGTGTTGGTCATTGAGAGTCCTACGTGGGTCATTGAGTGTCCTGCGTGGGTCATGAGTGTCCTGCATGGGTCATTGAGTGTCCTGCGTGGGCCTTTAAGTATCCTGCGTGGGCCATTGAGTATCCTGCGTGGGTCATTGAGTGTCCTGCGTGGGTCATTGAGTGTCCTTTGTGGGCCATTGAGAGTCCTGCATGGGTCATTGAGTGGCCGTTGTTGGTCATTGAGAGTCCTACGTGGGTCATTGCGTGTCCTGCGTGGGTCATGAGTGTCCTGCATGGGTCATTGAGTGTCCTGCGTGGGCCATTGAGTATCCTGCGTGGTTCATTGAGTGTCCTGCGTGTGTCACTGAGTGTCCTGCGTGGGTCATTGAGTGTCCTGCGTGGGTCATGAGTGTCCTGCGTTGGTCATGAGTGTCCTGCGTGGGCCATTAAGTGTCCTGTGTGGGTCATTGAGTGTCCTGCGTGGGTCATGAGTGTCCTGCGTGGGTCATGAGTGTCCTGCGTGGGCCATGAGTGTCCTGCGTGGGTCGTGAGTGTCCTGCGTGGGTCATTGAGAGTCCTGTTTGGGTCATGGGTGTCCAGCGTGGGTCATTGAGAGTCCTGCGTGGGCCATTGAGTATCCTGCGTGGTTCATTGAGTGTCCTGCATGTGTCACTGAGTGTCCTGCGTGGGTCATGAGTGTCCTGCGTTGGTCATGAGTGTCCTGCGTGGGCCATTAAGTGTCCTGTGTGGGTCATTGAGTGTCCTGCGTGGGTCATGAGTGTCCTGCGTGGGTCATTGAGTGTCCTGCATGGGTCATGAGTGTCCTGCATGGGTCATTGAGTGTCCTGTGTGGGCCATGAGTGTCCTGCGTGGGTCATTGAGTGTCCGGCTTGGATCATGAGTGTCCAGCGTGGGTCATTGAGAATCCTGCGTTGGTCATTGAGTGGCCTGTGTTGGTCATTGAGTGTCCTACGTGGGTCATTGAGTGTCCTGCGTGGGTCATGCGTGTCCTGCATGGGTCATTGAGTGTCCTGCGTGGGCCATTGAGTATCCTGCGTGGGTCATTGAGTGTCCTGTGTGGGTCATGAGTGTCCTGTGTGGGTCATGATTGTCCTGCGTGGGTCATTGAGTTTCCTGCGTGGGCCATGAGTGTCCTGCGTCGGTCATTGAGTGTCCTGCGTGGGTCATGAGTGTCCTGCGTGGGTCATTGTGTGTCCTGTTTGGGTCATGAGTGTCCAGCGTGGGTCATTGAGAGTCCTGTGTGGGTCATTGAGTGGCCGGTGTTGGTCATTGAGAGTCCTACGTGGGTCATTGAGTGTCCTGCGTGGGTCATGAGTGTCCTGCATGGGACATTGAGTGTCCTGTGTGGGTCATTGAGTGTCCTGTGTGGGCCATTGAGAGTCCTGCGTGGGTAATTGAGTGGCCGGTGTTGGTCATTGAGAGTCCTACGTGGGTCATTGAGTGTCCTGCGTGGGTCATGAGTGTCCTGCATGGGTCATTGAGTGTCCTGCGTGGGCCACTGAGTATCCTGCGTGGTTCATTAAGTGTCCTGCGTGTGTCACTGAGTGTCCGGCGTGGGTCATTGAGTGTCCTGCGTGGGTCATGCGTGTCCTGCGTTGGTCATGAGTGTCCTGCGTGGGCCATTAAGTGTCGTGTGTGGGTCATTGAGTGTCCTGCGTGGGTCATGAGTGTCCTGCGTGGGTCATTGTGTGTCCTGCATGGGTCATGAGTGTCCTGCGTGTGTCATGAGTGTCCTGCGTGGGGCATGAGTGTCCTGCGTGGGCCATTGAGTGTCCTGTGTGGGTCCTTGAGTGTCCTGCGTGTGTCATTGAGTGTCCTGCATGGGTCATGAGTGTCCTGCGTGGGCCATTGAGTGCCCTGTGTGGGTCATTGAGTGTCTTGCATGGGTCATGAGTGTCCTGCGTGGGTCATGAGTGTCCTGTGTGGGCCATTGAGTGTCCTGTGTGGGTCATTGAGTGTCCTGCATGGGTCATGAGTGTCCTGTGAGGGTCATTGAGTGTCCTGCATGGGTCATGAGTGTCCTGCGTGTGTCATTGAGTGTCCTGCGTGGGTCATTGAGTGCCCTGCGCGGATAGTGAGTGTCCTGCGTGGGTCATTGAATGCCCTGTGTGGGTCATGTGTGTCCTGCGTGGGTCATTGAGTGTCCTGCTTGGGTCATTGAGTGTCCAGCGTGGGTCATTTAGAATCCTGCGTGGGTCATTGAGTGGCCTGTGTTGGTCATTGAGTGTCCTACGTGGGTCATTGAGAGTCCTGCGTGGGTCATGAGTGTCCTGTGTGGGTCATGAGTGTCCTGTGTGGGGTCATTGAGTGCCCTGTGTGGGTCATTCAGTGTCCTGCATGTGTCATCAAGTGTCCTGCGTGGGCCATTGAGTATCCTGCGTGGGTCATGAGTGTCCTGCGTGGGACATTGAGTGTCCTGCATGGGTCATTGAGTGTCCAGCGTGGGTCATTCAGAGTCGTGCGTGGGTCATTGAGTGGCTGTGTTGGTTATTGAGTGTCGTACGTGGGTGATTGAGTGTCCTGCATGGGTCATTGAGTGTCCTACGGAGGTCATTGAGTGTCCTGCGTGGGTCATGAGTGACCTGCGTGGGTCATTGAGTGTACTGCATGGGTCATGAGTGTCCTGCGTGTGTCATTGAGTGTCCTGCATGGGTAATTGTGTGACCTGCGTGGGTTATGGGTGTCCTGCGTGGGTGATTCAGTGTCCTGCGTGGGTCATGAGTGTCCTGCGTGGGTCATTGAGTGTCCTGCGTGAGTCATGACTGTCCTGCGTGGGTCATTGAGTGTCCAGCGTGGGTCATTGAGAGTCGTGCGTGGGTCATTGAGTGGCTGTGTTGGTTATTGAGTGTCGTACGTGGGTCATTGAGTGTCCTACGTGGGTCATGAGTGTCCTGCATGGGTCATTGAGTGTCCTGCGTGGGCCATTGAGTGTCCTGTGTGGGTCATTGAGTGTACTGCATGGGTCATGAGTGTCCTGCGTGGGTCATTGAGTGTCCTGCGTGGTTCATTGAGTGTCCTGCGTGTGTCACTGAGTGTCCTGCGTGGGTCATTGAGTGTCCTGCGTGGGTCATGAGTGTCCTGCGTTGGTCATGAGTGTCCTGCGTGGGCCATTAAGTGTCCTGTGTGGGTCATTGAGTGTCCTGCGTGGGTCATGAGTGTCCTGCGTGGGTCATGAGTGTCCTGCGTGGGCCATGAGTGTCCTGCGTGGGTCGTGAGTGTCCTGCGTGGGTCATTGAGAGTCCTGTTTGGGTCATGGGTGTCCAGCGTGGGTCATTGAGAGTCCTGCGTGGGCCATTGAGTATCCTGCGTGGTTCATTGAGTGTCCTGCATGTGTCACTGAGTGTCCTGCGTGGGTCATGAGTGTCCTGCGTTGGTCATGAGTGTCCTGCGTGGGCCATTAAGTGTCCTGTGTGGGTCATTGAGTGTCCTGCGTGGGTCATGAGTGTCCTGCGTGGGTCATTGAGTGTCCTGCATGGGTCATGAGTGTCCTGCATGGGTCATTGAGTGTCCTGTGTGGGCCATGAGTGTCCTGCGTGGGTCATTGAGTGTCCGGCTTGGATCATGAGTGTCCAGCGTGGGTCATTGAGAATCCTGCGTTGGTCATTGAGTGGCCTGTGTTGGTCATTGAGTGTCCTACGTGGGTCATTGAGTGTCCTGCGTGGGTCATGCGTGTCCTGCATGGGTCATTGAGTGTCCTGCGTGGGCCATTGAGTATCCTGCGTGGGTCATTGAGTGTCCTGTGTGGGTCATGAGTGTCCTGTGTGGGTCATGAGTGTCCTGCGTGGGTCATTGAGTTTCCTGCGTGGGCCATGAGTGTCCTGCGTCGGTCATTGAGTGTCCTGCGTGGGTCATGAGTGTCCTGCGTGGGTCATTGTGTGTCCTGTTTGGGTCATGAGTGTCCAGCGTGGGTCATTGAGAGTCCTGTGTGGGTCATTGAGTGGCCGGTGTTGGTCATTGAGAGTCCTACGTGGGTCATTGAGTGTCCTGCGTGGGTCATGAGTGTCCTGCATGGGACATTGAGTGTCCTGTGTGGGTCATTGAGTGTCCTGTGTGGGCCATTGAGAGTCCTGCGTGGGTAATTGAGTGGCCGGTGTTGGTCATTGAGAGTCCTACGTGGGTCATTGAGTGTCCTGCGTGGGTCATGAGTGTCCTGCATGGGTCATTGAGTGTCCTGCGTGGGCCACTGAGTATCCTGCGTGGTTCATTAAGTGTCCTGCGTGTGTCACTGAGTGTCCGGCGTGGGTCATTGAGTGTCCTGCGTGGGTCATGCGTGTCCTGCGTTGGTCATGAGTGTCCTGCGTGGGCCATTAAGTGTCGTGTGTGGGTCATTGAGTGTCCTGCGTGGGTCATGAGTGTCCTGCGTGGGTCATTGTGTGTCCTGCATGGGTCATGAGTGTCCTGCGTGTGTCATGAGTGTCCTGCGTGGGGCATGAGTGTCCTGCGTGGGCCATTGAGTGTCCTGTGTGGGTCCTTGAGTGTCCTGCGTGTGTCATTGAGTGTCCTGCATGGGTCATGAGTGTCCTGCGTGGGCCATTGAGTGCCCTGTGTGGGTCATTGAGTGTCTTGCATGGGTCATGAGTGTCCTGCGTGGGTCATGAGTGTCCTGTGTGGGCCATTGAGTGTCCTGTGTGGGTCATTGAGTGTCCTGCATGGGTCATGAGTGTCCTGTGAGGGTCATTGAGTGTCCTGCATGGGTCATGAGTGTCCTGCGTGTGTCATTGAGTGTCCTGCGTGGGTCATTGAGTGCCCTGCGCGGATAGTGAGTGTCCTGCGTGGGTCATTGAATGCCCTGTGTGGGTCATGTGTGTCCTGCGTGGGTCATTGAGTGTCCTGCTTGGGTCATTGAGTGTCCAGCGTGGGTCATTTAGAATCCTGCGTGGGTCATTGAGTGGCCTGTGTTGGTCATTGAGTGTCCTACGTGGGTCATTGAGAGTCCTGCGTGGGTCATGAGTGTCCTGTGTGGGTCATGAGTGTCCTGTGTGGGGTCATTGAGTGCCCTGTGTGGGTCATTCAGTGTCCTGCATGTGTCATCAAGTGTCCTGCGTGGGCCATTGAGTATCCTGCGTGGGTCATGAGTGTCCTGCGTGGGACATTGAGTGTCCTACATGGGTCATTGAGTGTCCAGCGTGGGTCATGAGTGTCCTGCGTGGGCCATTGAGTGTCCTGCGTGGGTCATGAGTGTCCTGCATGGGTCATTGAGTGTCCTGTTTGGGTCATGAGTGTCCAGCGTGGGTCATTGAGAGTCCTGCGTGGGTCATTGAGTGGCCGGTGTTGGTCATTGAGAGTCCTACGTGGGTCATTGAGTGTCCTGCGTGGGTCATGAGTGTCCTGCATGGGTCATTGAGTGTCCTGCGTGGGCCTTTAAGTATCCTGCGTGGGCCATTGAGTATCCTGCGTGGGTCATTGAGTGTCCTGTGTGGGTCATGAGTGTCCTGTGTGGGTCATGAGTGTCCTGCGTGGGTCATTGAGTTTCCTGCGTGGGCCATGAGTGTCCTGCGTCGGTCATTGAGTGTCCTGCGTGGGTCATGAGTGTCCTGCGTGGGTCATTGTGTGTCCTGTTTGGGTCATGAGTGTCCAGCGTGGGTCATTGAGAGTCCTGTGTGGGTCATTGAGTGGCCGGTGTTGGTCATTGAGAGTCCTACGTGGGTCATTGAGTGTCCTGCGTGGGTCATGAGTGTCCTGCATGGGACATTGAGTGTCCTGTGTGGGTCATTGAGTGTCCTGTGTGGGCCATTGAGAGTCCTGCGTGGGTAATTGAGTGGCCGGTGTTGGTCATTGAGAGTCCTACGTGGGTCATTGAGTGTCCTGCGTGGGTCATGAGTGTCCTGCATGGGTCATTGAGTGTCCTGCGTGGGCCACTGAGTATCCTGCGTGGTTCATTAAGTGTCCTGCGTGTGTCACTGAGTGTCCGGCGTGGGTCATTGAGTGTCCTGCGTGGGTCATGCGTGTCCTGCGTTGGTCATGAGTGTCCTGCGTGGGCCATTAAGTGTCGTGTGTGGGTCATTGAGTGTCCTGCGTGGGTCATGAGTGTCCTGCGTGGGTCATTGTGTGTCCTGCATGGGTCATGAGTGTCCTGCGTGTGTCATGAGTGTCCTGCGTGGGGCATGAGTGTCCTGCGTGGGCCATTGAGTGTCCTGTGTGGGTCCTTGAGTGTCCTGCGTGTGTCATTGAGTGTCCTGCATGGGTCATGAGTGTCCTGCGTGGGCCATTGAGTGCCCTGTGTGGGTCATTGAGTGTCTTGCATGGGTCATGAGTGTCCTGCGTGGGTCATGAGTGTCCTGTGTGGGCCATTGAGTGTCCTGTGTGGGTCATTGAGTGTCCTGCATGGGTCATGAGTGTCCTGTGAGGGTCATTGAGTGTCCTGCATGGGTCATGAGTGTCCTGCGTGTGTCATTGAGTGTCCTGCGTGGGTCATTGAGTGCCCTGCGCGGATAGTGAGTGTCCTGCGTGGGTCATTGAATGCCCTGTGTGGGTCATGTGTGTCCTGCGTGGGTCATTGAGTGTCCTGCTTGGGTCATTGAGTGTCCAGCGTGGGTCATTTAGAATCCTGCGTGGGTCATTGAGTGGCCTGTGTTGGTCATTGAGTGTCCTACGTGGGTCATTGAGAGTCCTGCGTGGGTCATGAGTGTCCTGTGTGGGTCATGAGTGTCCTGTGTGGGGTCATTGAGTGCCCTGTGTGGGTCATTCAGTGTCCTGCATGTGTCATCAAGTGTCCTGCGTGGGCCATTGAGTATCCTGCGTGGGTCATGAGTGTCCTGCGTGGGACATTGAGTGTCCTGCATGGGTCATTGAGTGTCCAGCGTGGGTCATTCAGAGTCGTGCGTGGGTCATTGAGTGGCTGTGTTGGTTATTGAGTGTCGTACGTGGGTGATTGAGTGTCCTGCATGGGTCATTGAGTGTCCTACGGAGGTCATTGAGTGTCCTGCGTGGGTCATGAGTGACCTGCGTGGGTCATTGAGTGTACTGCATGGGTCATGAGTGTCCTGCGTGTGTCATTGAGTGTCCTGCATGGGTAATTGTGTGACCTGCGTGGGTTATGGGTGTCCTGCGTGGGTGATTCAGTGTCCTGCGTGGGTCATGAGTGTCCTGCGTGGGTCATTGAGTGTCCTGCGTGAGTCATGACTGTCCTGCGTGGGTCATTGAGTGTCCAGCGTGGGTCATTGAGAGTCGTGCGTGGGTCATTGAGTGGCTGTGTTGGTTATTGAGTGTCGTACGTGGGTCATTGAGTGTCCTACGTGGGTCATGAGTGTCCTGCATGGGTCATTGAGTGTCCTGCGTGGGCCATTGAGTGTCCTGTGTGGGTCATTGAGTGTACTGCATGGGTCATGAGTGTCCTGCGTGGGTCATTGAGTGTCCTGCGTGGTTCATTGAGTGTCCTGCGTGTGTCACTGAGTGTCCTGCGTGGGTCATTGAGTGTCCTGCGTGGGTCATGAGTGTCCTGCGTTGGTCATGAGTGTCCTGCGTGGGCCATTAAGTGTCCTGTGTGGGTCATTGAGTGTCCTGCGTGGGTCATGAGTGTCCTGCGTGGGTCATGAGTGTCCTGCGTGGGCCATGAGTGTCCTGCGTGGGTCGTGAGTGTCCTGCGTGGGTCATTGAGAGTCCTGTTTGGGTCATGGGTGTCCAGCGTGGGTCATTGAGAGTCCTGCGTGGGCCATTGAGTATCCTGCGTGGTTCATTGAGTGTCCTGCATGTGTCACTGAGTGTCCTGCGTGGGTCATGAGTGTCCTGCGTTGGTCATGAGTGTCCTGCGTGGGCCATTAAGTGTCCTGTGTGGGTCATTGAGTGTCCTGCGTGGGTCATGAGTGTCCTGCGTGGGTCATTGAGTGTCCTGCATGGGTCATGAGTGTCCTGCATGGGTCATTGAGTGTCCTGTGTGGGCCATGAGTGTCCTGCGTGGGTCATTGAGTGTCCGGCTTGGATCATGAGTGTCCAGCGTGGGTCATTGAGAATCCTGCGTTGGTCATTGAGTGGCCTGTGTTGGTCATTGAGTGTCCTACGTGGGTCATTGAGTGTCCTGCGTGGGTCATGCGTGTCCTGCATGGGTCATTGAGTGTCCTGCGTGGGCCATTGAGTATCCTGCGTGGGTCATTGAGTGTCCTGTGTGGGTCATGAGTGTCCTGTGTGGGTCATGAGTGTCCTGCGTGGGTCATTGAGTTTCCTGCGTGGGCCATGAGTGTCCTGCGTCGGTCATTGAGTGTCCTGCGTGGGTCATGAGTGTCCTGCGTGGGTCATTGTGTGTCCTGTTTGGGTCATGAGTGTCCAGCGTGGGTCATTGAGAGTCCTGTGTGGGTCATTGAGTGGCCGGTGTTGGTCATTGAGAGTCCTACGTGGGTCATTGAGTGTCCTGCGTGGGTCATGAGTGTCCTGCATGGGACATTGAGTGTCCTGTGTGGGTCATTGAGTGTCCTGTGTGGGCCATTGAGAGTCCTGCGTGGGTAATTGAGTGGCCGGTGTTGGTCATTGAGAGTCCTACGTGGGTCATTGAGTGTCCTGCGTGGGTCATGAGTGTCCTGCATGGGTCATTGAGTGTCCTGCGTGGGCCACTGAGTATCCTGCGTGGTTCATTAAGTGTCCTGCGTGTGTCACTGAGTGTCCGGCGTGGGTCATTGAGTGTCCTGCGTGGGTCATGCGTGTCCTGCGTTGGTCATGAGTGTCCTGCGTGGGCCATTAAGTGTCGTGTGTGGGTCATTGAGTGTCCTGCGTGGGTCATGAGTGTCCTGCGTGGGTCATTGTGTGTCCTGCATGGGTCATGAGTGTCCTGCGTGTGTCATGAGTGTCCTGCGTGGGGCATGAGTGTCCTGCGTGGGCCATTGAGTGTCCTGTGTGGGTCCTTGAGTGTCCTGCGTGTGTCATTGAGTGTCCTGCATGGGTCATGAGTGTCCTGCGTGGGCCATTGAGTGCCCTGTGTGGGTCATTGAGTGTCTTGCATGGGTCATGAGTGTCCTGCGTGGGTCATGAGTGTCCTGTGTGGGCCATTGAGTGTCCTGTGTGGGTCATTGAGTGTCCTGCATGGGTCATGAGTGTCCTGTGAGGGTCATTGAGTGTCCTGCATGGGTCATGAGTGTCCTGCGTGTGTCATTGAGTGTCCTGCGTGGGTCATTGAGTGCCCTGCGCGGATAGTGAGTGTCCTGCGTGGGTCATTGAATGCCCTGTGTGGGTCATGTGTGTCCTGCGTGGGTCATTGAGTGTCCTGCTTGGGTCATTGAGTGTCCAGCGTGGGTCATTTAGAATCCTGCGTGGGTCATTGAGTGGCCTGTGTTGGTCATTGAGTGTCCTACGTGGGTCATTGAGAGTCCTGCGTGGGTCATGAGTGTCCTGTGTGGGTCATGAGTGTCCTGTGTGGGGTCATTGAGTGCCCCGTGTGGGTCATTCAGTGTCCTGCATGTGTCATCAAGTGTCCTGCGTGGGCCATTGAGTATCCTGCGTGGGTCATGAGTGTCCTGCGTGGGACATTGAGTGTCCTACATGGGTCATTGAGTGTCCAGCGTGGGTCATGAGTGTCCTGCGTGGGCCATTGAGTGTCCTGCGTGGGTCATGAGTGTCCTGCATGGGTCATTGAGTGTCCTGTTTGGGTCATGAGTGTCCAGCGTGGGTCATTGAGAGTCCTGCGTGGGTCATTGAGTGGCCGGTGTTGGTCATTGAGAGTCCTACGTGGGTCATTGAGTGTCCTGCGTGGGTCATGAGTGTCCTGCATGGGTCATTGAGTGTCCTGCGTGGGCCTTTAAGTATCCTGCGTGGGCCATTGAGTATCCTGCGTGGGTCATTGAGTGTCCTGTGTGGGTCATGAGTGTCCTGTGTGGGTCATGAGTGTCCTGCGTGGGTCATTGAGTTTCCTGCGTGGGCCATGAGTGTCCTGCGTCGGTCATTGAGTGTCCTGCGTGGGTCATGAGTGTCCTGCGTGGGTCATTGTGTGTCCTGTTTGGGTCATGAGTGTCCAGCGTGGGTCATTGAGAGTCCTGTGTGGGTCATTGAGTGGCCGGTGTTGGTCATTGAGAGTCCTACGTGGGTCATTGAGTGTCCTGCGTGGGTCATGAGTGTCCTGCATGGGACATTGAGTGTCCTGTGTGGGTCATTGAGTGTCCTGTGTGGGCCATTGAGAGTCCTGCGTGGGTAATTGAGTGGCCGGTGTTGGTCATTGAGAGTCCTACGTGGGTCATTGAGTGTCCTGCGTGGGTCATGAGTGTCCTGCATGGGTCATTGAGTGTCCTGCGTGGGCCACTGAGTATCCTGCGTGGTTCATTAAGTGTCCTGCGTGTGTCACTGAGTGTCCGGCGTGGGTCATTGAGTGTCCTGCGTGGGTCATGCGTGTCCTGCGTTGGTCATGAGTGTCCTGCGTGGGCCATTAAGTGTCGTGTGTGGGTCATTGAGTGTCCTGCGTGGGTCATGAGTGTCCTGCGTGGGTCATTGTGTGTCCTGCATGGGTCATGAGTGTCCTGCGTGTGTCATGAGTATCCTGCGTGGGGCATGAGTGTCCTGCGTGGGCCATTGAGTGTCCTGTGTGGGTCCTTGAGTGTCCTGCGTGTGTCATTGAGTGTCCTGCATGGGTCATGAGTGTCCTGCGTGGGCCATTGAGTGCCCTGTGTGGGTCATTGAGTGTCTTGCATGGGTCATGAGTGTCCTGCGTGGGTCATGAGTGTCCTGTGTGGGCCATTGAGTGTCCTGTGTGGGTCATTGAGTGTCCTGCATGGGTCATGAGTGTCCTGTGAGGGTCATTGAGTGTCCTGCATGGGTCATGAGTGTCCTGCGTGTGTCATTGAGTGTCCTGCGTGGGTCATTGAGTGCCCTGCGCGGATAGTGAGTGTCCTGCGTGGGTCATTGAATGCCCTGTGTGGGTCATGTGTGTCCTGCGTGGGTCATTGAGTGTCCTGCTTGGGTCATTGAGTGTCCAGCGTGGGTCATTTAGAATCCTGCGTGGGTCATTGAGTGGCCTGTGTTGGTCATTGAGTGTCCTACGTGGGTCATTGAGAGTCCTGCGTGGGTCATGAGTGTCCTGTGTGGGTCATGAGTGTCCTGTGTGGGGTCATTGAGTGCCCTGTGTGGGTCATTCAGTGTCCTGCATGTGTCATCAAGTGTCCTGCGTGGGCCATTGAGTATCCTGCGTGGGTCATGAGTGTCCTGCGTGGGACATTGAGTGTCCTGCATGGGTCATTGAGTGTCCAGCGTGGGTCATTCAGAGTCGTGCGTGGGTCATTGAGTGGCTGTGTTGGTTATTGAGTGTCGTACGTGGGTGATTGAGTGTCCTGCATGGGTCATTGAGTGTCCTACGGAGGTCATTGAGTGTCCTGCGTGGGTCATGAGTGACCTGCGTGGGTCATTGAGTGTACTGCATGGGTCATGAGTGTCCTGCGTGTGTCATTGAGTGTCCTGCATGGGTAATTGTGTGACCTGCGTGGGTTATGGGTGTCCTGCGTGGGTGATTCAGTGTCCTGCGTGGGTCATGAGTGTCCTGCGTGGGTCATTGAGTGTCCTGCGTGAGTCATGACTGTCCTGCGTGGGTCATTGAGTGTCCAGCGTGGGTCATTGAGAGTCGTGCGTGGGTCATTGAGTGGCTGTGTTGGTTATTGAGTGTCGTACGTGGGTCATTGAGTGTCCTACGTGGGTCATGAGTGTCCTGCATGGGTCATTGAGTGTCCTGCGTGGGCCATTGAGTGTCCTGTGTGGGTCATTGAGTGTACTGCATGGGTCATGAGTGTCCTGCGTGGGTCATTGAGTGTCCTGTGTGGGTCATGAGTGTCCTGCGTGGGTCATTGAATGTCCTGTGTGGGTCATGAGTGTCCTGCGTGGGTCATTGAGTGTCCTGCTTGGGTCATTGAGTGTCCAGCGTGGGTCATTTAGAATCCTGTGTGGGTCATTGAGTGGCCTGTGTTGGTGATTGAGTGTCCTACGTGGGTCATTGAGTGTCCTGCGTGTGTCATGAGTGTCCTGCATGTGTCATTGAGTGTCCTGCGTGGGCCATTGAATATCCTGCGTGTGTCATTGAGTGTCCTGCGTGGGTCATTGAGTGTCCTGTGTGGGTCATGAGTGTCCTCCGTGGGTCATTGAGTGTCCTACGTGGGTCATGAGTGTCCTGCAAGGGTCATTGAGTGTCCTGCGTGGGCCATTGAGCAACCTGCGTGGATCATTGAGTGTCTGCGTGGGTCATTGAGTGTCCTGTGAGCGTCATGAGTGTCCTGCGTGGGTCATTGAGTGTCCTGCGTGGGTCATGAGTGTCCTGCGTGGGTCATTGAGTGTGCTGCGTGTGTCATTGAGTGTCCTGCGTGGGACATTGAGTGTCCTGCGTGGGTCATGAGTGTCCTTCGTGGGCCATTGAGTGTCCGCTGTGGGTCATTGAGTGTCCTGCGTGTGTCATTGAGTGTCCTGCGTGGGTCATGAGTGTCCTGCGTGGGTCATGAGTGTCCTGCGTGGGCCATTGAGTGTCCTGTGTGGGTCATTGAGTGTCCTGCATGGGTCATGAGTGTCCTGTGTGTGTCATTGAGTGTCCTGCATGGGTCATTGAGTGACCTGCGTGGGTTATGGGTGTCCTGCGTGGGTGATTCAGTGTCCTGCGTGGGTCATGAGTGTCCTGCGTGGGTCATTGAGTGTCCTGCGTGAGTCATGACTGTCCTGCGTGGGTCATTGAGTGTCCAGCGTGGGTCATTGAGAGTCGTGCGTGGGTCATTGAGTGGCTGTGTTGGTTATTGAGTGTCGTACATGGATCATTGAGTGTCCTACGTGGGTCATGAGTGTCCTGCATGTGTCATTGAGTGTCTTGCATGGGTCATTGAGTGTCCTGTGTTCGTCATGAGTGTCCTGCGTGGGTCATTGAGTGTCCTGTGTGGGTCATGAGTGTCCTGCGTGGGCCATTGAGTGTCCGGTGTGGGTCATTGAGTGTCCTGCGTGTGTCATTGAGTGTCCTGCGTGGGTCATGAGTGTCCTGCGTGTGTCACTGAGTGTCCGGCGTGGGTCATTGAGTGTCCTGCGTTGGTCATGAGTGTCCTGCGTTGGTCATGAGTGTCCTGCATGGGCCATTAAGTGTCCTGTGTGGGTCATTGAGTGTCCTGCGTGGGTCATGAGTGTCCTGCGTGGGTCATTGAGTGTCCTGCATGGGTCATTGTGTGTCCTGCATGGGACATTGAGTGTCCTGTGTGGGTCATGAGTGTCCTGCGTGGGTCATTGAGTGTCCTGCTTGGGTCATGAGTGTCCAGCGTGGGTCATTGAGAATCCTGCGTTAGTCGTTGAGTGGCCTGTGTTGGTCATTGAGTGTCCTACGTGGGTCATTGAGTGTCCTGCGTGGGTCATGCGTGTCCTGCATGGGTCATTGAGTGTCCTGCGTGGGCCATTGAGTATCCTGCGTGGGTCATTGAGTGTCCTACGTGGGTCATTGAGTGTCCTGCGTGGGTCATGAGTGTCCTGCATGGGTCATTGAGTGTCCTGCGTCGGCCATTCAGTATCCTGCGTGGGTCATTGAGTGTCCTGCTTGTGGCTCATTGAGTGTCCTGTGTGGGTCATGAGTGTCCCGTGTGGGTCATGAGTGTCCTTTGTGGGGTCATTTAGTGTCCTGCGTGGGTCATGAGTGTACTGCGTGTGTTATTGAGTGTCCTGCGTGGGTCATGAGTGTCCTGCGTGGGTCATTGTGTGTCCTGTGTGGGTCATGAGTGTCCTGCGTGGGTCATTGAGTGTCCTGCTTGGGTCATGAGTGTCCAGCGTGGGTCATTGAGTGTCCTGCGTGGGTCATTGAGTGTCCTGCGTGGGTCATTGAGTGTCCTGCGTGGGTCATGCATGTCCTGTGTGGGTCATGAGTGTCCTGCGTGGGTCATTGAGTGTCCTGTGTGGGTCATTGAGTGCCCTGCGTGGGTCATTGAGTGTCCTGTGTGGGTCATGAGTGTCCTGCGTGGGTCATTGAGTGTCATGCGTGGGTCATTGAGTGGCTGTGTTGGTTATTGAGTGTCGTACGTGGGTCATTGAGTGTCCTGCATGGGTCATTGAGTGTCCTTCGTAGGTCATTGAGTGTCCTGCGTGGGTCATGAGTGACCTGCGTGGGTCATTGAGTGTACTGCGTGGGTCATGAGTGTCCTGCGTGGGTCATTGAGTGTCCTGCATGGGTCATTGTGTGACCTGCGTGGGTTATGGGTGTCCTGCGTGGGTGATTCAGTGTCCTGCGTGGGTCATGAGTGTCCTGCGTGGGCCATTGAATGTCCGGTGTTGGTCATTGAGTGTCCTGCGTGTGTCATTGAGTGTCCTGCGTGGGTCATGAGTGTTCTGCGTGGGTCATGAGTGTCCTGTGTGGGCCATTGAGTGTCCTGTGTGGGTCATTGAGTGCCCTGCGTGGGTCATTGAGTGTCCTGTGTGGGTCATGAGTGTCCTGCGTGGGTCATTGAGTGTCCTGCGTGGGTCATTGAGTGTCCTGCGTGGGTCATTGAGTGTCGTGTGTGGGTCATTGAGTGTCCTGCGTGGGTCATTGAGTATCCTGTGTGTGTCATGAGTGTCCTGTGTTGGTCATTGAGTGTCCTGCGTGGGTTGTGAGTGTCCTGCATGGGTCATGCGTGTCCTGTATGGGCCATTGAGTGTCCTGCGTGGGTCATGAGTGTCCTGTGTGGGTCATGAGTGTCCTGTGTGGGGTCATTGAGTGCCCTGTGTGGGTCATTGAGTGTCCTGTGTGGGTCATTGAGTGCCCTGCGTGGGTCATTGAGTGTCGTGTGTGGGTCATTGAGTGTCCTGCGTGGGTCATTGAGTGTCCTGCGTGGGTCATTGAGTATCCTGTGTGTGTCATGAGTGTCCTGTGTTGGTCATTGAGTGTCCTGCGTGGGTTGTGAGTGTCCTGCGTGGGTCATGCGTGTCCTGTATGGGCCATTGAGTGTCCTGCGTGGGTCATGAGTGTCCTGTGTGGGTCATGAGTGTCCTGTGTGAGGTCATTGAGTGCCCTGTGTGGGTCATTGAGTGTCCTGCATGGGTCATTGAGTGTCCTGCGTGGGCCATTGAGTATCCTGCGTGGGTCATGAGTGTCCTGCGTGGATCATTGAGTGTCCTGCTTGGGTCATGAGTGTCCAGCGTGGGTCATTGAGTGTCCTGCGTGGGTCATTGAGTGTCCTGTGTGGTTCGTTGAGTGTCCTGCATGGGACATTGAGTGTCCTGTGTGGGTCATTGAGTGTCCTGCGTGGGTCATTGAGTGTCCTGTGTGGGTCATTGAGTGCCCTGCGTGGGTCATTGAGTGTCCAGCGTGGGTCATTCAGAGTCGTGCGTGGGTCATTGAGTGGCTGTGTTGGTTATTGAGTGTCGTACGTGTGTCATTGAGTGTCCTGCATGGGTCATTGAGTGTCCTACGTAGGTCATTGAGTGTCCTGCGTGGGTCATGAGTGACCTGCGTGGGTCATTGAGTGTACTGCGTGGGTCATGAGTGTCCTGCGTGGGTCATTGAGTGTCCTGCATGGGTAATTGAGTGACCTGCGTGTGTTATGGGTGTCCTGCGTGGGTCAAGCGTGTCCTGTGTGGGTCATCTGTGTCCTGCGTGGGCCATTGAGTGTCCGGTGTTGGTCATTGAGTGTCCTGCGTGTGTCATTGAGTGTCCTGCGTGGGTCATGAGTGTCCTGCGTGGGTCATTGAGTGTCCAGCGTGGATCATTGAGAGTCGTGCGTGGGTCATTGAGTGGCCGTGTTGGTTATTGAGTGTCGTACGTGGGTCATTGAGTGTCCAACGTGGGTCATGAGTGTCCTGCATGGGTCATTGAGTGTCCTGCGTGGGCCATTGAGTATCCTGCGTGGGTCATTGAGTGTCCTGCGTGGGTCATGAGTGTCCTGCGTGGGACTTTGAGTGTCCTGTGTGGGTCATGAGTGTCCTGCGTGGGCCATTGAATGTCCGGTGTGGGTCATTGAGTGTCCTACGTGGGTCATGAGTGTCCTGCATGGGTCATTGAGTGTCCTGCGTGGGCCATTGAGTATCCTGCGTGGGTCATTGAGTGTCCTGCGTGGGTCATGAGTGTCCTGCGTGGGACTTTGAGTGTCCTGTGTGGGTCATGAGTGTCCTGTGTGGGCCATTGAGTGTCCAGCGTGGGTCATTCAGAGTCGTGCTTGGGTCATTGAGTGGCTGTGTTGGTTATTGAGTGTCGTACGTGGGTCATTGAGTGTCCTGCATGGGTCATTGAGTGTCCTACGTAGGTCATTGAGTGTCCTGCGTGGGTCATGAGTGACCTGCGTGGGTCATTGAGTGTACTGCGTGGGTCATGAGTGTCCTGCGTGGGTCATTGAGTGTCCTGCATGGGTCATTGAGTGACCTGCGTGGGTTATGTGTGTCCTGCGTGGGTGATTCAGTGTCCTGCGTGGGTCATGTGTGTCCTGCGTGGGCCATTGAGTGACCGGTGTGGGTCATTGAGTGTCCTGCGTGTGTCATTGAGTGTCCTGCGTGGGTCATGAGTGTTCTGCGTGGGTCATGAGTGTCCTGCGTGGGCCATTGAGTGTCCTGTGTGGGTCATTGAGTTTCCTGCATGGGTCATGAGTGTCCTGCGTGTGTCATTGAGTGTCCTGCATGGGTAATTGAGTGACCTGCGTGGGTTATGGGTGCCCTGCGTGGGTGATTCAGTGTCCTGCGTGGGTCATGAGTGTCCTGCGTGGGTCATTGAGTGTCCTGCGTGAGTCATGACTGTCCTGCGTGGGTCATTGAGTGTCCAGCGTGGGTCATTGAGAATCGTGCGTGGGTCATTGAGTGGCTGTGTTGGTTATTGAGTGTCGTACGTGGGTCATTGAGTGTCCTACGAGGGTCATGAGTGTCCTGCATGGGTCATTGAGTGTCCTGCGTGGGCCATTGAGTATCCTGCGTGGGTCATTGAGTGTCTTGCATGGGTCATTGAGTGTCCTGTGTGGGTCATGAGTGTCCTGCGTGGGTCATTGAGTGTCCTGCGTGGGTCATTGAGTGACCTGCGTGGGTTATGGGTGTCCTGCGTGGGTGATTCAGTGTCCTGCGTGGGTCATGAGTGTCCTGCGTGGGTCATTGAGTGTCCTGCGTGGGTCATGAGTGTCCTGCGTGGGTCATTGAGTGTCCTGCGTGGGACATTGAGTGCCCTGCGTGTGTCATGAGTGTCCTACGTGGGTCATTGTGTGTCCTACGTGGGTCATGAGTGTCCTGCATGGGTCATTGAGTGTCCTGCGTGTGCCATTGAGTATCCTGCGTGCGTCATTGAGTATCTTGCATGGATCATTGAGTGTCCTGTGTGGGTCATGAGTGTCCGGTGTGGGTCATTGAGTGTCCTGCGTGGGTCATGAGTGTCCTGCGTGGGTCATTGAGTGTCCTGCGTGGGTCATGAGTGTCCTGCGTGGGACTTTGAGTGTCCTGTGTGGGTCATGAGTGTCCTGCGTGGGTGATTCAGTGTCCTGCGTGGGTCATTGAGTGTCCTGCGTGGGTCATGGGTGTCCTGCGTGGGTGATTCAGTGTCCTGCGTGGGTCATGAGTGTCCTGCGTGGGTCATTGAGTGTCCTGCGTGAGTCATGACTGTCCTGCGTGGGTCATTGAGTGTCCAGCGTGGGTCATTGAGAGTCGTGCGTGGGTCATTGAGTGGCTGTGTTGGTTATTGAGTGTCGTACGTTGGTCATGAGTGGCCTACGTGGGTCATGAGTGTCCTGCATGGGTCATTGAGTGTCCTGCGTGGGTCATTGAGTATCCTGCGTGGGTCATTGAGTGCCTTGCATGGGTCATTGAGAGTCCTGTGTGGGTAATGAGTGTCCTGCGTGGGTCATTGAGTGACCTGTGTGGGTCATTGAGTGTCCTGCGTGTGTCATGAGTGTCCTGCGTGGGGCATGAGTGTCCTGCGTGGGCCATTGAGTGTCCTGTGTGGGTCCTTGAGTGTCCTGCGTGTGTCATTGAGTGACCTGCGTGGGTCATGAGTGTCCTGCCTTGGTCAGGAGTGTCCTGCGTGGGCCATTGAGTGTCCTGTGTAGGTCATTGAGAGTACTGCATGGGTCATGAGCGTCCTGCGTGGGTCATTGAGTGTCCTGTGTGGGTCATGAGTGTCCTGCGTGGGTCATTGAATGTCCTGTGTGGGTCATGAGTGTCCTGCGTGGGTCATTGAGTGTCCTGCTTGGGTCATTGAGTGTCCAGCGTGGGTCATTAAGAATCCTGTTTGGGTCATTGAGTGGCCTGTGTTGGTCATTGAGTGTCCTACGTGGGTCATTGAGTGTCCTGCGTGGGTCATGAGTGTCCTGCATGTGTCATTGAGTGTCCTGCGTGGGCCATTGAATATCCTGCGTGGGTCATTGAGTGTCCTGCGTGGGTCATTGAGTGTCCCGTGTGGGTCATGAGTGTCCTCCGTGGGTCATTGAGTGTCCTACGTGGGTCATGAGTGTCCTGCAAGGGTCATTGAGTGTCCTGCGTGGGACATTGAGCAACCTGCGTGGATCATTGAGTGTCTTGCGTGGGTCATTGAGTGTCCTGTGTGGGTCATGAGTGTCCTGCGTGGGTCATTGAGTGTCCTGCGTGGGTCATGATTGTCCTGCGTGGGTCATTGAGTGTGCTGCGTGTGTCATTGAGTGTCCTGCGTGGGACATTGAGTGTCCTGCGTGGGTCATGAGTGTCCTGCGTGGGCCATTGAGTGTCCGGTGTGGGTCATTGAGTGTCCTGCGTGTGTCATTGAGTGTCCTGCGTGGGTCATGAGTGTCCTGCGTGGGTCATGAGTGTCCTGCGTGGGCCATTGAGTGTCCTGTGTGGGTCATTGAGTGTCCTACGTGGGTCATGAGTGTCCTGCATGGGTCATTGAGTGACCTGCGTGTACCATTGAGTATCCTGCGTGCGTCATTGAGTGTCTTGCATGGGTCATTGAGTGTCCTGTGTGGGTCATGAGTGTCCTGCGTGGGTCATTGAGTGTCCTAGGTGGGTCATGAGTGTCCTGCGTGGGTCATTGAGTGTCCTGCGTGGGTCATGAGTGTCCTGCGTGGGACTTTGAGTGTCCTGTGTGGGTCATCAGTGTCCTGCGTGGGCCATTGAGTGTCCAGCGTGGGTCATTCAGAGTCGTGTGTGGGTCATTGAGTTGCTGTGTGGGTAATGAGTGTCCTGCGTGGGTCATTGAGTGACCTGCGTGGGTCATTGAGTGTCCTGCGTGTGTCATGAGTGTCCTGCGTGGGGCATGAGTGTCCTGCGTGGGCCATTGAGTGTCCTGTGTGGGTCCTTGAGTGTCCTGCGTGTGTCATTGTGTGACCTGCGTGGGTCATGAGTGTCCTGCCTTGGTCAGGAGTGTCCTGCGTGGGCCATTGAGTGTCCTGTGTAGGTCATTGAGAGTACTGCATGGGTCATGAGTGGCCTGCGTGGGTCATTGAGTGTCCTGTGTGGGTCATGAGTGTCCTGCGTGGGTCATTGAATGTCCTGTGTGGGTCATGAGTGTCCTGCGTGGGTCATTGAGTGTCCTGCTTGGGTCATTGAGTGTCCAGCGTGGGTCATTGCGAATCCTGTTTGGGTCATTGAGTGGCCTGTGTTGGTCATTGAGTGTCCTACGTGGCTCATTGTGTGTACTGCGTGGGTCATGAGTGTCCTGCATGTGTCATTGAGTGTCCTGCGTGGGCCATTGAATATCCTGCGTGGGTCATTGAGTGTCCTGCGTGGGTCATTGAGTGTCCTGTGTGGGTCATGAGTGTCCTCCGTGGGTCATTGAGTGTCCTACGTGGGTCATGAGTGTCCTGCAAGGGTCATTGAGTGTCCTGCGTGGGCCATTGAGCAACCTGCGTGGATCATTGAGTGTCTTGCGTGGGTCATTGAGTGTCCTGTGTGGGTCATGAGTGTCCTGCGTGGGTCATGAGTGTCCTGCGTGGGTCATTGAGTGTCCTGCCTGGGCCATGAGTGTTCTGCGTGGGTCATGACTGTCCTACGTGGGCCATTGAATGTCCTGTGTGGGTCATTGAGTTTCCTGCATGGGTCATTGAGTGTCCTGTGTGTGTCATTGAGTGTCCTGCATGGGTCATGAGTGTCCTGCATGGGTCATTGAGTGTCCTGCGTGGGCCATTGAGTATCCTGCGTGGGCCATTGAGTGTCCTGCGTGGGTCATTGAGTGTCCTGTGTGGGTCATTGAGTGTCCTGCGTGTGTCATTGAGTGTCCTGCGTGGGTCATGAGTGTCCTGCGTGGGTCATGACTGTCCTACGTGGGCCATTGAATGTCCTGTGTGGGTCATTGAGTTTCCTGCATGGGTCATTGAGTGTCCTGTGTGTGTCATTGAGTGTCCTGCATGGGTCATGAGTGTCCTGCATGGGTCATTGAGTGTCCTGCGTGGGCCATTGAGTATCCTGCGTGGGCCATTGAGTGTCCTGCGTGGGTCATTGAGTGTCCTGTGTGGGTCATGAGTGTTCTGCGTGGGTCATGATTGTCCTGCGTGGGTCATTGAGTGTCCTGCGTGGGCCATGAGTGTCCTGCGTGGGTCATTGAGTGTCCTGCGTGGGTCATGAGTGTCCTGCGTGGGTCATTGAGTGTCCTGTTTGGGTCATGAGTGTCCTGCGTGGGTCATTGAGAGTCCTGCCTGGGTCATTGAGTGGCCGGTGTTGGTCATTGAGAGTCCTACGTGGGTCATTGAGTGTCCTGCGTGGGTCATGAGTGTGCTGCATGGGTCATTGAGTGTCCTGCGTGGGCCATTGAGTATCCTGCGTGGGCCATTGAGTATCCTGCGTGGGTCATTGAGTGTTCTGCGTGGGTCAATGAGTGTCCTGTGTGGGCTATTGAGACTCCTGCGTGGGTCATTGAGTGGCCGGTGTTGGTCATTGAGAGTCCTACGTGGGTTATTGAGTGTCCTGCGTGGGCCATGAGTGTCCTGCATGGGTCATTGAGTGTCTTGCGTGGGCCATTGAGTATCCTGCGTGGTTCATTGAGTGTCCTGCGTGTGTTACTGAGTGTCCAGCGTGGGTCATTGAGTGTCCTGCGTGGGTCATGAGTGTCCTGCGTTGGTCATGAGTGTCCTGCATTAGCCATTAATTGTCCTGTGTGGGTCATTGAGTGTCCTGCGTGGGTCATGAGTGTCCTGCGTGGGTCATTGAGTGTCCTGCATGGGTCATGAGTGTCCTGCATGGGTCATTGAGTGTCCTGTGTGGGTCATGAGTGTCCTGCGTGGGTCATTGAGTGTCCTGCTTGGGTCATGAGTGTCCAGCATGGGTCATTGAGAATCCTGCGTTGGTCATTGAGTGGCCTGTGTTGGTCATTGAGTGTCCTACGTGGGTCATTGAGTGTCCTGCGTGGGTCATGCGTGTCCTGCATGGGTCATTGAGTGTCCTGCGTGGGCCATTGAGTATCCTGCGTGGGTCATTGAGTGTCCTACGTGGGTCATTGAGTGTCCTGCGTGGGTCATGAGTGTCCTGCATGGGTCATTGAGTGTCCTGCGTCGGCCATTCAGTATCCTGCGTGGGTCATTGAGTGTCTTGTGTGTGGCTCATTGAGTGTCCTGTGTGGGTCATGAGTGTCCTGTGTGGGTCATGAGTGTCCTTTGTGGGGTCATTGAGTGTCCTGCGTGGGTCATGAGTGTCCTGCGTGGGTCATTGAGTGTCTTGGGTGGGTCATGAGTGTCCTGCGTGGGTCATTGAGTGTCCTGTGTGGGTCATGAGTGTCCTGCGTGGGTCATTGAGTGTCCTGCTTGGGTCATGAGTGTCCAGCGTGGGTCATTGAGTGTCCTGCGTGGGTCATTGAGTGTCCTGTGTGGTTCGTTGAGTGTCCTGCATGGGACATTGAGTGTCCTGTGTGGGTCATTGAGTGTCCTGCCTGGGTCATGAGTGTCCTGTGTGGGTCATGAGTGTCCTGCGTGGGTCATTGAGTGTCCTGTGTGGGTCATTGAGTGCCCTGCGTGGGTCATTGAGTGTCCAGCGTGGGTCATTCAGAGTCGTGCGTGGGTCATTGAGTGGCTGTGTTGGTTATTGAGTGTCGTACGTGTGTCATTGAGTGTCCTGCATGGGTCATTGAGTGTCCTACGTAGGTCATTGAGTGTCCTGCGTGGGTCATGAGTGACCTGCGTGGGTCATTGAGTGTACTGCGTGGGTCATGAGTGTTCTGCGTGGGTCATTGAGTGTCCTGCATGGGTAATTGAGTGACCTGCGTGTGTTATGGGTGTCCTGCGTGGGTCATGTGTGTCCTGTGTGGGTCATGTGTGTCCTGCGTGGGCCATTGAGTGTCCGGTGTGGGTCATTGAGTGTCCTGCGTGTGTCATTGAGTGTCCTGCGTGGGTCATGAGCGTCCTGCGTGGGTCATGAGTGTCCTGCGTGGGCCATTGAGTGTCCTGTGTGGGTCATTGACTTTCCTGCATGGGTCATGAGTGTCCTGCGTGTGTCATTGAGTGTCCTGCATGGGTAATTGAGTGACTTGCGTGGGTTATGGGTGTCCTGCGTGGGTGATTCAGTGTCCTGCGTGGGTCATGAGTGTCCTGCGTGGGTCATTGAGTGTCCTGCGTGAGTCATGACTGTCCTGCGTGGGTCATTGAGTGTCCAGCGTGGATCATTCAGAGTCGTGCGTGGGTCATTGAGTGGCCGTGTTGGTTATTGAGTTTCCAGCGTGGGTCATTGTGTGTCCTACGTGGGTCATAAGTGTCCTGCATGGGTCATT
This sequence comes from Chiloscyllium plagiosum, assembly GCF_037043375.1. NCBI lineage: Eukaryota > Metazoa > Chordata > Chondrichthyes > Orectolobiformes > Hemiscylliidae > Chiloscyllium > Chiloscyllium plagiosum. Next base: position 43,889,593 of record NW_028270189.1, on the reverse strand, counting down.
GAGTGACCTGCGTGTACCATTGAGTATCCTGCGTGCGTCATTGAGTGTCTTGCATGGGTCATTGAGTGTCCTGTGTGGGTCATGAGTGTCGTGCGTGGGTCATTGAGTGTCCTGCGTGGGTCATGAGTGTCCTGCGTGGGTCATTGAGTGTCCTGCGTGGGTCATGAGTGTCCTGCGTGGGACTTTGAGTGTCCTGTGTGGGTCATGAGTGTCCTGCGTGTGTCATTGAGTGTCCAGCGTGGGTCAATCAGAGTCGTGCTTGGGTCATTGAGTGGCTGTGTTGGTTATTGAGTGTCGTACGTGGGTCATTGATTGTCCTGCATGGGTCATTGAGTGTCCTACGTAGGTCATTGAGTGTCCTGCGTGGGTCATGAGTGTCCTGCGTGGGTCATTGAGTGTCCTGCGTGAGTCATGACTGTCCTGCGTGGGTCATTGAGTGTCCAGCGTGGATCATTCAGAGTCGTGCGTGGGTCATTGAGTGGCCGTGTTGGTTATTGAGTGTCCAGCGTGGGTCATTGTGTGTCCTACGTGGGTCATGAGTGTCCTGCATGGGTCATTGAGTGACCTGCGTGTACCATTGAGTATCCTGCGTGCGTCATTGAGTGTCTTGCATGGGTCATTGAGTGTCCTGTGTGGGTCATGAGTGTCCTGCGTGGGTCATTGAGTGTCCTGCGTGGGTCATGAGTGTCCTGCGTGGGTCATTGAGTGTCCTGCGTGGGTCATGAGTGTCCTGCGTGGGACTTTGAGTGTCCTGTGTGGGTCATGAATGTCCTGCGTGTGTCATTGAGTGTCCAGCGTGGGTCATTCAGAGTCGTGCTTGGGTCATTGAGTGGCTGTGTTGGTTATTGAGTGTCGTACGTGGGTCATTGATTGTCCTGCATGGGTCATTGAGTGTCCTACGTAGGTCATTGAGTGTCCTGCGTGGGTCATGAGTGATCTGCGTGGGTCATTGAGTGTACTGCGTGGGTCATGAGTGTCCTGCATGGGTCATTGAGTGTCCTGCATGGGTCATTGAGTGACCTGCGTGGTTTATGTGTGTCCTGCGTGGGTGATTCAGTGTCCTGCGTGGGTCATGTGTGTCCTGCGTGGGCCATTGAGTGACCGGTGTGGGTCATTGAGTGTCCTGCGTGTGTCATTGAGTGTCCTGTGTGGGTCATTGAGTTTCCTGCATGGGTCATGAGTGTCCTGCGTGTGTCATTGAGTGTCCTGCATGGGTAATTGAGTGCCCTGCGTGGGTTATGGGTGTCCTGCGTGGGTGATTCAGTGTCCTGCGTGGGTCATGAGTGTCCTGCGTGGGTCATGAGTGTCCTGCGTGGGCCATTGAGTGTCCTGTGTGGGTCATTGAGTTTCCTGCATGGGTCATGAGTGTCCTGCGTGTGTCATTGAGTGTCCTGTGTGGGTCATTGAGTTTCCTGCATGGGTCATGAGTGTCCTGCGTGTGTCATTGAGTGTCCTGCATGGGTAATTGAGTGACCTGCGTGAGTCATGACTGTCCTGCGTGGGTCATTGAGTGTCCAGCGTGGGTCATTGAGAGTCGTGCGTGGGTCATTGAGTGGCTGTGTTGGTTATTGAGTGTCGTACGTGGGTCATTGAGTGTCCTACGTGGGTCATGAGTGTCCTGCATGGGTCATTGAGTGTCCTTCGTGGGCCATTGAGTGTCCTGCGTGGGTCATTGAGTGCCTTGCATGGGTCATTGAGTGTCCTGTGTGGGTCATGAGTGTCCTGCGTGGGTCATTGAGTGTCCTGCGTGGGTCATTGAGTGACCTGCGTGGGTTATGGGTGTCCTGCGTAGGTGATTCTGTGTCCTGCGTGGGTCATGAGTGTCCTGCGTGGGCCATTGAGTGTCCTGTGTGGGTCATGAGAGTCCTGCGTGGGTCATTGAGTGTCCTGCGTGGGACATTGAGTGCCCTGCGTGTGTAATGAGTGTCCTACGTGGGTCATTGTGTGTCCTACGTGGGTCATGAGTGTCCTGCATGGGTCATTGAGTGTCCTGCGTGTGCCATTGAGTATCCTGCGTGCATCATTGAGTGTCTTGCATGGGTCATTGAGTGTCCTGTGTGGGTCATTGAGTGTCCTGCGTGGGTCATTGAGTGTCCTGCGTGGGTCATGAGTGTCCTGCGTGGGTCATTGAGTGTCCTGCGTGGGTCATGAGTGTCCTGCGTGGGACTTTGAGTGTCCTGTGTGGGTCATGAGTGTCCTGCGTGGGCCATTGAGTGTCCTGCGTGGGTGATTCAGTGTCCTGCGTGGGTCATGAGTGTCCTGCGTGGGTCATTGAGTGTCCTGCGTGAGTCATGACTGTCCTGCGTGGGTCATTGAGTGTCCAGCGTGGGTCATTGAGAGTCGTGCGTGGGTCATTGAGTGGCTGTGTTGATTATTGAGTGTCGTACGTGGGTCATTGAGTGTCCTACGTGGGTCATGAGTGTCCTGCATGGGTCATTGAGTGTCCTGCGTGGGCCATTGAGTATCCTGCGTTGGTCATTGAGTGCCTTGCATGGGTCATTGAGTGTCCTGTGTGGGTCATGAATGTCCTGCGTGGGTCATTGAGTGTCCTGCGTGGGTCATGAGTGTCCTGCGTGGGTCATTGAGTGTCCTGCGTGTGTCATGAGTGTCCTGCGTGGGGCATGAGTGTCCTGCGTGGGCCATTGAGTGTCCTGTGTGGGTCCTTGAGTGTCCTGCGTGTGTCATTGAGTGACCTGCGTGGGTCATGAGTGTCCTGCCTTGGTCATGAGTGTCCTGCGTGGGCCATTGAGTGTCCTGTGTGGGTCATTGAGTGTACTGCATGGGTCATGAGTGTCCTGCGTGGGTCATTGAGTGTCCTGTGTGGGTCATGAGTGTCCTGCGTGGGTCATTGAATGTCCTGTGTGGGTCATGAGTGTCCTGCGTGGGTCATTGAGTGTCCTGCTTGGGTCATTGAGTGTCCAGCGTGGGTCATTTAGAATCCTGTGTGGGTCATTGAGTGGCCTGTGTTGGTGATTGAGTGTCCTACGTGGGTCATTGAGTGTCCTGCGTGGGTCATGAGTGTCCTGCATGTGTCATTGAGTGTCCTGCGTGGGCCATTGAATATCCTGCGTGTGTCATTGAGTGTCCTGCGTGGGTCATTGAGTGTCCTGTGTGGGTCATGAGTGTCCTCCGTGGGTCATTGAGTGTCCTACGTGGGTCATGAGTGTCCTGCAAGGGTCATTGAGTGTCCTGCGTGGGCCATTGAGCAAACTGCGTGGATCATTGAGTGTCTTGCGTGGGTCATTGAGTGTCCTGTGTGAGTCATGAGTGTCCTGCGTGGGTCATTGAGTGTCCTGCGTGGGTCATGAGTGTCCTGCGTGGGTCATTGAGTGTGCTGCATGTGTCATTGAGTGTCCTGCGTGGGACATTGAGTGTCCTGCGTGGGCCATTGAGTGTCCTGCGTGGGTCATTGAGTGTCCTGTGTGGGTCATGAGTGTCCTGCGTGGGTCATTGAGTGTCCTGCATGGGTCATTGAGTGTCCTGCGTGGGCCATTGAGTATCCTGCGTGGGTCATTGAGTGTCCTGCGTGGGTCATTGAGTGTCCGGTGTGGGTCATGAGTGTCCTGCGTGGGTCATGAGTGTCCTGCGTGGGTCATTGAGTGTCCTGCGTGGGCCATGTGTGTCCTGCGTGGGTCATGAGTGTCCTGCGTGGGTCATGAGTGTCCTGCGTGGGTCATTGAGTGTCCTGTTTGGGTCATGAGTGTCCAGCGTGGGTCATTGAGAGTCCTGCGTGGGTCGTTGAGTGGCCGGTGTTGGTCATTGAGAGTCCTACGTGGGTCATTGAGTGTCCTGCATGGGTCATGAGTGTCCTGCATGGGTCATTGAGTGTCCTGCGTGCGCCATTGAGTATCCTGCGTGGGCCATTGAGTATCCTGCGTGGGTCATTGAGTGTCCTGCTTGGGTCATTGAGTGTCCTGTGTGGGCCATTGAGTATCCTGCGTGGGTCATTGAGTGGCCGGTGTTGGTCATTGAGAGTCCTACGTGGGTCTTTGAGTGTCCTGCGTGGGTCATGAGTGTCCTGCGTGGGTCATTGAGTGTCCTGCGTGGGTCATGCGTGTCCTGCATGGGTCATTGAGTGTCCTGCGTGGGCCATTGAGTATCCTGCGTGGGTCATTGAGTGTCCTACGTGGGTCATTGAGTGTCCTGCGTGGGTCATGAGTGTCCTGCATGGGTCATTGAGTGTCCTGCGTCGGCCATTCAGTATCCTGCGTGGGTCATTGAGTGTCTTGTGTGTGGCTCATTGAGTGTCCTGTGTGGGTCATGAGTGTCCTGTGTGGGTCATGAGTGTCCTTTGTGGGGTCATTGAGTGTCCTGCGTGGGTCATGAGTGTCCTGCGTGGGTCATTGAGTGTCTTGGGTGGGTCATGAGTGTCCTGCGTGGGTCATTGAGTGTCCTGTGTGGGTCATGAGTGTCCTGCGTGGGTCATTGAGTGTCCTGCTTGGGTCATGAGTGTCCAGCGTGGGTCATTGAGTGTCCTGCGTGGGTCATTGAGTGTCCTGTGTGGTTCATTGAGTGTCCTGCAATGGACATTGAGTGTCCTGTGTGGGTCATTGAGTGTCCTACGTGGGTCATTGAGTGTCCTGCGTGGGTCATGAGTGTCCTGCATGTGTCATTGAGTGTCCTGCGTGGGCCATTGAATATCCTGCGTGTGTCATTGAGTGTCCTGCGTGGGTCATTGAGTGTCCTGTGTGGGTCATGAGTGTCCTCCGTGGGTCATTGAGTGTCCTACGTGGGTCATGAGTGTCCTGCAAGGGTCATTGAGTGTCCTGCGTGGGCCATTGAGCAAACTGCGTGGATCATTGAGTGTCTTGCGTGGGTCATTGAGTGTCCTGTGTGAGTCATGAGTGTCCTGCGTGGGTCATTGAGTGTCCTGCGTGGGTCATGAGTGTCCTGCGTGGGTCATTGAGTGTGCTGCATGTGTCATTGAGTGTCCTGCGTGGGACATTGAGTGTCCTGCATGGGCCATTGAGTGTCCTGCGTGGGTCATTGAGTGTCCTGTGTGGGTCATGAGTGTCCTGCGTGGGTCATTGAGTGTCCTGCATGGGTCATTGAGTGTCCTGCGTGGGCCATTGAGTATCCTGCGTGGGTCATTGAGTGTCCTGCGTGGGTCATTGAGTGTCCGGTGTGGGTCATGAGTGTCCTGCGTGGGTCATGAGTGTCCTGCGTGGGTCATTGAGTGTCCTGCGTGGGCCATGTGTGTCCTGCGTGGGTCATGAGTGTCCTGCGTGGGTCATGAGTGTCCTGCGTGGGTCATTGAGTGTCCTGTTTGGGTCATGAGTGTCCAGCGTGGGTCATTGAGAGTCCTGCGTGGGTCGTTGAGTGGCCGGTGTTGGTCATTGAGAGTCCTACGTGGGTCATTGAGTGTCCTGCATGGGTCATGAGTGTCCTGCATGGGTCATTGAGTGTCCTGCGTGCGCCATTGAGTATCCTGCGTGGGCCATTGAGTATCCTGCGTGGGTCATTGAGTGTCCTGCTTGGGTCATTGAGTGTCCTGTGTGGGCCATTGAGTATCCTGCGTGGGTCATTGAGTGGCCGGTGTTGGTCATTGAGACTCCTACGTGGGTCTTTGAGTGTCCTGTGTGGGTCATGAGTGTCCTGCGTGGGTCATTGAGTGTCCTGCGTGGGTCATGCGTGTCCTGCATGGGTCATTGAGTGTCCTGCGTGGGCCATTGAGTATCCTGCGTGGGTCATTGAGTGTCCTACGTGGGTCATTGAGTGTCCTGCGTGGGTCATGAGTGTCCTGCATGGGTCATTGAGTGTCCTGCGTCGGCCATTCAGTATCCTGCGTGGGTCATTGAGTGTCTTGTGTGTGGCTCATTGAGTGTCCTGTGTGGGTCATGAGTGTCCTGTGTGGGTCATGAGTGTCCTTTGTGGGGTCATTGAGTGTCCTGCGTGGGTCATGAGTGTCCTGCGTGGGTCATTGAGTGTCTTGGGTGGGTCATGAGTGTCCTGCGTGGGTCATTGAGTGTCCTGTGTGGGTCATGAGTGTCCTGCGTGGGTCATTGAGTGTCCTGCTTGGGTCATGAGTGTCCAGCGTGGGTCATTGAGTGTCCTGCGTGGGTCATTGAGTGTCCTGTGTGGTTCATTGAGTGTCCTGCAATGGACATTGAGTGTCCTGTGTGGGTCATTGAGTGTCCTGCCTGGGTCATGAGTGTCCTGTGTGGGTCATGAGTGTCCTGCGTGGGTCATTGAGTGTCCTGTGTGGGTCATTGAGTGCCCTGCGTGGGTCATTGAGTGTCCAGCGTGGGTCATTCAGAGTCGTGCGTGGGTCATTGAGTGGCTGTGTTGGTTATTGAGTGTCGTACGTGTGTCATTGAGTGTCCTGCATGGGTCATTGAGTGTCCTACGTAGGTCATTGAGTGTCCTGCGTGGGTCATGAGTGACCTGCGTGGGTCATTGAGTGTACTGCGTGGGTCATGAGTGTCCTGCGTGGGTCATTGAGTGTCCTGCATGGGTAATTGAGTGACCTGCGTGTGTTATGGGTGTCCTGCGTGGGTCATGTGTGTCCTGTGTGGGTCATGTGTGTCCTGCGTGGGCCATTGAGTGTCCGGTGTGGGTCATTGAGTGTCCTGCGTGTGTCATTGAGTGTCCTGCGTGGGTCATGAGTGTCCTGCGTGGGTCATGAGTGTCCTGCGTGGGCCATTGAGTGTCCTGTGTGGGTCATTGACTTTCCTGCATGGGTCATGAGTGTCCTGCGTGTGTCATTGAGTGTCCTGCATGGGTAATTGAGTGACTTGCGTGGGTTATGGGTATCCTGCGTGGGTGATTCAGTGTCCTGCGTGGGTCATGAGTGTCCTGCGTGGGTCATTGAGTGTCCTGCGTGAGTCATGACTGTCCTGCGTGGGTCATTGAGTGTCCAGCGTGGGTCATTCAGAGTCGTGCGTGGGTCATTGAGTGGCCGTGTTGGTTATTGAGTGTCCAGCGTGGGTCATTGTGTGTCCTACGTGGGTCATGAGTGTCCTGCATGGGTCATTGAGTGACCTGCGTGTACCATTGAGTATCCTGCGTGCGTCATTGAGTGTCTTGCATGGGTCATTGAGTGTCCTGTGTGGGTCATGAGTGTCCTGCGTGGGACTTTGAGTGTCCTGTGTGGGTCATGAGTGTCCTGCGTGTGTCATTGAGTGTCCAGCGTGGGTCATTCAGAGTCGTGCTTGGGTCATTGAGTGGCTGTGTTGGTTATTGAGTGTCGTACGTGGGTCATTGATTGTCCTGCATGGGTCATTGAGTGTCCTACGTAGGTCATTGAGTGTCCTGCGTGGGTCATGAGTGTCCTGCGTGGGTCATTGAGTGTCCTGCGTGAGTCATGACTGTCCTGCGTGGGTCATTGAGTGTCCAGCGTGGATCATTCAGAGTCGTGCGTGGGTCATTGAGTGGCCGTGTTGGTTATTGAGTGTCCAGCGTGGGTCATTGTGTGTCCTACGTGGGTCATGAGTGTCCTGCTTGGGTCATTGAGTGACCTGCGTGTACCATTGAGTATCCTGCGTGTGTCATTGAGTGTCTTGCATGGGTCATTGAGTGTCCTGTGTGGGTCATGAGTGTCCTGCGTGGGTCATTGAGTGTCCTGCGTGGGTCATGAGTGTCCTGCGTGGGTCATTGAGTGTCCTGCGTGGGTCATGAGTGTCCTGCGTGGGACATTGAGTGTCCTGTGTGGGTCATGAGTGTCCTGCGTGTGTCATTGAGTGTCCAGCGTGGGTCATTCAGAGTCGTGCTTGGGTCATTGAGTGGCTGTGTTGGTTATTGAGTGTCGTACGTGGGTCATTGATTGTCCTGCATGGGTCATTGAGTGTCCTACGTAGGTCATTGAGTGTCCTGCGTGGGTCATGAGTGATCTGCGTGGGTCATTGAGTGTACTGCGTGGGTCATGAGTGTCCTGCATGGGTCATTGAGTGTCCTGCATGGGTCATTGAGTGACCTGCGTGGTTTATGTGTGTCCTGCGTGGGTGATTCAGTGTCCTGCGTGGGTCATGTGTGTCCTGCGTGGGCCATTGAGTGACCGGTGTGGGTCATTGAGTGTCCTGCGTGTGTCATTGAGTGTCCTGTGTGGGTCATTGAGTTTCCTGCATGGGTCATGAGTGTCCTGCGTGTGTCATTGAGTGTCCTGCATGGGTAATTGAGTGCCCTGCGTGGGTTATGGGTGTCCTGCGTGGGTGATTCAGTGTCCTGCGTGGGTCATGAGTGTCCTGCGTGGGTCATGAGTGTCCTGCGTGGGCCATTGAGTGTCCTGTGTGGGTCATTGAGTTTCCTGCATGGGTCATGAGTGTCCTGCGTGTGTCATTGAGTGTCCTGTGTGGGTCATTGAGTTTCCTGCATGGGTCATGAGTGTCCTGCGTGTGTCATTGAGTGTCCTGCATGGGTAATTGAGTGACCTGCGTGAGTCATGACTGTCCTGCGTGGGTCATTGAGTGTCCAGCGTGGGTCATTGAGAGTCGTGCGTGGGTCATTGAGTGGCTGTGTTGGTTATTGAGTGTCGTACGTGGGTCATTGAGTGTCCTACGTGGGTCATGAGTGTCCTGCATGGGTCATTGAGTGTCCTTCGTGGGCCATTGAGTGTCCTGCGTGGGTCATTGAGTGCCTTGCATGGGTCATTGAGTGTCCTGTGTGGGTCATGAGTGTCCTGCGTGGGTCATTGAGTGTCCTGCGTGGGTCATTGAGTGACCTGCGTGGGTTATGGGTGTCCTGCGTAGGTGATTCTGTGTCCTGCGTGGGTCATGAGTGTCCTGCGTGGGTCATTGAGTGTCCTGTGTGGGTCATGAGAGTCCTGCGTGGGTCATTGAGTGTCCTGCGTGGGACATTGAGTGCCCTGCGTGTGTCATGAGTGTCCTACGTGGGTCATTGTGTGTCCTACGTGGGTCATGAGTGTCCTGCATGGGTCATTGAGTGTCCTGCGTGTGCCATTGAGTATCCTGCGTGCGTCATTGAGTGTCTTGCATGGGTCATTGAGTGTCCTGTGTGGGTCATTGAGTGTCCTGCGTGGGTCATTGAGTGTCCTGCGTGGGTCATGAGTGTCCTGCGTGGGTCATTGAGTGTCCTGCGTGGGTCATGAGTGTCCTGCGTGGGACTTTGAGTGTCCTGTGTGGGTCATGAGTGTCCTGCGTGGGCCATTGAGTGTCCTGCGTGGGTGATTCAGTGTCCTTCGTGGGTCATTGAGTGTCCTGCGTGGGTCATGGGTGTCCTGCGTGGGTGATTCAGTGTCCTGCGTGGGTCATGAGTGTCCTGCGTGGGTCATTGAGTGTCCTGCGTGAGTCATGACTGTCCTGCGTGGGTCATGAGTGTCCTGCGTGGGTCATTGAGTGTCCTGCGTGGGTCATGAGTGTCCTGCGTGGGTCATTGAGTGTCCTGCGTGTGTCATGAGTGTCCTGCGTGGGGCATGAGTGTCCTGCGTGGGCCATTGAGTGTCCTGTGTGGGTCCTTGAGTGTCCTGCGTGTGTCATTGAGTGACCTGCGTGGGTCATGAGTGTCCTGCCTTGGTCATGAGTGTCCTGCGTGGGCCATTGAGTGTCCTGTGTGGGTCATTGAGTGTACTGCATGGGTCATGAGTGTCCTGCGTGGGTCATTGAGTGTCCTGTGTGGGTCATGAGTGTCCTGCGTGGGTCATTGAATGTCCTGTGTGGGTCATGAGTGTCCTGCGTGGGTCATTGAGTGTCCTGCTTGGGTCATTGAGTGTCCAGCGTGGGTCATTTAGAATCCTGTGTGTGTCATTGAGTGGCCTGTGTTGGTGATTGAGTGTCCTACGTGGGTCATTGAGTGTCCTGTGTGGGTCATGAGTGTCCTGCATGTGTCATTGAGTGTCCTGCGTGGGCCATTGAATATCCTGCGTGTGTCATTGAGTGTCCTGCGTGGGTCATTGAGTGCCCTGTGTGGGTCATGAGTGTCCTCCGTGGGTCATTGAGTGTCCTACGTGGGTCATGAGTGTCCTGCAAGGGTCATTGAGTGTCCTGCGTGGGCCATTGAGCAAACTGCGTGGATCATTGAGTGTCTTGCGTGGGTCATTGAGTGTCCTGTGTGAGTCATGAGTGTCCTGTGTGGGTCATTGAGTGTCCTGCGTGGGTCATGAGTGTCCTGCGTGGGTCATTGAGTGTGCTGCATGTGTCATTGAGTGTCCTGCGTGGGACATTGAGTGTCCTGCGTGGGCCATTGAGTGTCCTGCGTGGGTCATTGAGTGTCCTGTGTGGGTCATGAGTGTCCTGCGTGGGTCATTGAGTGTCCTGCATGGGTCATTGAGTGTCCTGCGTGGGCCATTGAGTATCCTGCGTGGGTCATTGAGTGTCCTGCGTGGGTCATTGAGTGTCCGGTGTGGGTCATGAGTGTCCTGCGTGGGTCATGAGTGTCCTGCGTGGGTCATTGAGTGTCCTGCGTGGGCCATGTGTGTCCTGCGTGGGTCATGAGTGTCCTACGTGGGTCATGAGTGTCCTGCGTGGGTCATTGAGTGTCCTGTTTGGGTCATGAGTGTCCAGCGTGGGTCATTGAGAGTCCTGCGTGGGTCATTGAGTGGCCGGTGTTGGTCATTGAGAGTCCTACGTGGGTCATTGAGTGTCCTGCATGGGTCATGAGTGTCCTGCATGGGTCATTGAGTGTCCTGCGTGCGCCATTGAGTATCCTGCGTGGGCCATTGAGTATCCTGCGTGGGTCATTGAGTGTCCTGCTTGGGTCATTGAGTGTCCTGTGTGGGCCATTGAGTATCCTGCGTGGGTCATTGAGTGGCCGGTGTTGGTCATTGAGAGTCCTACGTGGGTCTTTGAGTGTCCTGCGTGGGTCATGAGTGTCCTGCGTGGGTCATTGAATGTCCTGCATGGGTCATGAGTGTCCTGCATGGGTCATTGAGTGTCCTGTGTGGGTCATGAGTGTCCTGCGTGGGTCATTGAGTGTCCTGCTTGGGTCATGAGTGTCCAGAATGGGTCATTGAGAATCCTACGTTGGTCATTGAGTGGCCTGTGTTGTTTATTGAGTGTCGTACGTGGGTCATTGAGTGTCCTGCGTGGGTAATGCGTGTCCTGCATGGGTCATTGAGTGTCCTGCGTGGGCCATTGAGTATCCTGCGTGGGTCAGTGAGTGTCCTACGTGGGTCATTGAGTGTCCTGCATGGGTCATTGAGTGTCCTGCGTGGGCCATTGAGTATCCTGCGTGGGTCATTGTGTGCCTTGCGTGGGTCATTGAGTGTCCTGTGTGGGTCATGAGTGTCCTGCGTGGGTCATTGAGTGTCCTGCGTGGGTCATGAGTGTCCTGCGTGGGTCATTGAGTGTCCTGCGTTTGTCATGAGTGTCCTGCGTGGGTCATGAGTTTCCTGTGTGGGTCCTTAAGTGTCCTGCGTGTGTAATTGAGTGACCTGCGTGGGTCATGAGTGTCCTGCCTTGGTCATGAGTGTCCTGCGTGGGCCATTGAGTGTCCTGTGTGGGTCATTGAGTGTACTGCATGGATCATGAGTGTCCTGCGTGGGTCATTGAGTGTCCTGTATGGGTCATGAGTGTCCTGAGTGGGTCATTGAATGTCCTGTGTGGGTCATCAGTGTCCTGCGTGGGTCATTGAGTGTCCTGCTTGGGTCATTGAGTGTCCTGTGTGTGTCATGAGTGTCCTGCGTGGGTCCTTGAGTGTCCTGCGTGGGTCATGAGTGTCCTGCGTGGGTCATTGAGTGTCCTGCGTGGGTCATGAGTGTGCTGCGTGGGTCATTGAATGTCCTGTGTGGGTTATCAGTGTCCTGCGTGGGTCATTGAGTGTCCTGCTTGGGTCATTGAGTGTCCTGTGTGTGTCATGGGTGTCCTGCGTGGGTCATTGAGTGTCCTGCGTGGGTCATGAGTTTCCTGCGTGGGTCATTGAGTACCCTGTGTGGGTCATGTGTGTCCTGCGTGGGTCATTGAGTGTCCTGCTTGGGTCATTGAGTGTCCTACGTGGGTCATTGAGTGTCCTGCGAGCGTCATGAGTGTCCTGCATGGGTCATTGAGTGTCCTGCGTGGGCCATTGAGTATCCTGCGTGGGTCATTGAGTGTCCTGCGTGGGTCATTGAGTGTCCTGTGTGGGGCATGAGTGTCCTGCGTGGGCCATTGAGTGTCCTGTGTGGGTCCTTGAGTGTCCTGCGTGTGTCATTGAGTGACCTGCGTGGGTCATGAGTGTCCTGCCTTGGTCATGAGTGTCCTGCGTGGGCCATTGAGTGTCCTGTGTGGGTCATTGAGTGTACTGCATGGGTCATGAGTGTCCTGCGTGGGTCATTGAGTGTCCTGTATGGGTCATGAGTGTCCTGCGTGGGTCATTGAATGTCCAGTGTGGGTCATCAGTGTCCTGCGTGGGTCATTGAGTGTCCTGCTTGGGTCATTGAGTGTCCTGTGTGTGTCATGAGTGTCCTGCGTGGGTCATTGAGTGTCCTGCGTGGGTCATGAGTGTCCTGCGTGGGTCATTGAGTGTCCTGCGTGGGACATCAGTGTCCTGCGTGGGTCATGAGTGTCCTGCGTGGGCCATTGAGTGTCCTGTGTGGGTCATTGAGTGTCCTGCATGGGTCATGTGTGTCCTGCGTGTGTCATTGAGTGTCCTGCGTGGGTCATGAGTTTCCTGCGTGGGTCATTCAGTGCCCTGTGTGGGTCATGTGTGTCCTGCGTGGGTCATTGAGTGTCCTGCTTGGGTCATTGAGTGTCCTACGTGGGTCATTGAGTGTCCTGCGTGGGTCATGAGTGTCCTGCATGGGTCATTGAGTGTCCTGCGTGGGCCATTGAGTATCCTGCGTGGGTCATTGAGTGTCCTGTGTGGGTCATTGAGTGTCCTGTGTGGGTCATGTGTGTCCTGCGTGGGCCATTGAGTGTCCTGCATGGGTCATTGAGTGTCCTGCGTGTGTCATTGAGTGTCCTGCGTGGGTCATGAGTGTCCTGCGTGGGTCATGAGTGTCCTGCGTGGGCCATTGAGTGTCCTGTGTGGGTCATTGAGTTTCCTGCATGGGTCATGAGTGTCCTGCGTGTGTCATTGAGTGTCATGCATGGGTAAATGAGTGACCAGCGTGGGTTATGGGTGTCCTGCGTGGGTGATTCAGTGTCCTGCGTGGGTCATGAGTGTCCTGCGTGGGTTATTGAGTGTCCTGCGTGAGTCATGACTGTCCTGCGTGGGTCATTGACTGTCCAGCGTGGGTCATTGAGAGTCGTGCGTTGGTCATTGAGTGGCTGTGTTGGTTGTTGAGTGTCGTATGTGGGTCATTGAGTGTCCTACGTGGGTCATGAGTGTCCTGCATTGGTCATTGAGTGTCCTGCGTGGGCCATTGAGTATCCTGCGTGGGTCATTGAGTGCCTTGCATGGGTCAATGAGTGTCCTGTATGGGTCATGAGTGTCCTGCGTGGGTCATTGAGTGTCCTGTATGGGTCATGAGTGTCCTGCGTGGGTCATTGAATGTCCTGTGTGGGTCATCAGTGTCCTGCGTGGGTCATTGAGTGTCCTGCTTGGGTCATTGAGTGTCCTGTGTGTGTCATGAGTGTCCTGCGTGGGACATTGAGTGTCCTGCGTGGGTCATGAGTATCCTGCGTGGGTCATTGAGTGTCCTGCGTGGGTCATGAGTGTCCTGCGTGGGTCATGAGTGTCCTGCGTGGGCCATTGAGTGTCCTGTGTGGGTCATTGAGTGTCCTGCATGGGTCATTGAGTGTCCTGCGTGGGTCATGAGTGTCCTGCATGGGTCATTGAGTGTCCTGCGTGGGTCATGAGTGTCCTGCGTGGGCCATTGAGTGTCCTGTGTGGGTCATTGAGTGTCCTGCGTGGGCCATTGAGTGTCCTGCGTGGGTCATGAGTGTCCTGCATGGGTCATTGAGTGTCCTGCGTGCGCCATTGAGTATCCTGCGTGGGCCATTGAGTATCCTGCGTGGGTCATTGAGTGTCCTGCTTGGGTCATTGAGTGTCCTGTGTGGGCCATTGAGAGCCCTGCGTGGGTCATTGAGTGGCCGGTGTTGGTCATTGAGAGTCCTACGTGGGTCATTGAGTGTCCTGCGTGGGTCATGAGAGTCCTGCATGGGTCATTGAGTGTCCTGCGTGGGCCATTGTGTATCCTGCGTGGGTCATGAGTGTCCTGCGTTGGTCATGAGTGTCCTGCGTGGGCCATTAAGTGTCCTGTGTGGGTCATTGAGTGTCCTGCGTGGGTCATGAGTGTCCTGCGTGGGTCATTGAGTGTCCTGCATGGGTCATGAGTGTCCTGCATGGGTCATTGAGTGTCCTGTGTGGGTCATGAGTGTCCTGCGTGGGTCATTGAGTGTCCTGCTTGGGTCATGAGTGTCCAGAGTGGGTCATTGAGAATCCTGCGTTGGTCATTGAGTGGCCTGTGTTGGTCATTGAGTGTCCTACGTGGGTCATTGAGTGTCCTGCGTGGGTCATGCGTGTCCTGCATGGGTCATTGAGTGTCCTGCGTGGGCCATTGAGTATCCTGCGTGGGTCATTGAGTGTCCTACGTGGGTCATTGAGTGTCCTGCATGGGTCATTGAGTGTCCTGCGTGGGCCATTGAGTATCCTGCGTGGGTCATTGTGTGCCTTGCATGGGTCATTGAGTGTCCTGCGTGGGTCATGAGTGTCCTGCGTGGGTCATTGAGTGTCCTGCGTGGGTCATGAGTGTCCTGCGTGGGTCATTGAGTGTCCTGCGTGTGTCATGAGTGTCCTGCGTGGGTCATGAGTTTCCTGTGTGGGTCCTTAAGTGTCCTGCGTGTGTAATTGAGTGACCTGCGTGGGTCATGAGTGTCCTGCCTTGGTCATGAGTGTCCTGCGTGGGCCATTGAGTGTCCTGTGTGGGTCATTGAGTGTACTGCATGGGTCATGAGTGTCCTGCGTGGGTCATTGAGTGTCCTGTATGGGTCATGAGTGTCCTGCGTGGGTCATTGAATGTCCTGTGTGGGTCATCAGTGTCCTGCGTGGGACATTGAGTGTCCTGCTTGGGTCATTGAGTGTCCTGTGTGTGTCATGAGTGTCCTGCGTGGGTCCTTGAGTGTCCTGCGTGGGTCATGAGTGTCCTGCGTGGGTCATTGAGTGTCCTGCGTGGGTCATGAGTGTGCTGCGTGGGTCATTGAATGTCCTGTGTGGGTCATCAGTGTCCTGCGTGGGTCATTGAGTGTCCTGCTTGGGTCATTGAGTGTCCTGTGTGTGTCATGGGTGTCCTGCGTGGGTCATTGAGTGTCCTGCGTGGGTCATGAGTTTCCTGCGTGGGTCATTGAGTGCCCTGTGTGGGTCATGTGTGTCCTGCGTGGGTCATTGAGTGTCCTGCTTGGGTCATTGAGTGTCCTACGTGGGTCATTGAGTGTCCTGCGAGCGTCATGAGTGTCCTGCGTGGGTCATTGAGTGTCCTGCGTGCGCCATTGAGTATCCTGCGTGGGCCATTGAGTATCCTGCGTGGGTCATTGAGTGTCCTGCTTGGGTCATTGAGTGTCCTGTGTGGGCCATTGAGAGCCCTGCGTGGGTCATTGAGTGGCCGGTGTTGGTCATTGAGAGTCCTATGTGGGTCATTGAGTGTCCTGCGTGGGTCATGAGAGTCCTGCATGGGTCATTGAGTGTCCTGCGTGGGCCATTGTGTATCCTGCGTGGGTCATGAGTGTCCTGCGTTGGTCATGAGTGTCCTGCGTGGGCCATTAAGTGTCCTGTGTGGGTCATTGAGTGTCCTGCGTGGGTCATGAGTGTCCTGCGTGGGTCATTGAGTGTCCTGCATGGGTCATGAGTGTCCTGCATGGGTCATTGAGTGTCCTGTGTGGGTCATGAGTGTCCTGCGTGGGTCATTGAGTGTCCTGCTTGGGTCATGAGTGTCCAGAGTGGGTCATTGAGAATCCTGCGTTGGTCATTGAGTGGCCTGTGTTGGTCATTGAGTGTCCTACGTGGGTCATTGAGTGTCCTGCGTGGGTCATGCGTGTCCTGCATGGGTCATTGAGTGTCCTGCGTGGGCCATTGAGTATCCTGCGTGGGTCATTGAGTGTCCTACGTGGGTCATTGAGTGTCCTACATGGGTCATTGAGTGTCCTGCGTGGGCCATTGAGTATCCTGCGTGGGTCATTGTGTGCCTTGCATGGGTCATTGAGTGTCCTGCGTGGGTCATGAGTGTCCTGCGTGGGTCATTGAGTGTCCTGCGTGGGTCATGAGTGTCCTGCGTGGGTCATTGAGTGTCCTGCGTGTGTCATGAGTGTCCTGCGTGGGTCATGAGTTTCCTGTGTGGGTCCTTAAGTGTCCTGCGTGTGTAATTGAGTGACCTGCGTGGGTCATGAGTGTCCTGCCTTGGTCATGAGTGTCCTGCGTGGGCCATTGAGTGTCCTGTGTGGGTCATTGAGTGTACTGCATGGGTCATGAGTGTCCTGCGTGGGTCATTGAGTGTCCTGTATGGGTCATGAGTGTCCTGCGTGGGTCATTGAATGTCCTGTGTGGGTCATCAGTGTCCTGCGTGGGACATTGAGTGTCCTGCTTGGGTCATTGAGTGTCCTGTGTGTGTCATGAGTGTCCTGCGTGGGTCCTTGAGTGTCCTGCGTGGGTCATGAGTGTCCTGCGTGGGTCATTGAGTGTCCTGCGTGGGTCATGAGTGTGCTGCGTGGGTCATTGAATGTCCTGTGTGGGTCATCAGTGTCCTGCGTGGGTCATTGAGTGTCCTGCTTGGGTCATTGAGTGTCCTGTGTGTGTCATGGGTGTCCTGCGTGGGTCATTGAGTGTCCTGCGTGGGTCATGAGTTTCCTGCGTGGGTCATTGAGTGCCCTGTGTGGGTCATGTGTGTCCTGCGTGGGTCATTGAGTGTCCTGCTTGGGTCATTGAGTGTCCTACGTGGGTCATTGAGTGTCCTGCGAGCGTCATGAGTGTCCTGCGTGGGTCATTGAGTGTCCTGCGTGGGCCATTGAGTATCCTGCGTGGGTCATTGAGTGTCCTGCGTGGGTTGATTGAGTGTCCTGTGTGGGGCATGAGTGTCCTGCGTGGGCCATTGAGTGTCCTGTGTGGGTCCTTGAGTGTCCTGCGTGTGTCATTGAGTGACCTGCGTGGGTCATGAGTGTCCTGCCTTGGTCATGAGTGTCCTGCGTGGGCCATTGAGTGTCCTGTGTGGGTCATTGAGTGTACTGCATGGGTCATGAGTGTCCTGCGTGGGTCATTGAGTGTCCTGTATGGGTCATGATTGTCCTGCGTGGGTCATTGAATGTCCAGTGTGGGTCATCAGTGTCCTGCGTGGGTCATTGAGTGTCCTGCTTGGGTCATTGAGTGTCCTGTGTGTGTCATGAGTGTCCTACGTGGGTCATTGAGTGTCCTGCGTGGGTCATGAGTGTCCTGCGTGGGTCATTGAGTGTCCTGCATGGGTCATCAGTGTCCTGCGTGGGTCATGAGTGTCCTGCGTGGGCCATTGAGTGTCCTGTGTGGGTCATTGAGTGTCCTGCATGGGTCATGAGTGTCCTGCGTGGGTCATTGAGTGTCCTGCGTGGGTCATGAGTTTCCTGCGTGGGTCATTCAGTGCCCTGTGTGGGTCATGTGTGTCCTGCGTGGGTCATTGAGTGTCCTGCTTGGGTCATTGAGTGTCCTACGTGGGTCATTGAGTGTCCTGCGTGGGTCATGAGTGTCCTGCATGGGTCATTGAGTGTCCTGCGTGGGCCATTGAGTATCCTGCGTGGGTCATTGAGTGTCCTGTGTGGGTCATTGAGTGTCCTGTGTGGGTCATGTGTGTCCTGCGTGGGCCATTGAGTGTCCTGCATGGGTCATTGAGTGTCCTGCGTGTGTCATTGAGTGTCCTGCGTGGGTCATGAGTGTCCTGCGTGGGTCATGAGTGTCCTGCGTGGGCCATTGAGTGTCCTGTGTGGGTCATTGAGTTTCCTGCATGGGTCATGAGTGTCCTGCGTGTGTCATTGAGTGTCATGCATGGGTAAATGAGTGACCAGCGTGGGTTATGGGTGTCCTGCGTGGGTGATTCAGTGTCCTGCGTGGGTCATGAGTGTCCTGCGTGGGTTATTGAGTGTCCTGCGTGAGTCATGACTGTCCTGCGTGGGTCATTGACTGTCCAGCGTGGGTCATTGAGAGTCGTGCGTTGGTCATTGAGTGGCTGTGTTGGTTGTTGAGTGTCGTATGTGGGTCATTGAGTGTCCTACGTGGGTCATGAGTGTCCTGCATTGGTCATTGAGTGTCCTGCGTGGGCCATTGAGTATCCTGCGTGGGTCATTGAGTGCCTTGCATGGGTCAATGAGTGTCCTGTGTGGGTCATGAGTGTCCTGCGTGGGTCATTGAGTGTCCTGTATGGGTCATGAGTGTCCTGCGTGGGTCATTGAATGTCCTGTGTGGGTCATCAGTGTCCTGCGTGGGTCATTGAGTGTCCTGCTTGGGTCATTGAGTGTCCTGTGTGTGTCATGAGTGTCCTGCGTGGGACATTGAGTGTCCTGCGTGGGTCATGAGTGTCCTGCGTGGGTCATTGAGTGTCCTGCGTGGGTCATGGGTGTCCTGCGTGGGTCATGAGTGTCCTGCGTGGGCCATTGAGTGTCCTGTGTGGGTCATTGAGTGTCCTGCATGGGTCATGAGTGTCCTGCGTGTGTCATTGAGTGTCCTGCGTGGGTCATGAGTTTCCTGCGTGGGTCATTGAGTGCCCTGTGTGGGTCATGTGTGTCCTGCGTGGGTCATTGAGTGCCTTGCATGGGTCAATGAGTGTCCTGTGTGGGTCATGAGTGTCCTGCGTGGGTCATTGAGTGTCCTGTATGGGTCATGAGTGTCCTGCGTGGGTCATTGAATGTCCTGTGTGGGTCATCAGTGTCCTGCGTGGGTCATTGAGTGTCCTGCTTGGGTCATTGAGTGTCCTGTGTGTGTCATGAGTGTCCTGCGTGGGACATTGAGTGTCCTGCGTGGGTCATGAGTGTCCTGCGTGGGCCATTGAGTGTCCTGTGTGGGTCATTGAGTGTCCTGCATGGGTCATGTGTGTCCTGCGTGTGTCATTGAGTGTCCTGCGTGGGTCATGAGTTTCCTGCGTGGGTCATTCAGTGCCCTGTGTGGGTCATGTGTGTCCTGCGTGGGTCATTGAGTGTCCTGCTTGGGTCATTGAGTGTCCTACGTGGGTCATTGAGTGTCCTGCGTGGGTCATGAGTGTCCTGCATGGGTCATTGAGTGTCCTGCGTGGGCCATTGAGTATCCTGCGTGGGTCATTGAGTGTCCTGTGTGGGTCATTGAGTGTCCTGTGTGGGTCATGTGTGTCCTGCGTGGGCCATTGAGTGTCCTGCATGGGTCATTGAGTGTCCTGCGTGTGTCATTGAGTGTCCTGCGTGGGTCATGAGTGTCCTGCGTGGGTCATGAGTGTCCTGCGTGGGCCATTGAGTGTCCTGTGTGGGTCATTGAGTTTCCTGCATGGGTCATGAGTGTCCTGCGTGTGTCATTGAGTGTCATGCATGGGTAAATGAGTGACCAGCGTGGGTTATGGGTGTCCTGCGTGGGTGATTCAGTGTCCTGCGTGGGTCATGAGTGTCCTGCGTGGGTTATTGAGTGTCCTGCGTGAGTCATGACTGTCCTGCGTGGGTCATTGACTGTCCAGCGTGGGTCATTGAGAGTCGTGCGTTGGTCATTGAGTGGCTGTGTTGGTTGTTGAGTGTCGTATGTGGGTCATTGAGTGTCCTACGTGGGTCATGAGTGTCCTGCATTGGTCATTGAGTGTCCTGCGTGGGCCATTGAGTATCCTGCGTGGGTCATTGAGTGCCTTGCATGGGTCAATGAGTGTCCTGTATGGGTCATGAGTGTCCTGCGTGGGTCATTGAGTGTCCTGTATGGGTCATGAGTGTCCTGCGTGGGTCATTGAATGTCCTGTGTGGGTCATCAGTGTCCTGCGTGGGTCATTGAGTGTCCTGCTTGGGTCATTGAGTGTCCTGTGTGTGTCATGAGTGTCCTGCGTGGGACATTGAGTGTCCTGCGTGGGTCATGAGTATCCTGCGTGGGTCATTGAGTGTCCTGCGTGGGTCATGAGTGTCCTGCGTGGGTCATGAGTGTCCTGCGTGGGCCATTGAGTGTCCTGTGTGGGTCATTGAGTGTCCTGCATGGGTCATTGAGTGTCCTGCGTGGGTCATGAGTGTCCTGCATGGGTCATTGAGTGTCCTGCGTGGGTCATGAGTGTCCTGCGTGGGCCATTGAGTGTCCTGTGTGGGTCATTGAGTGTCCTGCGTGGGCCATTGAGTGTCCTGCGTGGGTCATGAGTGTCCTGCATGGGTCATTGAGTGTCCTGCGTGCGCCATTGAGTATCCTGCGTGGGCCATTGAGTATCCTGCGTGGGTCATTGAGTGTCCTGCTTGGGTCATTGAGTGTCCTGTGTGGGCCATTGAGAGCCCTGCGTGGGTCATTGAGTGGCCGGTGTTGGTCATTGAGAGTCCTACGTGGGTCATTGAGTGTCCTGCGTGGGTCATGAGAGTCCTGCATGGGTCATTGAGTGTCCTGCGTGGGCCATTGTGTATCCTGCGTGGGTCATGAGTGTCCTGCGTTGGTCATGAGTGTCCTGCGTGGGCCATTAAGTGTCCTGTGTGGGTCATTGAGTGTCCTGCGTGGGTCATGAGTGTCCTGCGTGGGTCATTGAGTGTCCTGCATGGGTCATGAGTGTCCTGCATGGGTCATTGAGTGTCCTGTGTGGGTCATGAGTGTCCTGCGTGGGTCATTGAGTGTCCTGCTTGGGTCATGAGTGTCCAGAGTGGGTCATTGAGAATCCTGCGTTGGTCATTGAGTGGCCTGTGTTGGTCATTGAGTGTCCTACGTGGGTCATTGAGTGTCCTGCGTGGGTCATGCGTGTCCTGCATGGGTCATTGAGTGTCCTGCGTGGGCCATTGAGTATCCTGCGTGGGTCATTGAGTGTCCTACGTGGGTCATTGAGTGTCCTGCATGGGTCATTGAGTGTCCTGCGTGGGCCATTGAGTATCCTGCGTGGGTCATTGTGTGCCTTGCATGGGTCATTGAGTGTCCTGCGTGGGTCATGAGTGTCCTGCGTGGGTCATTGAGTGTCCTGCGTGGGTCATGAGTGTCCTGCGTGGGTCATTGAGTGTCCTGCGTGTGTCATGAGTGTCCTGCGTGGGTCATGAGTTTCCTGTGTGGGTCCTTAAGTGTCCTGCGTGTGTAATTGAGTGACCTGCGTGGGTCATGAGTGTCCTGCCTTGGTCATGAGTGTCCTGCGTGGGCCATTGAGTGTCCTGTGTGGGTCATTGAGTGTACTGCATGGGTCATGAGTGTCCTGCGTGGGTCATTGAGTGTCCTGTATGGGTCATGAGTGTCCTGCGTGGGTCATTGAATGTCCTGTGTGGGTCATCAGTGTCCTGCGTGGGACATTGAGTGTCCTGCTTGGGTCATTGAGTGTCCTGTGTGTGTCATGAGTGTCCTGCGTGGGTCCTTGAGTGTCCTGCGTGGGTCATGAGTGTCCTGCGTGGGTCATTGAGTGTCCTGCGTGGGTCATGAGTGTGCTGCGTGGGTCATTGAATGTCCTGTGTGGGTCATCAGTGTCCTGCGTGGGTCATTGAGTGTCCTGCTTGGGTCATTGAGTGTCCTGTGTGTGTCATGGGTGTCCTGCGTGGGTCATTGAGTGTCCTGCGTGGGTCATGAGTTTCCTGCGTGGGTCATTGAGTGCCCTGTGTGGGTCATGTGTGTCCTGCGTGGGTCATTGAGTGTCCTGCTTGGGTCATTGAGTGTCCTACGTGGGTCATTGAGTGTCCTGCGAGCGTCATGAGTGTCCTGCGTGGGTCATTGAGTGTCCTGCGTGCGCCATTGAGTATCCTGCGTGGGCCATTGAGTATCCTGCGTGGGTCATTGAGTGTCCTGCTTGGGTCATTGAGTGTCCTGTGTGGGCCATTGAGAGCCCTGCGTGGGTCATTGAGTGGCCGGTGTTGGTCATTGAGAGTCCTACGTGGGTCATTGAGTGTCCTGCGTGGGTCATGAGAGTCCTGCATGGGTCATTGAGTGTCCTGCGTGGGCCATTGTGTATCCTGCGTGGGTCATGAGTGTCCTGCGTTGGTCATGAGTGTCCTGCGTGGGCCATTAAGTGTCCTGTGTGGGTCATTGAGTGTCCTGCGTGGGTCATGAGTGTCCTGCGTGGGTCATTGAGTGTCCTGCATGGGTCATGAGTGTCCTGCATGGGTCATTGAGTGTCCTGTGTGGGTCATGAGTGTCCTGCGTGGGTCATTGAGTGTCCTGCTTGGGTCATGAGTGTCCAGAGTGGGTCATTGAGAATCCTGCGTTGGTCATTGAGTGGCCTGTGTTGGTCATTGAGTGTCCTACGTGGGTCATTGAGTGTCCTGCGTGGGTCATGCGTGTCCTGCATGGGTCATTGAGTGTCCTGCGTGGGCCATTGAGTATCCTGCGTGGGTCATTGAGTGTCCTACGTGGGTCATTGAGTGTCCTACATGGGTCATTGAGTGTCCTGCGTGGGCCATTGAGTATCCTGCGTGGGTCATTGTGTGCCTTGCATGGGTCATTGAGTGTCCTGCGTGGGTCATGAGTGTCCTGCGTGGGTCATTGAGTGTCCTGCGTGGGTCATGAGTGTCCTGCGTGGGTCATTGAGTGTCCTGCGTGTGTCATGAGTGTCCTGCGTGGGTCATGAGTTTCCTGTGTGGGTCCTTAAGTGTCCTGCGTGTGTAATTGAGTGACCTGCGTGGGTCATGAGTGTCCTGCCTTGGTCATGAGTGTCCTGCGTGGGCCATTGAGTGTCCTGTGTGGGTCATTGAGTGTACTGCATGGGTCATGAGTGTCCTGCGTGGGTCATTGAGTGTCCTGTATGGGTCATGAGTGTCCTGCGTGGGTCATTGAATGTCCTGTGTGGGTCATCAGTGTCCTGCGTGGGACATTGAGTGTCCTGCTTGGGTCATTGAGTGTCCTGTGTGTGTCATGAGTGTCCTGCGTGGGTCCTTGAGTGTCCTGCGTGGGTCATGAGTGTCCTGCGTGGGTCATTGAGTGTCCTGCGTGGGTCATGAGTGTGCTGCGTGGGTCATTGAATGTCCTGTGTGGGTCATCAGTGTCCTGCGTGGGTCATTGAGTGTCCTGCTTGGGTCATTGAGTGTCCTGTGTGTGTCATGGGTGTCCTGCGTGGGTCATTGAGTGTCCTGCGTGGGTCATGAGTTTCCTGCGTGGGTCATTGAGTGCCCTGTGTGGGTCATGTGTGTCCTGCGTGGGTCATTGAGTGTCCTGCTTGGGTCATTGAGTGTCCTACGTGGGTCATTGAGTGTCCTGCGAGCGTCATGAGTGTCCTGCGTGGGTCATTGAGTGTCCTGCGTGGGCCATTGAGTATCCTGCGTGGGTCATTGAGTGTCCTGCGTGGGTTGATTGAGTGTCCTGTGTGGGGCATGAGTGTCCTGCGTGGGCCATTGAGTGTCCTGTGTGGGTCCTTGAGTGTCCTGCGTGTGTCATTGAGTGACCTGCGTGGGTCATGAGTGTCCTGCCTTGGTCATGAGTGTCCTGCGTGGGCCATTGAGTGTCCTGTGTGGGTCATTGAGTGTACTGCATGGGTCATGAGTGTCCTGCGTGGGTCATTGAGTGTCCTGTATGGGTCATGATTGTCCTGCGTGGGTCATTGAATGTCCAGTGTGGGTCATCAGTGTCCTGCGTGGGTCATTGAGTGTCCTGCTTGGGTCATTGAGTGTCCTGTGTGTGTCATGAGTGTCCTACGTGGGTCATTGAGTGTCCTGCGTGGGTCATGAGTGTCCTGCGTGGGTCATTGAGTGTCCTGCATGGGTCATCAGTGTCCTGCGTGGGTCATGAGTGTCCTGCGTGGGCCATTGAGTGTCCTGTGTGGGTCATTGAGTGTCCTGCATGGGTCATGAGTGTCCTGCGTGGGTCATTGAGTGTCCTGCGTGGGTCATGAGTTTCCTGCGTGGGTCATTCAGTGCCCTGTGTGGGTCATGTGTGTCCTGCGTGGGTCATTGAGTGTCCTGCTTGGGTCATTGAGTGTCCTACGTGGGTCATTGAGTGTCCTGCGTGGGTCATGAGTGTCCTGCATGGGTCATTGAGTGTCCTGCGTGGGCCATTGAGTATCCTGCGTGGGTCATTGAGTGTCCTGTGTGGGTCATTGAGTGTCCTGTGTGGGTCATGTGTGTCCTGCGTGGGCCATTGAGTGTCCTGCATGGGTCATTGAGTGTCCTGCGTGTGTCATTGAGTGTCCTGCGTGGGTCATGAGTGTCCTGCGTGGGTCATGAGTGTCCTGCGTGGGCCATTGAGTGTCCTGTGTGGGTCATTGAGTTTCCTGCATGGGTCATGAGTGTCCTGCGTGTGTCATTGAGTGTCATGCATGGGTAAATGAGTGACCAGCGTGGGTTATGGGTGTCCTGCGTGGGTGATTCAGTGTCCTGCGTGGGTCATGAGTGTCCTGCGTGGGTTATTGAGTGTCCTGCGTGAGTCATGACTGTCCTGCGTGGGTCATTGACTGTCCAGCGTGGGTCATTGAGAGTCGTGCGTTGGTCATTGAGTGGCTGTGTTGGTTGTTGAGTGTCGTATGTGGGTCATTGAGTGTCCTACGTGGGTCATGAGTGTCCTGCATTGGTCATTGAGTGTCCTGCGTGGGCCATTGAGTATCCTGCGTGGGTCATTGAGTGCCTTGCATGGGTCAATGAGTGTCCTGTGTGGGTCATGAGTGTCCTGCGTGGGTCATTGAGTGTCCTGTATGGGTCATGAGTGTCCTGCGTGGGTCATTGAATGTCCTGTGTGGGTCATCAGTGTCCTGCGTGGGTCATTGAGTGTCCTGCTTGGGTCATTGAGTGTCCTGTGTGTGTCATGAGTGTCCTGCGTGGGACATTGAGTGTCCTGCGTGGGTCATGAGTGTCCTGCGTGGGTCATTGAGTGTCCTGCGTGGGTCATGGGTGTCCTGCGTGGGTCATGAGTGTCCTGCGTGGGCCATTGAGTGTCCTGTGTGGGTCATTGAGTGTCCTGCATGGGTCATGAGTGTCCTGCGTGTGTCATTGAGTGTCCTGCGTGGGTCATGAGTTTCCTGCGTGGGTCATTGAGTGCCCTGTGTGGGTCATGTGTGTCCTGCGTGGGTCATTGAGTGTCCTGCTTGGGTCATTGAGTGTCCAGCCTGGGTCATTTAGAATCCTGCGTGGGTCATTGAGTGGCCTGTGTTGGTCATTGAGTGTCCTACGTGGGTCATTGAGTGTCCTGCGTGGGTCATGAGTGTCCTGCATGGGTCATTGAGTGTCCTGCGTGGGCCATTGAGTATCCTGCGTGGGTCATTGAGTGTCCTGCGTGGGTCATTGAGTGTCCTGTGTGGGTCATGTGTGTCCTGCGTGGGTCATTGAGTGTCCGGTGTGGGTCATTGAGTGTCCTGCGTGTGTCATTGAGTGTCCTGCGTGGGTCATGGGTGTCCTGCGTGGGTCATGAGTGTCCTGCGTGGGCCATTGAGTGTCCTGTGTCGGTCATTGAGTTTCCTGCATGGGTCATGAGTGTCCTGCGTGTGTCATTGAGTGTCATGCATGGGTAATTGAGTGACCTGCGTGGGTTATGGGTGTCCTGCGTGGGTGATTCAGTGTCCTGCGTGGGTCATGAGTGTCCTGCGTGGGTCATTGAGTGTCCTGCGTGAGTCATGACTGTTCTGCGTGGGTCATTGAGTGTCCAGCGTGGGTCATTGAGAGTCGTGCGTTGGTCATTGAGTGGCTGTGTTAGTTGTTGAGTGTCGTACGTGGGTCATTGAGTGTCCTACGTAGGTCATGAGTGTCCTGCATGGGTCATTGAGTGTCCTGCGTGGGCCATTGAGTATCCTGCGTGGGTCATTGAGTGACTTGCATGGGTCATTGAGTGTCCTGTGTGGGTCATGAGTGTCGTGCGTGGGTCATTGAGTGTCCTGCGTGGGTCATTGAGTGACCTGCGTGGGTTATGGGTGTCCTGCGTGGGTGATTCAGTGTCCTGCGTGGGTCATGATGGCCTGCGTGGGTCATTGAGTGTCCTGCGTGGGTCATGAGTGTCCTGCGTGGGTCATTGAGTGTCCTGCGTGGGACATTGAGTGCCCTGCGTGTGTCATGAGTGTCCTACATGGGTCATTGTGTGTCCTACGTGGGTCATGAGTGTCCTGCATGGGTCATTGAGTGTCCTGCGTGTGCCATTGAGTATCCTGCGTGCGTCAGTGAGTGTCTTGCATGGGTCATTGAGTGTCCTGTGTGGGTCATGAGTGTCCTGCGTGGGTCATTGAGTGTCCTGCGTGGGTCATGAGTGTCCTGCGTGGGTCATTGAGTGTCCTGCAAGGGTCATTGAGTGTCCTGCGTGGGACATTGAGCAACCTGCGTGGATCATTGAGTGTCTTGCGTGGGTCATTGAGTGTCCTGTGTGAGTCATGAGTGTCCTGCGTGTGTCATTGAGTGTCCTGCGTGGGTCATGATTGTCCTGCGTGGGTCATTGAGTGTCCTGCGTGGGCCATTGAGTGTCCGGTGTGGGTCATTGAGTGTCCTGCGTGTGTCATTGAGTGTCCTGCGTGGGTCATGAGTGTCCTGCGTGGGTCATGAGTGTCCTGCGTGGGCCATTGAGTGTCCTGTGTGGGTCATTGAGTGTCCTACGTGGGTCATGAGTGTCCTGCATGGGTCATTGAGTGACCTGCGTGTACCATTGAGTATCCTGCGTGCGTCATTGAGTGTCTTGCATGGGTCATTGAGTGTCCTGTGTGGGTCATGAGTGTCCTGCGTGGGTCATTGAGTGTCCTAGGTGGGTCATGAGTGTCCTGCGTGGGTCATTGAGTGTCCTGCGTGGGTCATGAGTGTCCTGCGTGGGACTTTGAGTGTCCTGTGTGGGTCATGAGTGTCCTGCGTGGGCCATTGAGTGTCCAGCGTGGGTCCTTGAGTGTCCTGCGTGTGTCATTGAGTGACCTGCGTTGGTCATGAGTGTCATGCCTTGGTCAGGAGTGTCCTGCGTGGGCCATTGAGTGTCCTGTGTAGGTCATTGAGAGTACTGCATGGGTCATGAGTGTCCTGCGTGGGTCATTGAGTGTCCTGCTTGGGTCATTGAGTGTCCTACGTGGGTCATTGAGTGTCCTGCGTGGTTCATGAGTGTGCTGCATGGGTCATTGAGTGTCCTGCGTGGGCCATTGAGTATCCTGCGTGGGTCATTGAGTGTCCTGTGTGGGTCATTGAGTGTCCTGTGTGGGTCATGTGTGTCCTGCGTGGGCCATTGAGTGTCCTGCATGGGTCATTGAGTGTCCTGCGTGTGTCATTGAGTGTCCTGCGTGGGTCATGAGTGGCCTGCGTGGGTCATGAGTGTCCTGCGTGGGCCATTGAGTGTCCTGTGTGGGTCATTGAGTTTCCTGCATGGGTCATGAGTGTCCTGCGTGTGTCATTGAGTGTCATGCATGGGTAAATGAGTGACCAGCGTGGGTTATGGGTGTCCTGCGTGGGTGATTCAGTGTCCTGCGTGGGTCATGAGTGTCCTGCGTGGGTTATTGAGTGTCCTGCGTGAGTCATGACTGTCCTGCGTGGGTCATTGACTGTCCAGCGTGGGTCATTGAGAGTCGTGCGTTGGTCATTGAGTGGCTGTGTTGGTTGTTGAGTGTCGTATGTGGGTCATTGAGTGTCCTACGTGGGTCATGAGTGCCCTGCATTGGTCATTGAGTGTCCTGCGTGGGCCATTGAGTATCCTGCGTGGGTCATTGAGTGCCTTGCATGGGTCAATGAGTGTCCTGTGTGGGTCATGAGTGTCCTGCGTGGGTCATTGAGTGTCCTGTATGGGTCATGAGTGTCCTGCGTGGGTCATTGAATGTCCTGTGTGGGTCATCAGTGTCCTGCGTGGGTCATTGAGTGTCCTGCTTGGGTCATTGAGTGTCCTGTGTGTGTCATGAGTGTCCTGCGTGGGACATTGAGTGTCCTGCGTGGGTCATGAGTGTCCTGCGTGGGTCATTGAGTGTCCTGCGTGGGTCATGAGTGTCCTGCGTGGGTCATGAGTGTCCTGCGTGGGCCATTGAGTGTCCTGTGTGGGTCATTGAGTGTCCTGCATGGGTCATGAGTGTCCTGCGTGTGTCATTGAGTGTCCTGCGTGGGTCATGAGTTTCCTGCGTGGATCATTGAGTGCCCTGTGTGGGTCATGTGTGTCCTGCGTGGGTCATTGAGTGTCCTGCTTGGGTCATTGAGTGTCCAGCCTGGGTCATTTAGAATTCTGCGTGGGTCATTGAGTGGCCTGTGTTGGTCATTGAGTGTCCTGCATGGGTCATTGAGTGTCCTGCGTGGGCCATTGAGTATCCTGCGTGGGTCATTGAGTGTCCTGCGTGGGTCATTGAGTGTCCTGTGTGGGTCATGTGTGTCCTGCGTGTGTCATTGAGTGTCCTGCGTGGGTCATGAGTGTCCTGCGTGGGTCATGAGTGTCCTGCGTGGGCCATTGAGTGTCCTGTGTCGGTCATTGAGTTTCCTGCATGGGTCATGAGTGTCCTGCGTGTGTCATTGAGTGTCATGCATGGGTAATTGAGTGACCTGCGTGGGTTATGGGTGTCCTGCGTGGGTGATTCAGTGTCCTGCGTGGGTCATGAGTGTCCTGCGTGGGTCATTGAGTGTCCTGCGTGAGTCATGACTGTCCTGCGTGGGTCATTGAGTGTCCAGCGTGGGTCATTGAGAGTCGTGCGTTGGTCATTGAGTGGCTGTGTTGGTTGTTGAGTGTCGTACGTGGGTCATTGAGTGTCCTACGTGGGTCATGAGTGTCCTGCATGGGTCATTGAGTGTCCTGCGTGGGCCATTGAGTATCCTGCGTGGGTCATTGAGTGTCTTGCATGGGTCATTGAGTGTCCTGTGTGGTTCATGAGTGTCGTGCGTGGGTCATTGAGTGTCCTGCGTGGGTCATTGAGTGACCTGCGTGGGTTATGGGTGTCCTGCGTGGGTGATTCAGTGTCCTGCGTGGGTCATGAGTGTCCTGCGTGGGTCATTGAGTGTCCTGCGTGGGTCATGAGTGTCCTGCGTGGGTCATTGAGTGTCCTGCGTGGGACATTGAGTGCCCTGCGTGTGTCATGAGTGTCCTACATGGGTCATTGTGTGTCCTACGTGGGTCATGAGTGTCCTGCATGGGTCATTGAGTGTCCTGCGTGTGCCATTGAGTATCCTGCGTGCGTCAGTGAGTGTCTTGCATGGGTCATTGAGTGTCCTGTGTGGGTCATGAGTGTCCTGCGTGGGTCATTGAGTGTCCTGCGTGGGTCATGAGTGTCCTGCGTGGGTCATTGAGTGTCCTGCAAGGGTCATTGAGTGTCCTGCGTGGGACATTGAGCAACCTGCGTGGATCATTGAGTGTCTTGCGTGGGTCATTGAGTGTCCTGTGTGGGTCATGAGTGTCCTGCGTGTGTCATTGAGTGTCCTGCGTGGGTCATGATTGTCCTGCGTGGGTCATTGAGTGTGCTGCGTGTGTCATTGAGTGTCCTGCGTGGGACATTGAGTGTCCTGCGTGGGTCATGAGTGTCCTGCGTGGGCCATTGAGTGTCCGGTGTGGGTCATTGAGTGTCCTGCGTGTGTCATTGAGTGTCCTGCGTGGGTCATGAGTGTCCTACGTGGGTCATGAGTGTCCTGCGTGGGCCATTGAGTGTCCTGTGTGGGTCCTTGAGTGTCCTGCGTGTGTCATTGAGTGACCTGCGTGGGTCATGAGTGTCCTGCCTTGGTCAGGAGTGTCCTGCGTGGGCCATTGAGTGTCCTGTGTAGGTCATTGAGAGTACTGCATGGGTCATGAGTGTCCTGCGTGGGTCATTGAGTGGCCTGTGTGGGTCATGAGTGTCCTGCGTGGGTCATTGAATGTCCTGTGTGGGTCATGAGTGTCCTGCGTGGGTCATTGAGTGTCCTGCTTGGGTCATTGATTATTAGATTAGATTAGATTACATTACAGTGTGGAAACAGGCCCTTCGGCCCAACAAGTCCACACTGACCCGCCGAAGCGAAACCCAGCGATACCCCTACATTTACCCCTTACCTAGCACTACGGGCAATTTAGTATGGCCAATTCACCTGACCCTGCACATCTTTGGACTGTGGGAGGAAACCGGAGCACCCGGAGGAAACCCACGCAGACACGGGGAGAATGTGCAAACTCCACACAGTCAGTCGCCTGAGTCGGGAATTGAACCCGGGTCTCAGGCGCTGTGATTGAGTGTCCAGCGTGGGTCATTGAGAATCCTGTTTGGGTCATTGAGTGGCCTGTGTTGGTCATTGAGTGTCCTACGTGGGTCATTGAGTGTCCTGCGTGGGTCATGAGTGTCCTGCATGTGTCATTGAGTGTCCTGCGTGGGCCATTGAATATCCTGCGTGGGTCATTGAGTGTCCTGCGTGGGTCATTGAGTGTCCTGTGTGGGTCATGAGTGTCCTCCGTGGGTCATTGAGTGTCCTACGTGGGTCATGAGTGTCCTGCAAGGGTCATTGAGTGTCCTGCGTGGGTCATTGAGCAACCTGCGTGGATCATTGAGTGTCTTGCGTGGGTCATTGAGTGTCCTGTGTGGGTCATGAGTGTCCTGCGTGGGTCATTGAGTGTCCTGCGTGGGTCATGATTGTCCTGCGTGGGTCATTGAGTGTGCTGCGTGTGTCATTGAGTGTCCTGCGTGGGACATTGAGTGTCCTGCGTGGGTCATGAGTATCCTGCGTGGGCCATTGAGTGTCCGGCGTTGGTCATGAGTGTCCTGCGTGGGTCATGAGTGTCCTGCGTGGGCCATTGAGTGTCCTGTGTGGGTCATTGAGTGTCCTACGTGGGTCATGAGTGTCCTGCATGGGTCATTGAGTGACCTGCGTGTACCATTGAGTATCCTGCGTGCGTCATTGAGTGTCTTGCATGGGTCATTGAGTGTCCTGTGTGGGTCATGAGTGTCCTGCGTGGGTCATTGAGTGTCCTAGGTGGGTCATGAGTGTCCTGCGTGGGTCATTGAGTGTCCTGCGTGGGTCATGAGTGTCCTGCGTGGGACTTTGTGTGTCCTGTGTGGGTCATGAGTGTCCTGCGTGGGCCATTGAGTGTCCAGCGTGGGTCATTCAGAGTCGTGCTTGGGTCATTGAGTGGCTGTGTTGGTTATTGAGTGTCGTACGTGGGTCATTGAGTGTCCTGCATGGGTCATTGAGTGTCCTACGTAGGTCATTGAGTGTCCTGCGTGGGTCATGAGTGACCTGCGTGGGTCATTGAGTGTACTGCGTGGGTCATGAGTGTCCTGCGTGGGTCATTGAGTGTCCTGCATGGGTCATTGAGTGACCTGCGTGGGTTATGTTTGTCCTGCGTGGGTGATTCAGTGTCCTGCGTGGGTCATGTGTGTCCTGCGTGGGCCATTGAGTGACCGGTGTGGGTCATTGAGTGTCCTGCGTGTGTCATTGAGTGTCCTGCGTGGGTCATGAGTGTCCTGCGTGGGTCATGAGTGTCCTGCGTGTGCCATTGAATGTCCTGTGTGGGTCATTGAGTTTCCTGCATGGGTCATTGAGTGTCCTGTGTGTGTCATTGAGTGTCCTGCGTGGGTCATGAGTGTCCTGCATGGATCATTGAGTGTCCTGCGTGGGCCATTGAGTATCCTGCGTGGGCCATTGAGTGTCCTGCGTGGGTCATTGAGTGTCCTGTGTGGGTCATGAGTGTTCTGCGTGGGTCATGAGTGTCCTGCGTGGGTCATTGAGTGTCCTGCGTGGGCCATGAGTGTCCTGCGTGGGTCATTGAGTGTCCTGCGTGGGTCATGAGTGTCCTGCGTGGGTCATTGAGTGTCCTGTTTGGGTCATGAGTGTCCAGCGTGGGTCATTGAGAGTCCTGCCTGGGTCATTGAGTGGCCGGTGTTGGTCATTGAGAGTCCTACGTGGGTCAATGAGTGTCCTGCATGGGTCATTGAGTGTCCTGCGTGGGCCATTGAGTATCCTGCGTGGGCCATTGAGTATCCTTCGTGGGTCATTGAGTGTTCTGCGTGGGTCATTGAGTGTCCTGCGTGGGTCATTGAGTGGCCGGTGTTGGTCATTGAGAGTCCTACGTGGGTTATTGAGTGTCCTGCGTGGGCCATGAGTGTCCTGCATGGGTCATTGAGTGTCCTGCGTGGGCCATTGAGTATCCTGCATGGTTCATTGAGTGTCCTGCGTGTGTTACTGAGTGTCCAGCGTGGGTCATTGAGTGTCCTGCGTGGGTCATGAGTGTCCTGCGTTGGTCATGAGTGTCCTGCATTGGCCATTAATTGTCCTGTGTGGGTCATTGAGTGTCCTGCGTGGGCCATTGAGTGTCCTGCGTGGGTCATTGAGTGTCCTGTGTGGGTCATGAGTGTTCTGCGTGGGTCATGAGTGTCCTGCGTGGGTCATTGAGTGTCCTGCGTGGGCCATGAGTGTCCTGCGTGGGTCATTGAGTGTCCTGCGTGGGTCATGAGTGTCCTGCGTGGGTCATTGAGTGTCCTGTTTGGGTCATGAGTGTCCAGCGTGGGTCATTGAGAGTCCTGCCTGGGTCATTGAGTGGCCGGTGTTGGTCATTGAGAGTCCTACGTGGGTCATTGAGTGTCCTGCGTGGGTCATGAGTGTCCTGCATGGGTCATTGAGTGTCCTGCGTGGGCCATTGAGTATCCTGCGTGGGCCATTGAGTATCCTGCGTGGGTCATTGAGTGTTCTGCGTGGGTCATTGAGTGTCCTGTGTGGGCCATTGAGACTCCTGCGTGGGTCATTGAGTGGCCGGTATTGGTCATTGAGACTCCTACGTGGGTTATTGAGTGTCCTGCGTGGGCCATGAGTGTCCTGCATGGGTCATTGAGTGTCCTGCGTGGGCCATTGAGTATCCTGCGTGGTTCATTGAGTGTCATGCGTGTGTTACTGAGTGTCCAGCGTGGGTCATTGAGTGTCCTGCGTGGGTCATGAGTGTCCTGCGTTGGTCATGAGTGTCCTGCATTGGCCATTAATTGTCCTGTGTGGGTCATTGAGTGTCCTGCGTGGGTCATGAGTGTCCTGCGTGGGTCATTGAGTGTCCTGCCTTGGTCATGGGTGTCCTGCGTGGGTGATTCAGTGTCCTGTGTGGGTCATTGAGTGTACTGCATGGGTCATGAGTGTCCTGCGTGGGTCATTGAGTGTCCTGTGTGGGTCAGGAGTGTCCTGCGAGGGTCATTGAATGTCCTGAGTGGGTCATGAGTGTCCTGCGTGGGTCATTGAGTGTCCTGCTTGGGTCATTGAGTGTCCAGCGTGGGTCATTTAGAATCCTGTGTGGGTCATTGAGTGGCCTGTGTTGGTGATTGAGTGTCCTACGTGGGTCATTGAGTGTCCTGCGTGGGTCATCAGTGTCCTGCATGTGTCATTGAGTGTCCTGCGTGGGCCATTGAATTTCCTGCGTGTGTCATTGAGTGTCCTGCGTGGGTCATTGAGTGCCCTGTGTGGGTCATGAGTGTCCTCCGTGGGTCATTGAGTGTCCTACGTGGGTCATTGAGTGTCCTGCAAGGGTCATTGAGTGTCCTGCGTGGGCCATTGAGCAACCTGCGTGGATCATTGAGTGTCTTGCGTGGGTCATTGAGTGTCCTGTGTGAGTCATGAGTGTCCTGCGTGGGTCATTGAGTGTCCTGCGTGGGTCATGAGTGTCCTGCGTGGGTCATTGAGTGTGCTGCATGTGTCATTGAGTGTCCTGCGTGGGACATTGAGTGTCCTGCGTGGGCCATTGAGTGTCCTGCGTGGGTCATTGAGTGTCCTGTGTGGGTCATGAGTGACCTGCGTGGGTCATTGAGTGTCCTGCATGGGTCATTGAGTGTCCTGCGTGGGCCTTTGAGTATCCTGCGTGGGTCATTGAGTGTCCTGCGTGGGTCATTGAGTGTCCGGTGTGGGTCATTGAGTGTCCTGCGTGGGCCATGTGTGTCCTGCGTGGGTCATGAGTGTCCTGCGTGGGTCATGAGTGTCCTGCGTGGGTCATTGAGTGTCCTGTTTGGGTCATGAGTGTCCAGCGTGGGTCATTGAGAGTCCTGCGTGGGTCGTTGAGTGGCCGGTGTTGGTCATTGAGAGTCCTACATGGGTCATTGAGTGTCCTGCGTGGGTCATGAGTGTCCTGCATGGGTCATTGAGTGTCCTGCGTGCGCCATTGAGTATCCTGCGTGGGCCATTGAGTATCCTGCGTGGGTCATTGAGTGTCCTGCTTGGGTCATTGAGTGTCCTGTGTGGGCCATTGAGAGCCCTGCGTGGGTCATTGAGTGGCCGGTGTTGGTCATTGAGAGTCCTACGTGGGTCATTGAGTGTCCTGCGTGGGTCATGAGAGTCCTGCATGGGTCATTGAGTGTCCTGCGTGGGCCATTGTGTATCCTGCGTGGGTCATGAGTGTCCTGCGTTGGTCATGAGTGTCCTGCGTGGGCCATTAAGTGTCCTGTGTGGGTCATTGAGTGTCCTGCGTGGGTCATGAGTGTCCTGCGTGGGTCATTGAGTGTCCTGCATGGGTCATGAGTGTCCTGCATGGGTCATTGAGTGTCCTGTGTGGGTCATGAGTGTCCTGCGTGGGTCATTGAGTGTCCTGCTTGGGTCATGAGTGTCCAGAGTGGGTCATTGAGAATCCTGCGTTGGTCATTGAGTGGCCTGTGTTGGTCATTGAGTGTCCTACGTGGGTCATTGAGTGTCCTGCGTGGGTCATGCGTGCCCTGCATGGGTCATTGAGTGTCCTGCGTGGGCCATTGAGTATCCTGCGTGGGTCATTGAGTGTCCTACGTGGGTCATTGAGTGTCCTGCATGGGTCATTGAGTGTCCTGCGTGGGCCATTGAGTATCCTGCGTGGGTCATTGTGTGCCTTGCATGGGTCATTGAGTGTCCTGCGTGGGTCATGAGTGTCCTGCGTGGGTCATTGAGTGTCCTGCGTGGGTCATGAGTGTCCTGCGTGGGTCATTGAGTGTCCTGCGTGTGTCATGAGTGTCCTGCGTGGGTCATGAGTTTCCTGTGTGGGTCCTTAAGTGTCCTGCGTGTGTAATTGAGTGACCTGCGTGGGTCATGAGTGTCCTGCCTTGGTCATGAGTGTCCTGCATGGGCCATTGAGTGTCCTGTGTGGGTCATTGAGTGTACTGCATGGGTCATGAGTGTCCTGCGTGGGTCATTGAGTGTCCTGTATGGGTCATGAGTGTCCTGCGTGGGTCATTGAATGTCCTGTGTGGGTCATCAGTGTCCTGCGTGGGACATTGAGTGTCCTGCTTGGGTCATTGAGTGTCCTGTGTGTGTCATGAGTGTCCTGCGTGGGTCCTTGAGTGTCCTGCGTGCGTCATGAGTGTCCTGCGTGGGTCATTGAGTGTCCTGCGTGGGTCATGAGTGTGCTGCGTGGGTCATTGAATGTCCTGTGTGGGTCATCAGTGTCCTGCGTGGGTCATTGAGTGTCCTGCTTGGGTCATTGAGTGTCCTGTGTGTGTCATGGGTGTCCTGCGTGGGTCATTGAGTGTCCTGCGTGGGTCATGAGTTTCCTGCGTGGGTCATTGAGTGCCCTGTGTGGGTCATGTGTGTCCTGCGTGGGTCATTGAGTGTCCTGCTTGGGTCATTGAGTGTCCTACGTGGGTCATTGAGTGTCCTGCGAGCGTCATGAGTGTCCTGCGTGGGTCATTGAGTGTCCTGCTTGGGCCATTGAGTGTCCTGTGTGGGTCCTTGAGTGTCCTGCGTGTGTCATTGAGTGACCTGCGTGGGTCATGAGTGTCCTGCCTTGGTCATGAGTGTCCTGCGTGGGCCATTGAGTGTCCTGTGTGGGTCATTGAGTGTACTGCATGGGTCATGAGTGTCCTGCGTGGGTCATTGAGTGTCCTGTATGGGTCATGATTGTCCTGCGTGGGTCATTGAATGTCCAGTGTGGGTCATCAGTGTCCTGCGTGGGTCATTGAGTGTCCTGCTTGGGTCATTGAGTGTCCTGTGTGTGTCATGAGTGTCCTACGTGGGTCATTGAGTGTCCTGCGTGGGTCATGAGTGTCCTGTGTGGGTCATTGAGTGTCCTGCATGGGTCATGAGTGTCCTGCGTGGGTCATTGAGTGTCCTGCGAGGGTCATGAGTTTCCTGCGTGGGTCATTCAGTGCCCTGTGTGGGTCATGTGTGTCCTGCGTGGGTCATTGAGTGTCCTGCTTGGGTCATTGAGTGTCCTACGTGGGTCATTGAGTGTCCTGCGTGGGTCATGAGTGTCCTGCATGGGTCATTGAGTGTCCTG
Organism: Chiloscyllium plagiosum; assembly: GCF_037043375.1. NCBI lineage: Eukaryota > Metazoa > Chordata > Chondrichthyes > Orectolobiformes > Hemiscylliidae > Chiloscyllium > Chiloscyllium plagiosum. The sequence goes on along the minus strand of NW_028270189.1, from coordinate 43,853,665 downwards.
CGTGGGCCATTGAGTATCCTGCGTGGGTCATTGAGTGTCCTGTGTGGGTCATTGAGTGTCCTGTGTGGGTCATGTGTGTCCTGCGTGGGCCATTGAGTGTCCTGCATGGGTCATTGAGTGTCCTGCGTGTGTCATTGAGTGTCCTGCGTGGGTCATGAGTGTCCTGCGTGGGTCATGAGTGTCCTGCGTGGGCCATTGAGTGTCCTGTGTGGGTCATTGAGTTTCCTGCATGGGTCATGAGTGTCCTGCGTGTGTCATTGAGTGTCATGCATGGGTAAATGAGTGACCAGCGTGGGTTATGGGTGTCCTGCGTGGGTGATTCAGTGTCCTGCGTGGGTCATGAGTGTCCTGCGTGGGTTATTGAGTGTCCTGCGTGAGTCATGACTGTCCTGCGTGGGTCATTGACTGTCCAGCGTGGGTCATTGAGAGTCGTGCGTTGGTCATTGAGTGGCTGTGTTGGTTGTTGAGTGTCGTATGTGGGTCATTGAGTGTCCTACGTGGGTCATGAGTGTCCTGCATTGGTCATTGAGTGTCCTGCGTGGGCCATTGAGTATCCTGCGTGGGTCATTGAGTGCCTTGCATGGGTCAATGAGTGTCCTGTGTGGGTCATGAGTGTCCTGCGTGGGTCATTGAGTGTCCTGTATGGGTCATGAGTGTCCTGCGTGGGTCATTGAATGTCCTGTGTGGGTCATCAGTGTCCTGCGTGGGTCATTGAGTGTCCTGCTTGGGTCATTGAGTGTCCTGTGTGTGTCATGAGTGTCCTGCGTGGGACATTGAGTGTCCTGCGTGGGTCATGAGTGTCCTGCGTGGGTCATTGAGTGTCCTGCGTGGGTCATGAGTGTCCTGCGTGGGTCATGAGTGTCCTGCGTGGGCCATTGAGTGTCCTGTGTGGGTCATTGAGTGTCCTGCATGGGTCATGAGTGTCCTGCGTGTGTCATTGAGTGTCCTGCGTGGGTCATGAGTTTCCTGCGTGGGTCATTGAGTGCCCTGTGTGGGTCATGTGTGTCCTGCGTGGGTCATTGAGTGTCCTGCTTGGGTCATTGAGTGTCCAGCCTGGGTCATTTAGAATCCTGCGTGGGTCATTGAGTGGCCTGTGTTGGTCATTGAGTGTCCTACGTGGGTCATTGAGTGTCCTGCGTGGGTCATGAGTGTCCTGCATGGGTCATTGAGTGTCCTGCGTGGGCCATTGAGTATCCTGCGTGGGTCATTGAGTGTCCTGCGTGGGTCATTGAGTGTCCTGTGTGGGTCATGTGTGTCCTGCGTGGGTCATTGAGTGTCCGGTGTGGGTCATTGAGTGTCCTGCGTGTGTCATTGAGTGTCCTGCGTGGGTCATGAGTGTCCTGCGTGGGTCATGAGTGTCCTGCGTGGGCCATTGAGTGTCCTGTGTCGGTCATTGAGTTTCCTGCATGGGTCATGAGTGTCCTGCGTGTGTCATTGAGTGTCATGCATGGGTAATTGAGTGACCTGCGTGGGTTATGGGTGTCCTGCGTGGGTGATTCAGTGTCCTGCGTGGGTCATGAGTGTCCTGCGTGGGTCATTGAGTGTCCTGCGTGAGTCATGACTGTCCTGCGTGGGTCATTGAGTGTCCAGCGTGGGTCATTGAGAGTCGTGCGTTGGTCATTGAGTGGCTGTGTTGGTTGTTGAGTGTCGTACGTGGGTCATTGAGTGTCCTACGTAGGTCATGAGTGTCCTGCATGGGTCATTGAGTGTCCTGCGTGGGCCATTGAGTATCCTGCGTGGGTCATTGAGTGTCTTGCATGGGTCATTGAGTGTCCTGTGTGGGTCATGAGTGTCGTGCGTGGGTCATTGAGTGTCCTGCGTGGGTCATTGAGTGACCTGCGTGGGTTATGGGTGTCCTGCGTGGGTGATTCAGTGTCCTGCGTGGGTCATGATGGCCTGCGTGGGTCATTGAGTGTCCTGCGTGGGTCATGAGTGTCCTGCGTGGGTCATTGAGTGTCCTGCGTGGGACATTGAGTGCCCTGCGTGTGTCATGAGTGTCCTACATGGGTCATTGTGTGTCCTACGTGGGTCATGAGTGTCCTGCATGGGTCATTGAGTGTCCTGCGTGTGCCATTGAGTATCCTGCGTGCGTCAGTGAGTGTCTTGCATGGGTCATTGAGTGTCCTGTGTGGGTCATGAGTGTCCTGCGTGGGTCATTGAGTGTCCTGCGTGGGTCATGAGTGTCCTGCGTGGGTCATTGAGTGTCCTGCAAGGGTCATTGAGTGTCCTGCGTGGGACATTGAGCAACCTGCGTGGATCATTGAGTGTCTTGCGTGGGTCATTGAGTGTCCTGTGTGGGTCATGAGTGTCCTGCGTGTGTCATTGAGTGTCCTGCGTGGGTCATGATTGTCCTGCGTGGGTCATTGAGTGTCCTGCGTGTGTCATTGAGTGTCCTGCGTGGGTCATGATTGTCCTGCGTGGGTCATTGAGTGTCCTGCGTGGGCCATTGAGTGTCCGGTGTGGGTCATTGAGTGTCCTGCATGTGTCATTGAGTGTCCTGCGTGGGTCATGAGTGTCCTGCGTGGGTCATGAGTGTCCTGCGTGGGCCATTGTGTGTCCTGTGTGGGTCATTGAGTGTCCTACGTGGGTCATGAGTGTCCTGCATGGGTCATTGAGTGACCTGCGTGTACCATTGAGTATCCTGCGTGCGTCATTGAGTGTCTTGCATGGGTCATTGAGTGTCCTGTGTGGGTCATGAGTGTCCTGCGTGGGTCATTGAGTGTCCTAGGTGGGTCTTGAGTGTCCTGCGTGGGTCATTGAGTGTCCTGCGTGGGTCATGAGTGTCCTGCGTGGGACTTTGAGCGTCCTGTGTGGGTCATGAGTGTCCTGCGTGGGCCATTGAGTGTCCAGCGTGGGTCCTTGAGTGTCCTGCGTGTGTCATTGAGTGACCTGCGTGGGTCATGAGTGTCCTGCCTTGGTCAGGAGTGTCCTGCGTGGGCCATTGAGTGTCCTGTGTAGGTCATTGAGAGTACTGCATGGGTCATGAGTGTCCTGCGTGGGTCATTGAGTGTCCTGCTTGGGTCATTGAGTGTCCTACGTGGGTCATTGAGTGTCCTGCGTGGGTCATGAGTGTCCTGCATGGGTCATTGAGTGTCCTGCGTGGGCCATTGAGTATCCTGCGTGGGTCATTGAGTGTCCTGTGTGGGTCATTGAGTGTCCTGTGTGGGTCATGTGTGTCCTGCGTGGGCCATTGAGTGTCCTGCATGGGTCATTGAGTGTCCTGCGTGTGTCATTGAGTGTCCTGCGTGTGTCATGAGTGGCCTGCGTGGGTCATGAGTGTCCTGCGTGGGCTATTGAGTGTCCTGTGTGGGTCATTGAGTTTCCTGCATGGGTCATGAGTGTCCTGCGTGTGTCATTGAGTGTCATGCATGGGTAAATGAGTGACCAGCGTGGGTTATGGGTGTCCTGCGTGGGTGATTCAGTGTCCTGCGTGGGTCATGAGTGTCCTGCGTGGGTTATTGAGTGTCCTGCGTGAGTCATGACTGTCCTGCGTGGGTCATTGACTGTCCAGCGTGGGTCATTGAGAGTCGTGCGTTGGTCATTGAGTGGCTGTGTTGGTTGTTGAGTGTCGTATGTGGGTCATTGAGTGTCCTACGTGGGTCATGAGTGTCCTGCATTGGTCATTGAGTGTCCTGCGTGGGCCATTGAGTATCCTGCGTGGGTCATTGAGTGTCTTGCATGGGTCATTGAGTGTCCTGTGTGGGTCATGAGTGTCGTGCGTGGGCCATTGAGTATCCTGCGTGGGTCATTGAGTGCCTTGCATGGGTCAATGAGTGTCCTGTGTGGGTCATGAGTGTCCTGCGTGGGTCATTGAGTGTCCTGTATGGGTCATGAGTGTCCTGCGTGGGTCATTGAATGTCCTGTGTGGGTCATCAGTGTCCTGCGTGGGTCATTGAGTGTCCTGCTTGGGTCATTGAGTGTCCTGTGTGTGTCATGAGTGTCCTGCGTGGGACATTGAGTGTCCTGCGTGGGTCATGAGTGTCCTGCGTGGGTCATTGAGTGTCCTGCGTGGGTCATGAGTGTCCTGCGTGGGTCATGAGTGTCCTGCGTGGGCCATTGAGTGTCCTGTGTGGGTCATTGAGTGTCCTGCATGGGTCATGAGTGTCCTGCGTGTGTCATTGAGTGTCCTGCGTGGGTCATGAGTTTCCTGCGTGGGTCATTGAGTGCCCTGTGTGGGTCATGTGTGTCCTGCGTGGGTCATTGAGTGTCCTGCTTGGGTCATTGAGTGTCCAGCCTGGGTCATTTAGAATCCTGCGTGGGTCATTGAGTGGCCTGTGTTGGTCATTGAGTGTCCTACGTGGGTCATTGAGTGTCCTGCGTGGGTCATGAGTGTCCTGCATGGGTCATTGAGTGTCCTGCGTGGGCCATTGAGTATCCTGCGTGGGTCATTGAGTGTCCTGCGTGGGTCATTGAGTGTCCTGTGTGGGTCATGTGTGTCCTGCGTGGGTCATTGAGTGTCCGGTGTGGGTCATTGAGTGTCCTGCGTGTGTCATTGAGTGTCCTGCGTGGGTCATGAGTGTCCTGCGTGGGTCATGAGTGTCCTGCGTGGGCCATTGAGTGTCCTGTGTCGGTCATTGAGTTTCCTGCATGGGTCATGAGTGTCCTGCGTGTGTCATTGAGTGTCATGCATGGGTAATTGAGTGACCTGCGTGGGTTATGGGTGTCCTGCGTGGGTGATTCAGTGTCCTGCGTGGGTCATGAGTGTCCTGCGTGGGTCATTGAGTGTCCTGCGTGAGTCATGACTGTCCTGCGTGGGTCATTGAGTGTCCAGCGTGGGTCATTGAGAGTCGTGCGTTGGTCATTGAGTGGCTGTGTTGGTTGTTGAGTGTCGTACGTGGGTCATTGAGTGTCCTACGTAGGTCATGAGTGTCCTGCATGGGTCATTGAGTGTCCTGCGTGGGCCATTGAGTATCCTGCGTGGGTCATTGAGTGTCTTGCATGGGTCATTGAGTGTCCTGTGTGGGTCATGAGTGTCGTGCGTGGGTCATTGAGTGTCCTGCGTGGGTCATTGAGTGACCTGCGTGGGTTATGGGTGTCCTGCGTGGGTGATTCAGTGTCCTGCGTGGGTCATGATGGCCTGCGTGGGTCATTGAGTGTCCTGCGTGGGTCATGAGTGTCCTGCGTGGGTCATTGAGTGTCCTGCGTGGGACATTGAGTGCCCTGCGTGTGTCATGAGTGTCCTACATGGGTCATTGTGTGTCCTACGTGGGTCATGAGTGTCCTGCATGGGTCATTGAGTGTCCTGCGTGTGCCATTGAGTATCCTGCGTGCGTCAGTGAGTGTCTTGCATGGGTCATTGAGTGTCCTGTGTGGGTCATGAGTGTCCTGCGTGGGTCATTGAGTGTCCTGCGTGGGTCATGAGTGTCCTGCGTGGGTCATTGAGTGTCCTGCAAGGGTCATTGAGTGTCCTGCGTGGGACATTGAGCAACCTGCGTGGATCATTGAGTGTCTTGCGTGGGTCATTGAGTGTCCTGTGTGGGTCATGAGTGTCCTGCGTGTGTCATTGAGTGTCCTGCGTGGGTCATGATTGTCCTGCGTGGGTCATTGAGTGTCCTGCGTGTGTCATTGAGTGTCCTGCGTGGGTCATGATTGTCCTGCGTGGGTCATTGAGTGTCCTGCGTGGGCCATTGAGTGTCCGGTGTGGGTCATTGAGTGTCCTGCATGTGTCATTGAGTGTCCTGCGTGGGTCATGAGTGTCCTGCGTGGGTCATGAGTGTCCTGCGTGGGCCATTGTGTGTCCTGTGTGGGTCATTGAGTGTCCTACGTGGGTCATGAGTGTCCTGCATGGGTCATTGAGTGACCTGCGTGTACCATTGAGTATCCTGCGTGCGTCATTGAGTGTCTTGCATGGGTCATTGAGTGTCCTGTGTGGGTCATGAGTGTCCTGCGTGGGTCATTGAGTGTCCTAGGTGGGTCTTGAGTGTCCTGCGTGGGTCATTGAGTGTCCTGCGTGGGTCATGAGTGTCCTGCGTGGGACTTTGAGCGTCCTGTGTGGGTCATGAGTGTCCTGCGTGGGCCATTGAGTGTCCAGCGTGGGTCCTTGAGTGTCCTGCGTGTGTCATTGAGTGACCTGCGTGGGTCATGAGTGTCCTGCCTTGGTCAGGAGTGTCCTGCGTGGGCCATTGAGTGTCCTGTGTAGGTCATTGAGAGTACTGCATGGGTCATGAGTGTCCTGCGTGGGTCATTGAGTGTCCTGCTTGGGTCATTGAGTGTCCTACGTGGGTCATTGAGTGTCCTGCGTGGGTCATGAGTGTCCTGCATGGGTCATTGAGTGTCCTGCGTGGGCCATTGAGTATCCTGCGTGGGTCATTGAGTGTCCTGTGTGGGTCATTGAGTGTCCTGTGTGGGTCATGTGTGTCCTGCGTGGGCCATTGAGTGTCCTGCATGGGTCATTGAGTGTCCTGCGTGTGTCATTGAGTGTCCTGCGTGTGTCATGAGTGGCCTGCGTGGGTCATGAGTGTCCTGCGTGGGCTATTGAGTGTCCTGTGTGGGTCATTGAGTTTCCTGCATGGGTCATGAGTGTCCTGCGTGTGTCATTGAGTGTCATGCATGGGTAAATGAGTGACCAGCGTGGGTTATGGGTGTCCTGCGTGGGTGATTCAGTGTCCTGCGTGGGTCATGAGTGTCCTGCGTGGGTTATTGAGTGTCCTGCGTGAGTCATGACTGTCCTGCGTGGGTCATTGACTGTCCAGCGTGGGTCATTGAGAGTCGTGCGTTGGTCATTGAGTGGCTGTGTTGGTTGTTGAGTGTCGTATGTGGGTCATTGAGTGTCCTACGTGGGTCATGAGTGTCCTGCATTGGTCATTGAGTGTCCTGCGTGGGCCATTGAGTATCCTGCGTGGGTCATTGAGTGCCTTGCATGGGTCAATGAGTGTCCTGTGTGGGTCATGAGTGTCCTGCGTGGGTCAGTGAGTGTCCTTTATGGGTCATGAGTGTCCTGCGTGGGTCATTGAATGTCCTGTGTGGGTCATCAGTGTCCTGCGTGGGTCATTGAGTGTCCTGCTTGGGTCATTGAGTGTCCTGTGTGTGTCATGAGTGTCCTGCGTGGGACATTGAGTGTCCTGCATGGGTCATGAGTGTCCTGCGTGGGTCATTGAGTGTCCTGCGTGGGTCATGAGTATCCTGCGTGGGTCATGAGTGTCCTGCGTGGGCCATTGAGTGTCCTGTGTGGGTCATTGAGTGTCCTGCATGGGTCATGAGTGTCCTGCGTGTGTCATTGAGTGTCCTGCGTGGGTCATGAGTTTCCTGCGTGGGTCATTGAGTGCCCTGTGTGGGTCATGTGTTTCCTGCGTGGGTCATTGAGTGTCCTGCTTGGGTCATTGAGTGTCCAGCCTGGGTCATTTAGAATCCTGCGTGGGTCATTGAGTGGCCTGTGTTGGTCATTGAGTGTCCTGCATGGGTCATTGAGTGTCCTGCGTGGGCCATTGAGTATCCTGCGTGGGTCATTGAGTGTACTGCGTGGGTCATTGAGTGTCCTGTGTGGGTCATGTGTGTCCTGCGTGGGTCATTGAGTGTCCGGTGTGGGTCATTGAGTGTCCTGCGTGTGTCATTGAGTGTCCTGCGTGGGTCATGAGTGTCCTGCGTGGGTCATGAGTGTCCTGCGTGGGCCATTGAGTGTCCTGTGTCGGTCATTGAGTTTCCTGCATGGGTCATGAGTGTCCTGCGTGTGTCATTGAGTGTCATGCATGGGTAATTGAGTGACCTGCGTGGGTTATGGGTGTCCTGCGTGGGTGATTCAGTGTCCTGCGTGGGTCATGAGTGTCCTGCTTGGGTCATTGAGTGTCCTGTGTGAGTCATGACTGTCCTGCGTGGGTCATTGAGTGTCCAGCGTGGGTCATTGAGAGTCGTGCGTTGGTCATTGAGTGGCTGTGTTGGTTGTTGAGTGTCGTACGTGGGTCATTGAGTGTCCTACGTGGGTCATGAGTGTCCTGCATGGGTCATTGAGTGTCCTGCGTGGGCCATTGAGTATCCTGCGTGGGTCATTGAGTGTCTTGCATGGGTCATTGAGTGTCCTGTGTGGGTCATGAGTGTCGTGCGTGGGTCATTGAGTGTCCGGCGTGGGTCATTGAGTGACCTGCGTGGGTTATGGGTGTCCTGCGTGGGTGATTCAGTGTCCTGCGTGGGTCATGAGTGTCCTGCGTGGGTCATTGAGTGTCCTGCGTGGGTCATGAGTGTCCTGCGTGGGTCATTGAGTGTCCTGCGTGGGCCATTGAGTATCCTGCGTGGGTCATTGAGTGTCTTGCATGGGTCATTGAGTGTCCTGTGTGGGTCATGAGTGTCGTGCGTGGGTCATTGAGTGTCCTGCGTGGGTCATTGAGTGACCTGCGTGGGTTATGGGTGTCCTGCGTGGGTGATTCAGTGTCCTGCGTGGGTCATGATGGCCTGCGTGGGTCATTGAGTGTCCTGCGTGGGTCATGAGTGTCCTGCGTGGGTCATTGAGTGTCCTGCGTGGGACATTGAGTGCCCTGCGTGTGTCATGAGTGTCCTACATGGGTCATTGTGTGTCCTACGTGGGTCATGAGTGTCCTGCATGGGTCATTGAGTGTCCTGCGTGTGCCATTGAGTATCCTGCGTGCGTCAGTGAGTGTCTTGCATGGGTCATTGAGTGTCCTGTGTGGGTCATGAGTGTCCTGCGTGGGTCATTGAGTGTCCTGCGTGGGTCATGAGTGTCCTGCGTGGGTCATTGAGTGTCCTGCAAGGGTCATTGAGTGTCCTGCGTGGGACATTGAGCAACCTGCGTGGATCATTGAGTGTCTTGCGTGGGTCATTGAGTGTCCTGTGTGGGTCATGAGTGTCCTGCGTGTGTCATTGAGTGTCCTGCGTGGGTCATGATTGTTCTGCGTGGGTCATTGAGTGTGCTGCGTGTGTCATTGAGTGTCCTGCGTGGGACATTGAGTGTCCTGCGTGGGTCATGAGTGTCCTGCGTGGGCCATTGAGTGTCCGGTGTGGGTCATTGAGTGTTCTGCGTGTGTCATTGAGTGTCCTGCGTGGGCCATGAGTGTCCTGCGTGGGCCATTGAGTGTCCTGTGTGGGTCATTGAGTGTCCTACGTGGGTCATGAGTGTCCTGCATGGGTCATTGAGTGACCTGCGTGTACCATTGAGTATCCTGCGTGCGTCATTGAGTATCTTGCATGGGTCATTGAGTGTCCTGTGTGGGTCATGAGTGTCCTGCGTGGGTCATTGAGTGTCCTAGGTGGGTCATGAGTGTCCTGCGTGGGTCATTGAGTGTCCTGCGTGGGTCATGAGTGTCCTGCGTGGGACTTTGAGTGTCCTGTGTGGGTCATGAGTGTCCTGCGTGGGCCATTGAGTATCCAGCGTGGGTCATTCAGAGTCGTGTGTGTGTCATTGAGTGGCTGTGTGGGTAATGAGTGTCCTGCGTGGGTCATTGAGTGACCTGCGTGGGTCATTGAGTGTCCTGCGTGTGTCATGAGTATCCTGCGTGGGGCATGAGTGTCCTGCGTGGGCCATTGAGTGTCCTGTGTGGGTCCTTGAGTGTCCTGCGTGTGTCATTGAGTGACCTGCGTGGGTCATGAGTGTCCTGCCTTGGTCAGGAGTGTCCTGCGTGGGCCATTGAGTGTCCTGTGTAGGTCATTGAGAGTACTGCATGGGTCATGAGTGTCCTGCGTGGGTCATTGAGTGGCCTGTGTGGGTCATGAGTGTCCTGCGTGGGTCATTGAATGTCCTGTGTGGGTCATGAGTGTCCTGCGTGGGTCATTGAGTGTCCTGCTTGGGTCATTGAGTGTCCAGCGTGGGTCATTGAGAATCCTGTTTGGGTCATTGAGTGGCCTGTGTTGGTGATTGAGTGTCCTAGGTGGGTCATTGAGTGTCCTGCGTGGGTCATGAGTGTCCTGCATGTGTCATTGAGTGTCCTGCGTGGGCCATTGAATATCCTGCGTGGGTCATTGAGTGTCCTGCGTGGGTCATTGAGTGTCCTGTGTGGGTCATGAGTGTCCTCCGTGGGTCATTGAGTGTCCTACGTGGGTCATGAGTGTCCTGCAAGGGTCATTGAGTGTCCTGCGTGGGTCATTGAGCAACCTGCGTGGATCATTGAGTGTCTTGCGTGGGTCATTGAGTGTCCTGTGTGGGTCATGAGTGTCCTGCGTGGGTCATTGAGTGTCCTGCGTGGGTCATGATTGTCCTGCGTGGGTCATTGAGTGTGCTGCGTGTGTCATTGAGTGTCCTGCGTGGGACATTGAGTGTCCTGCGTGGGTCATGAGTATCCTGCGTGGGCCATTGAGTGTCCGGCGTTGGTCATGAGTGTCCTGCGTGGGTCATGAGTGTCCTGCGTGGGCCATTGAGTGTCCTGTGTGGGTCATTGAGTGTCCTACGTGGGTCATGAGTGTCCTGCATGGGTCATTGAGTGACCTGCGTGTACCATTGAGTATCCTGCGTGCGTCATTGAGTGTCTTGCATGGGTCATTGAGTGTCCTGTGTGGGTCATGAGTGTCCTGCGTGGGTCATTGAGTGTCCTAGGTGGGTCATGAGTGTCCTGCGTGGGTCATTGAGTGTCCTGCGTGGGTCATGAGTGTCCTGCGTGGGACTTTGAGTGTCCTGTGTGGGTCATGAGTGTCCTGCGTGGGCCATTGAGTGTCCAGCGTGGGTCATTCAGAGTCGTGCTTGGGTCATTGAGTGGCTGTGTTGGTTATTGAGTGTCGTACGTGGGTCATTGAGTGTCCTGCATGGGTCATTGAGTGTCCTACGTAGGTCATTGAGTGTCCTGCGTGGGTCATGAGTGACCTGCGTGGGTCATTGAGTGTACTGCGTGCGTCATGAGTGTCCTGCGTGGGTCATTGAGTGTCCTGCATGGGTCATTGAGTGACCTGCGTGGGTTATGTTTGTCCTGCGTGGGTGATTCAGTGTCCTGCGTGGGTCATGTGTGTCCTGCGTGGGCCATTGAGTGACCGGTGTGGGTCATTGAGTGTCCTGCGTGTGTCATTGAGTGTCCTGCGTGGGTCATGAGTGTCCTGCGTGGGTCATGAGTGTCCTGCGTGTGCCATTGAATGTCCTGTGTGGGTCATTGAGTTTCCTGCATGGGTCATTGAGTGTCCTGTGTGTGTCATTGAGTGTCCTGCGTGGGTCATGAGTGTCCTGCATGGATCATTGAGTGTCCTGCGTGGGCCATTGAGTATCCTGCGTGGGCCATTGAGTGTCCTGCGTGGGTCATTGAGTGTCCTGTGTGGGTCATGAGTGTTCTGCGTGGGTCATTGAGTGTCCTGCGTGGGCCATGAGTGTCCTGCGTGGGTCATTGAGTGTCCTGCGTGGGTCATGAGTGTCCTGCGTGGGTCATTGAGTGTCCTGTTTGGGTCATGAGTGTCCAGCGTGGGTCATTGAGAGTCCTGCGTGGGTCATTGAGTGGCCGGTGTTGGTCATTGAGAGTCCTACGTGGGTCATTGAGTGTCCTGCGTGGGTCATGAGTGTCCTGCATGGGTCATTGAGTGTCCTGCGTGGGCCATTGAGTATCCTGCGTGGGCCATTGAGTATCCTGCGTGGGTCATTGAGTGTTCTGCGTGGGTCATTGAGTGTCCTGCGTGGGTCATTGAGTGGCCGGTGTTGGTCATTGAGAGTCCTACGTGGGTTATTGAGTGTCCTGCGTGGGCCATGAGTGTCCTGCATGGGTCATTGAGTGTGCTGCGTGGGCCATTGAGTATCCTGCATGGTTCATTGAGTGTCCTGCGTGTGTTACTGAGTGTCCAGCGTGGGTCATTGAGTGTCCTGCGTGGGTCATGAGTGTCCTGCGTTGGTCATGAGTGTCCTGCATTGGCCATTAATTGTCCTGTGTGGGTCATTGAGTGTCCTGCGTGGGCCATTGAGTGTCCTGCGTGGGTCATTGAGTGTCCTGTGTGGGTCATGAGTGTTCTGCGTGGGTCATGAGTGTCCTGCGTGGGTCATTGAGTGTCCTGCGTGGGCCATGAGTGTCCTGCGTGGGTCATTGAGTGTCCTGCGTGGGTCATGAGTGTCCTGCGTGGGTCATTGAGTGTCCTGTTTGGGTCATGAGTGTCCAGCGTGGGTCATTGAGAGTCCTGCCTGGGTCATTGAGTGGCCGGTGTTGGTCATTGAGAGTCCTACGTGGGTCATTGAGTGTCCTGCGTGGGTCATGAGTGTCCTGCATGGGTCATTGAGTGTCCTGCGTGGGCCATTGAGTATCCTGCGTGGGCCATTGTGTATCCTGCGTGGGTCATTGAGTGTTCTGCGTGGGTCATTGAGTGTCCTGTGTGGGCCATTGAGACTCCTGCGTGGGTCATTGAGTGGCCGGTGTTGGTCATTGAGACTCCTACGTGGGTTATTGAGTGTCCTGCGTGGGCCATGAGTGTCCTGCATGGGTCATTGAGTGTCCTGCGTGGGCCGTTGAGTATCCTGCGTGGTTCATTGAGTGTCATGCGTGTGTTACTGAGTGTCCAGCGTGGGTCATTGAGTGTCCTGCGTGGGTCATGAGTGTCCTGCGTTGGTCATGAGGGTCGTGCATTGGCCATTAATTGTCCTGTGTGGGTCATTGAGTGTCCTGCGTGGGTCATGAGTGTCCTGCGTGGGTCATTGAGTGTCCTGCATGGGTCATGAGTGTCCTGCATGGGTCATTGAGTGTCCTGTGTGGGTCATGAGTGTCCTGCGTGGGTAATTGAGTGTCCTGCTTGGGTAATGAGTGTCCAGCATGGGTCATTGAGAATCCTGCGTTGGTCATTGAGTGGCCTGTGTTGGTCATTGAGTGTCCTACGTGGGTCATTGAGTGTCCTGCGTGGGTCATGCGTGTCCTGCATGGGTCATTGAGTGTCCTGCGTGGGCCATTGAGTATCCTGCGTGGGTCATTGAGTGTCCTACGTGGGTCATTGAGTGTCCTGCGTGGGTCATGAGTGTCCTGCATGGGTCATTGAGTGTCCTGCGTCGGCCATTCAGTGTCCTGCGTGGGTCATTGAGTGTCTTGTGTGTGGCTCATTGAGTGTCCTGTGTGGGTCATGAGTGTCCTGTGTGGGTCATGAGTGTCCTTTGTGGGGTCATTGAGTGTCGTGCGTGGGTCATGAGTGTCCTGCGTGGGTCATTGAGTGTCTTGGGTGGGTCATGAGTGTCCTGCGTGGGTCATTGAGTGTCCTGTGTGGGTCATGAGTGTCCTGCGTGGGTCATTGAGTGTCCTGCTTGGGTCATGAGTGTCCAGCGTGGGTCATTGAGTGTCCTGCGTGGGTCATTGAGTGTCCTGTGTGGTTCGTTGAGTGTCCTGCATGGGACATTGAGTGTCCTGTGTGGGTCATTGAGTGTCCTGCCTGGGTCATGAGTGTCCTGTGTGGGTCATGAGTGTCCTGCGTGGGTCATTGAGTGTCCTGTGTGGGTCATTGAGTGCCCTGCGTGGGTCATTGAGTGTCCAGCGTGGGTCATTCAGAGTCGTGCGTGGGTCATTGAGTGGCTGTGTTGGTTATTGAGTGTCGTACGTGTGTCATTGAGTGTCCTGCATGGGTCATTGAGTGTCCTAGGTAGGTCATTGAGTGTCCTGCGTGGGTCATGAGTGACCTGCGTGGGTCATTGAGTGTACTGCGTGGGTCATGAGTGTCCTGCGTGGGTCATTGTGTGTCCTGCATGGGTAATTGAGTGACCTGCGTGTGTTATGGGTGTCCTGCGTGGGTCATGTGTGTCCTGTGTGGGTCATGTGTGTCCTGCGTGGGCCATTGAGTGTCCGGTGTGGGTCATTGAGTGTCCTGCGTGTGTCATTGAGTGTCCTGCGTGGGTCATGAGTGTCCTGCATGTGTCATTGAGTGTCCTGCATGGGCCATTGAGTGTCCTGTGTGGGTCATTGACTTTCCTGAATGGGTCATGAGTGTCCTGCGTGTGTCATTGAGTGTCCTGCATGGGTAATTGAGTGACCTGCGTGGGTTATGGGTGTCCTGCGTGGGTGATTCAGTGTCCTGCGTGGGTCATGAGTGTCCTGCGTGGGTCATTGAGTGTCCAGCGTGGATCATTCAGAGTCGTGCGTGGGTCATTGAGTGGCCGTGTTGGTTATTGAGTGTCCAGCGTGGGTCATTGTGTGTCCTACGTGGGTCATGAGTGTCCTGCATGGGTCATTGAGTGACCTGCGTGTACCATTGAGTATCCTGCGTGCGTCATTGAGTGTCTTGCATGGGTCATTGAGTGTCCTGTGTGGGTCATGAGTGTCCTGCGTGGGTCATTGAGTGTCCTGCGTGGGTCATGAGTGTCCTGCGTGGGTCATTGAGTGTCCTGCGTGGGTCATGAGTGTCCTGCGTGGGACTTTGAGTGTCCTGTGTGGGTCATGAGTGTCCTGCGTGTGTCATTGAGTGTCCAGCGTGGGTCATTCAGAGTCGTGCTTGGGTCATTGAGTGGCTGTGTTGGTTATTGAGTGTCGTACGTGGGTCATTGATTGTCCTGCATGGGTCATTGAGTGTCCTACGTAGGTCATTGAGTGTCCTGCGTGGGTCATGAGTGATCTGCGTGGGTCATTGAGTGTACTGCGTGGGTCATGAGTGTCCTGCATGGGTCATTGAGTGTCCTGCATGGGTCATTGAGTGACCTGCGTGGTTTATGTGTGTCCTGCGTGGGTGATTCAGTGTCCTGCGTGGGTCATGAGTGTCCTGCGTTGGTCATGAGTGTCCTGCATTGGCCATTAATTGTCCTGTGTGGGTCATTGAGTGTCCTGCGTGGGTCATGAGTGTCCTGCGTGGGTCATTGAGTGTCCTGCATGGGTCATGAGTGTCCTGCATGGGTCATTGAGTGTCCTGTGTGGGTCATGAGTGTCCTGCGTGGGTCATTGAGTGTCCTGCTTGGGTCATGAGTGTCCAGCGTGGGTCATTGAGTGTCCTGCGTGGGTCATTGAGTGTCCTGTGTGGTTCGTTGAGTGTCCTGCATGGGACATTGAGTGTCCTGTGTGGGTCATTGAGTGTCCTGCCTGGGTCATGAGTGTCCTGTGTGGGTCATGAGTGTCCTGCGTGGGTCATTGAGTGTCCTGTGTGGGTCATTGAGTGCCCTGCGTGGGTCATTGAGTGTCCAGCGTGGGTCATTCAGAGTCGTGCGTGGGTCATTGAGTGGCTGTGTTGGTTATTGAGTGTCGTACGTGTGTCATTGAGTGTCCTGCATGGGTCATTGAGTGTCCTACGTAGGTCATTGAGTATCCTGCGTGGGTCATGAGTGACCTGCGTGGGTCATTGAGTGTACTCCGTGGGTCATGAGTGTCCTGCGTGGGTCATTGAGTGTCCTGCATGGGTAATTGAGTGACCTGCGTGTGTTATGGGTGTCCTGCGTGGGTCATGTGTGTCCTGTGTGGGTCATGTGTGTCCTGCGTGGGCCATTGAGTGTCCGGTGTGGGTCATTGAGTGTCCTGCGTGTGTCATTGAGTGTCCTGCGTGGGTCATGAGTGTCCTGCGTGTGTCATTGAGTGTCCTGCATGGGCCATTGAGTGTCCTGTGTGGGTCATTGACTTTCCTGCATGGGTCATGAGTGTCCTGCGTGTGTCATTGAGTGTCCTACATGGGTAATTGAGTGACCTGCGTGGGTTATGGGTGTCCTGCGTGGGTGATTCAGTGTCCTGCGTGGGTCATGAGTGTCCTGCGTGGGTCATTGAGTGTCCAGCGTGGATCATTCAGAGTCGTGCGTGGGTCATTGAGTGGCCGTGTTGGTTATTGAGTGTCCAGCGTGGGTCATTGTGTGTCCTACGTGGGTCATGAGTGTCCTGCATGGGTCATTGAGTGACCTGCGTGTACCATTGAGTATCCTGCGTGCGTCATTGAGTGTCTTGCATGGGTCATTGAGTGTCCTGTGTGGGTCATGAGTGTCCTGCGTGGGTCATTGAGTGTCCTGCGTGGGTCATGAGTGTCCTGCGTGGGTCATTGAGTGTCCTGCGTGGGTCATGAGTGTCCTGCGTGGGACTTTGAGTGTCCTGTGTGGGTCATGAGTGTCCTGCGTGTGTCATTGAGTGTCCAGCGTGGGTCATTCAGAGTCGTGCTTGGGTCATTGAGTGGCTGTGTTGGTTATTGAGTGTCGTACGTGGGTCATTGATTGTCCTGCATGGGTCATTGAGTGTCCTACGTAGGTCATTGAGTGTCCTGCGTGGGTCATGAGTGATCTGCGTGGGTCATTGAGTGTACTGCGTGGGTCATGAGTGACCTGCATGGGTCATTGAGTGTCCTGCATGGGTCATTGAGTGACCTGCGTGGTTTATGTGTGTCCTGCGTGGGTGATTCAGTGTCCTGCGTGGGTCATGTGTGTCCTGCGTGGGCCATTGAGTGACCGGTGTGGGTCATTGAGTGTCCTGCGTGTGTCATTGAGTGTCCTGTGTGGGTCATTGAGTTTCCTGCATGGGTCATGAGTGTCCTGCGTGTGTCATTGAGTGTCCTGCATGGGTAATTGAGTGCCCTGCGTGGGTTATGGGTGTCCTGCGTGGGTGATTCAGTGTCCTGCGTGGGTCATGAGTGTCCTGCGTGGGTCATGAGTGTCCTGCGTGGGCCATTGAGTGTCCTGTGTGGGTCATTGAGTTTCCTGCATGGGTCATGAGTGTCCTGCGTGTGTCATTGAGTGTCCTGTGTGGGTCATTGAGTTTCCTGCATGGGTCATGAGTGTCCTGCGTGTGTCATTGAGTGTCCTGCATGGGTAATTGAGTGACCTGCGTGAGTCATGACTGTCCTGCGTGGGTCATTGAGTGTCCTGCATGGGTCATTGAGTGTCCTTCGTGGGCCATTGAGTGTCCTGCGTGGGTCATTGAGTGCCTTGCATGGGTCATTGAGTGTCCTGTGTGGGTCATGAGTGTCCTGCGTTGGTCATTGAGTGTCCTGCGTGGGTCATTGAGTGACCTGCGTGGGTTATGGGTGTCCTGCGTGGGTGATTCTGTGTCCTGCGTGGGTCATGAGTGTCCTGCGTGGGTCATTGAGTGTCCTGTGTGGGTCATGAGAGTCCTGCGTGGGTCATTGAGTGTCCTGCGTGGGACATTGAGTGCCCTGCGTGTGTCATGAGTGTCCTACGTGGGTCATTGTGTGTCCTACGTGGGTCTTGAGTGTCCTGCATGGGTCATTGAGTGTCCTGCGTGTGCCATTGAGTATCCTGCGTGCGTCATTGAGTGTCTTGCATGGGTCATTGAGTGTCCTGTGTGGGTCATTGAGTGTCCTGCGTGGGTCATTGAGTGTCCTGCGTGGGTCATGAGTGTCCTGCGTGGGTCATTGAGTGTCCTGCGTGGGTCATGAGTGTCCTGCGTGGGACTTTGAGTGTCCTGTGTGGGTCATGAGTGTCCTGCGTGGGCCATTGAGTGTCCTGCGTGGGTGATTCAGTGTCCTGCGTGGGTCATTGAGTGTCCTGCGTGGGTCATGGGTGTCCTGCGTGGGTGATTCAGTGTCCTGCGTGGGTCATGAGTGTCCTGCGTGGGTCATTGAGTGTCCTGCGTGAGTCATGACTGTCCTGCGTGGGTCATTGAGTGTCCAGCGTGGGTCATTGAGAGTCGTGCGTAGGTCATTGAGTGGCTGTGTTGAATATTGAGTGTCGTACGTGGGTCATTGAGTGTCCTACGTGGGTCATGAGTGCCCTGCATGGGTCATTGAGTGTCCTGCGTGGGCCATTGAGTATCCTGCGTGGGTCATTGAGTGCCTTGCATGGGTCATTGAGTGTCCTGTGTGGGTCATGAGTGTCCTGCGTGGGTCATTGAGTGTCCTGCGTGGGTCATGAGTGTCCTGCGTGGGTCATTGAGTGTCCTGCGTGTGTCATGAGTGTCCTGCGTGGGGCATGAGTGTCCTGCGTGGGCCATTGAGTGTCCTGTGTGGGTCCTTGAGTGTCCTGCGTGTGTCATTGAGTGACCTGCGTGGGTCATGAGTGTCCTGCCTTGGTCATGAGTGTCCTGCGTGGGCCATTGAGTGTCCTGTGTGGGTCATTGAGTGTACTGCATGGGTCATGAGTGTCCTGCGTGGGTCATTGAGTGTCCTGTGTGGGTCATGAGTGTCCTGCGTGGGTCATTGAATGTCCTGTGTGGGTCATGAGTGTCCTGCGTGGGTCATTGAGTGTCCTGCTTGGGTCATTGAGTGTCCAGCGTGGGTCATTTAGAATCCTGTGTGGGTCATTGAGTGGCCTGTGTTGGTGATTGAGTGTCCTACGTGGGTCATTGAGTGTCCTGCGTGGGTCATGAGTGTCCTGCATGTGTCATTGAGTGTCCTGCGTGGGCCATTGAATATCCTGCGTGTGTCATTGAGTGTCCTGCGTGGGTCATTGAGTGTCCTGTGTGGGTCATGAGTGTCCTCCGTGGGTCATTGAGTGTCCTACGTGGGTCATGAGTGTCCTGCAAGGGTCATTGAGTGTCCTGCGTGGGCCATTGAGCAACCTGCGTGGATCATTGAGTGTCTTGCGTGGGTCATTGAGTGTCCTGTGTGAGTCATGAGTGTCCTGCGTGGGTCATTGAGTGTCCTGCGTGGGTCATGAGTGTCCTGCGTGGGTCATTGAGTGTGCTGCATGTGTCATTGAGTGTCCTGCGTGGGACATTGAGTGTCCTGCGTGGGCCATTGAGTGTCCTGCGTGGGTCATTGAGTGTCCTGTGTGGGTCATGAGTGTCCTGCGTGGGTCATTGAGTGTCCTGCATGGGTCATTGAGTGTCCTGCGTGGGCCATTGAGTATCCTGCGTGGGTCATTGAGTGTCCTGCGTGGGTCATTGAGTGTCCGGTGTGGGTCATGAGTGTCCTGCGTGGGTCATGAGTGTCCTGCGTGGGTCATTGAGTGTCCTGCGTGGGCCATGTGTGTCCTGCGTGGGTCATGAGTGTCCTGCGTGGGTCATGAGTGTCCTGCGTGGGTCATTGAGTGTCCTGTTTGGGTCATGAGTTCCAGCATGGGTCATTGAGAGTCCTGCGTGGGTCGTTGAGTGGCCGGTGTTGGTCATTGAGAGTCCTACGTGGGTCATTGAGTGTCCTGCGTGGGTCATGAGTGTCCTGCATGGGTCATTGAGTGTCCTGCGTGCGCCATTGAGTATCCTGCGTGGGCCATTGAGTATCCTGCGTGGGTCATTGAGTGTCCTGCTTGGGTCATTGAGTGTCCTGTGTGGGCCATTGAGAGCCCTGCGTGGGTCATTGAGTGGCCGGTGTTGGTCATTGAGAGTCCTACGTGGGTCATTGAGTGTCCTGCGTGGGTCATGAGAGTCCTGCATGGGTCATTGAGTGTCCTGCGTGGGCCATTGTGTATCCTGCGTGGGTCATGAGTGTCCTGCGTTGGTCATGAGTGTCCTGCGTGGGCCATTAAGTGTCCTGTGTGGGTCATTGAGTGTCCTGCGTGGGTCATGAGTGTCCTGCGTGGGTCATTGAGTGTCCTGCATGGGTCATGAGTGTCCTGCATGGGTCATTGAGTGTCCTGTGTGGGTCATGAGTGACCTGCGTGGGTCATTGAGTGTCCTGCTTGGGTCATGAGTGTCCAGAGTGGGTCATTGAGAATCCTGCATTGGTCATTGAGTGGCCTGTGTTGGTCATTGAGTGTCCTACGTGGGTCATTGAGTGTCCTGCGTGGGTCATGCGTGTCCTGCATGGGTCATTGAGTGTCCTGCGTGGGCCATTGAGTATCCTGCGTGGGTCATTGAGTGTTCTACGTGGGTCATTGTGTGTCCTGCATGGGTCATTGAGTGTCCTGCGTGGGCCATTGAGTATCCTGCGTGGGGCATTGTGTGCCTTGCATGGGTCATTGAGTGTCCTGTGTGGGTCATGAGTGTTCTGCGTGGGTCATTGAGTGTCCTGCGTGGGTCATGAGTGTCCTGCGTGGGTCATTGAGTGTCCTGCGTGTGTCATGAGTGTCCTGCGTGGGTCATGAGTTTCCTGTGTGGGTCCTTAAGTGTCCTGCGTGTGTAATTGAGTGACCTGCGTGGGTCATGAGTGTCCTGCCTTGGTCATGAGTGTCCTGCGTGGGCCATTGAGTGTCCTGTGTGGGTCATTGAGTGTACTGCATGGGTCATGAGTGTCCTGCGTGGGTCATTGAGTGTCCTGTATGGGTCATGAGTGTCCTGCGTGGGTCATTGAATGTCCTGTGTGGGTCATCAGTGTCCTGCGTGGGTCATTGAGTGTCCTGCTTGGGTCATTGAGTGTCCTGTGTGTGTCATGAGTGTCCTGCGTGGGTCCTTGAGTGTCCTGCGTGGGTCATGAGTGTCCTGCGTGGGTCATTGAGTGTCCTGCGTGGGTCATGAGTGTGCTGCGTGGGTCATTGAATGTCCTGTGTGGGTCATCAGTGTCCTGCGTGGGTCATTGAGTGTCCTGCTTGGGTCATTGAGTGTCCTGTGTGTGTCATGGGTGTCCTGCGTGGGTCATTGAGTGTCCTGCGTGGGTCATGAGTTTCCTGCGTGGGTCATTGAGTGCCCTGTGTGGGTCATGTGTGTCCTGCGTGGGTCATTGAGTGTCCTGCTTGGGTCATTGAGTGTCCTACGTGGGTCATTGAGTGTCCTGCGAGCGTCATGAGTGTCCTGCATGGGTCATTGAGTGTCCTGCGTGGGCCATTGAGTGTCCTGCGTGGGTTATTGAGTGTCCTGCGTGGGCCATTGAGTGTCCTGTGTGGGGCATGAGTGTCCTGCGTGGGCCATTGAGTGTCCTGTGTGGGTCCTTGAGTGTCCTGCGTGTGTCATTGAGTGACCTGCGTGGGTCATGAGTGTCCTGCCTTGGTCATGAGTGTCCTGCGTGGGTCATTGAGTGTCCTGTGTGGGTCATTGAGTGTACTGCATGGGTCATGAGTGTCCTGCGTGGGTCATTGAGTGTCCTGTAAATGTCATGATTGTCCTGCGTGGGTCATTGAATGTCCAGTGTGGGTCATCAGTGTCCTGCGTGGGTCATTGAGTGTCCTGCTTGGGTCATTGAGTGTCCTGTGTGTGTCATGAGTGTCCTGCGTGGGTCATTGAGTGTCCTGCGTGGGTCATGAGTGTCCTGCATTGGTCATTGAGTGTCCTGCGTGGGTCATCAGTGTCCTGCGTGGGTCATGAGTGTCCTGCGTGGGCCATTGAGTGTCCTGTGTGGGTCATTGAGTGTCCTGCATGGGTCATCAGTGTCCTGCGTGGGTCATGAGTGTCCTGCGTGGGCCATTGAGTGTCCTGTGTGGGTCATTGAGTGCCCTGCATGGGTCATGAGTGTCCTGCGTGTGTCATTGAGTGTCCTGCGAGGGTCATGAGTTTCCTGCGTGGGTCATTCAGTGCCCTGTGTGGGTCATGTGTGTCCTGCGTGGGTCATTGAGTGTCCTGCTTGGGTCATTGAGTGTCCTGCGTGGGTCATTGAGTGTCCTGCGTGGGTCATGAGTGTCCTGCATGGGTCATTGAGTGTCCTGCGTGGGCCATTGAGTATCCTGCGTGGGTCATTGAGTGTCCTGTGTGGGTCATTGAGTGTCCTGTGTGGGTCAAGTGTGTCCTGCGTGGGCCATTGAGTGTCCTGCATGGGCCATTGAGTGTCCTGTGTGGGTCATTGAGTTTCCTGCATGGGTCATGAGTGTCCTGCGTGTGTCATTGACTGTCATGCATGGGTAATTGAGTGACCAGCGTGGGTTATGGGTGTCCTGCATGGGTGATTCAGTGTCCTGCGTGGGTCATGAGTGTCCTGCGTGGGCCATTGAGTGTCCTGTGTGGGTCATTGAGTGTCCTGCGTGGGTCATCAGTGTCCTGCGTGGGTCATGAGTGTCCTGCGTGGGCCATTGAGTGTCCTGTGTGGGTCATTGAGTGCCCTGCATGGGTCATGAGTGTCCTGCGTGTGTCATTGAGTGTCCTGCGAGGGTCATGAGTTTCCTGCGTGGGTCATTCAGTGCCCTGTGTGGGTCATGTGTGTCCTGCGTGGGTCATTGAGTGTCCTGCTTGGGTCATTGAGTGTCCTGCGTGGGTCATTGAGTGTCCTGCGTGGGTCATGAGTGTCCTGCATGGGTCATTGAGTGTCCTGCGTGGGCCATTGAGTATCCTGCGTGGGTCATTGAGTGTCCTGTGTGGGTCATTGAGTGTCCTGTGTGGGTCATGTGTGTCCTGCGTGGGCCATTGAGTGTCCTGCATGGGCCATTGAGTGTCCTGTGTGGGTCATTGTGTTTCCTGCATGGGTCATGAGTGTCCTGCGTGTGTCATTGACTGTCATGCATGGGTAATTGAGTGACCAGCGTGGGTTATGGGTGTCCTGCATGGGTGATTCAGTGTCCTGCGTGGGTCATGAGTGTCCTGCGTGGGTTATTGAGTGTCCTGCGTGAGTCATGACTGTCCTGCGTGGGTCATTGACTGTCCAGCGTGGGTCATTGAGAGTCGTGCATTGGTCATTGAGTGGCTGTGTTGGTTGTTGAGTGTCGTATGTGGGTCATTGAGTGTCCTACGTGGGTCATGAGTGTCCTGCATTGGTCATTGAGTGTCCTGCGTGGGCCATTGAGTATCCTGCGTGGGTCATTGAGTGCCTTGCATGGGTCAATGAGTGTCCTGTGTGGGTCATGAGTGTCCTGCGTGGGTCATTGAGTGTCCTGTATGGGTCATGAGTGTCCTGCGTGGGTCATTGAATGTCCTGTGTGGGTCATCAGTGTCCTGCGTGGGTCATTGAGTGTCCTGCTTGGGTCATTGAGTGTCCTGTGTGTGTCATGAGTGTCCTGCGTGGGACATTGAGTGTCCTGCATGGGTCATGAGTGTCCTGCGTGGGTCATTGAATGTCCAGTGTGGGTCATCAGTGTCCTGCGTGGGTCATTGAGTGTCCTGCTTGGGTCATTGAGTGTCCTGTGTGTGTCATGAGTGTCCTGCGTGGGTCATTGAGTGTCCTGCGTGGGTCATGAGTGTCCTGCATTGGTCATTGAGTGTCCTGCGTGGGTCATCAGTGTCCTGCGTGGGTCATGAGTGTCCTGCGTGGGCCATTGAGTGTCCTGTGTGGGTCATTGAGTGTCCTGCGTGGGTCATCAGTGTCCTGCGTGGGTCATGAGTGTCCTGCGTGGGCCATTGAGTGTCCTGTGTGGGTCATTGAGTGCCCTGCATGGGTCATGAGTGTCCTGCGTGTGTCATTGAGTGTCCTGCGAGGGTCATGAGTTTCCTGCGTGGGTCATTCAGTGCCCTGTGTGGGTCATGTGTGTCCTGCGTGGGTCATTGAGTGTCCTGCTTGGGTCATTGAGTGTCCTGCGTGGGTCATTGAGTGTCCTGCGTGGGTCATGAGTGTCCTGCATGGGTCATTGAGTGTCCTGCGTGGGCCATTGAGTATCCTGCGTGGGTCATTGAGTGTCCTGTGTGGGTCATTGAGTGTCCTGTGTGGGTCAAGTGTGTCCTGCGTGGGCCATTGAGTGTCCTGCATGGGCCATTGAGTGTCCTGTGTGGGTCATTGAGTTTCCTGCATGGGTCATGAGTGTCCTGCGTGTGTCATTGACTGTCATGCATGGGTAATTGAGTGACCAGCGTGGGTTATGGGTGTCCTGCATGGGTGATTCAGTGTCCTGCGTGGGTCATGAGTGTCCTGCGTGGGCCATTGAGTGTCCTGTGTGGGTCATTGAGTGTCCTGCGTGGGTCATCAGTGTCCTGCGTGGGTCATGAGTGTCCTGCGTGGGCCATTGAGTGTCCTGTGTGGGTCATTGAGTGCCCTGCATGGGTCATGAGTGTCCTGCGTGTGTCATTGAGTGTCCTGCGAGGGTCATGAGTTTCCTGCGTGGGTCATTCAGTGCCCTGTGTGGGTCATGTGTGTCCTGCGTGGGTCATTGAGTGTCCTGCTTGGGTCATTGAGTGTCCTGCGTGGGTCATTGAGTGTCCTGCGTGGGTCATGAGTGTCCTGCATGGGTCATTGAGTGTCCTGCGTGGGCCATTGAGTATCCTGCGTGGGTCATTGAGTGTCCTGTGTGGGTCATTGAGTGTCCTGTGTGGGTCATGTGTGTCCTGCGTGGGCCATTGAGTGTCCTGCATGGGCCATTGAGTGTCCTGTGTGGGTCATTGAGTTTCCTGCATGGGTCATGAGTGTCCTGCGTGTGTCATTGACTGTCATGCATGGGTAATTGAGTGACCAGCGTGGGTTATGGGTGTCCTGCATGGGTGATTCAGTGTCCTGCGTGGGTCATGAGTGTCCTGCGTGGGTTATTGAGTGTCCTGCGTGAGTCATGACTGTCCTGCGTGGGTCATTGACTGTCCAGCGTGGGTCATTGAGAGTCGTGCGTTGGTCATTGAGTGGCTGTGTTGGTTGTTGAGTGTCGTATGTGGGTCATTGAGTGTCCTACGTGGGTCATGAGTGTCCTGCATTGGTCATTGAGTGTCCTGCGTGGGCCATTGAGTATCCTGCGTGGGTCATTGAGTGCCTTGCATGGGTCAATGAGTGTCCTGTGTGGGTCATGAGTGTCCTGCGTGGGTCATTGAGTGTCCTGTATGGGTCATGAGTGTCCTGCGTGGGTCATTGAATGTCCTGTGTGGGTCATCAGTGTCCTGCGTGGGTCATTGAGTGTCCTGCTTGGGTCATTGAGTGTCCTGTGTGTGTCATTGAGTGTCCTGCGTGGGACATTGAGTGTCCTGCATGGGTCATGAGTGTCCTGCGTGGGTCATTGAGTGTCCTGCGTGGGTCATGAGTGTCCTGCGTGGGTCATGAGTGTCCTGTGTGGGCCATTGAGTGTCCTGTGTGGGTCATTGAGTGTCCTGCATGGGTCATGAGTGTCCAGCGTGTGTCATTGAGTGTCCTGCGTGGGTCATGAGTTTCCTGCGTGGGTCATTGAGTGCCCTGTGTGGGTCATGTGTGTCCTGCGTGGGTCATTGAGTGTCCTGCTTGGGTCATTGAGTGTCCAGCCTGGGTCATTTAGAATCCTGCGTGGGTCATTGAGTGGCCTGTGTTGGTCATTGATTGTCCTACGTGGGTCATTGAGTGTCCTGCGTGGGTCATGAGTGTCCTGTATGGGTCATTGAGTGTCCTGCGTGGGCCATTGAGTATCCTGCGTGGGTCATTGAGTGTCGTGCGTGGGTCATTGAGTGTCCTGTGTGGGTCATGTGTGTCCTGCGTGGGTCATTGAGTGTGCGGTGTGGGTCATTGAGTGTCCTGCGTGTGTCATTGAGTGTCCTGCGTGGGTCATGAGTGTCCTGCGTGGGTCATGAGTGTCCTGCGTGGGCCATTGAGTGTCCTGTGTCGGTCATTGAGTTTCCTGCATGGGTCATGAGTGTCCTGCGTGTGTCATTGAGTGTCATGCATGGGTAATTGAGTGACCTGCGTGGGTTATGGGTGTCCTGCGTGGGTGATTCAGTGTCCTGCGTGGGTCATGAGTGTCCTGCGTGGGTCATTGAGTGTCCTGCGTGAGTCATGACTGTCCTGCGTGGGTCATTGAGTGTCCAGCGTGGGTCATTGAGAGTCGTGCGTTGGTCATTGAGTGGCTGTGTTGGTTGTTGAGTGTCGTACGTGGGTCATTGAGTGTCCTACGTGGGTCATGAGTGTCCTGCATGGGTCATTGAGTGTCCTGCGTGGGCCATTGAGTATCCTGCGTGGGTCATTGAGTGCCTTGCATGGGTCATTGAGTGTCCTGTGTGGGTCATGAGTGTCGTGCGTGGGTCATTGAGTGTCCTGCGTGGGTCATTGAGTGACCTGCGTGGGTTATGGGTGTCCTGCGTGGGTGATTCAGTGTCCTGCGTGGGTCATGAGTGTCCTGCGTGGGTCATTGAGTGTCCTGCGTGGGTCATGAGTGTCCTGCGTGGGTCATTGAGTGTCCTGCGTGGGACATTGAGTGCCCTGCGTGTGTCATGAGTGTCCTACATGGGTCATTGTGTGTCCTACGTGGGTCATGAGTGTCCTGCATGGGTCATTGAGTGTCCTGCGTGTGCCATTGAGTATCCTGCGTGCGTCAGTGAGTGTCTTGCATGGGTCATTGTGTGTCCTGTGTGGGTCATGAGTGTCCTGCGTGGGTCATTGAGTGTCCTGCGTGGGTCATGAGTGTCCTGCGTGGGTCATTGAGTGTCCTGCGTGGGTCATGAGTGTCCTGCGTGGGACTTTGAGTGTCCTGTGTGGGTCATGAGTGTCCTGCGTGGGCCATTGAGTGTCCTGCGTGGGTGATTCAGTGTCCTGCGTGTGTCATTGAGTGTCCTGCGTGGGTCATGGGTGTCCTGCGTGGGTGATTCAGTGTCCTGCGTGGGTCATGAGTGTCCTGCGTGGGTCATTGAGTGTCCTGCGTGAGTCATGACTGTCCTGCGTGGGTCATTGAGTGTCCTACGTGGGTCATTGAGAGTCGTGCGTGGGTCATTGAGTGGCAGTGTTGGTTATTGAGTGTCGTACGTGGGTCATTGAGTGTCCTACGTGGGTCATGAGTGTCCTGCATGGGTCATTGAGTGTCCTGCGTGGGCCATTGAGTATCCTGCGTGGGTCATTGAGTGCCTTGCATGGGTCAATGAGTGTCCTGTGTGGGTCATGAGTGTCCTGCGTGGGTCATTGAGTGTCCTGTATGGGTCATGAGTGTCCTGTGTGGGTCCTTGAGCGTCCTGCGTGTGTCATTGAATGACCTGCGTGGGTCATGAGTGTCCTGCCTTGGTCATGCGTGTCCTGCGTGGGCCATTGAGTGTCCTGTGTGGGTCATTGAGTGTACTGCATGGGTCATGAGTGTCCTGTGTGGGTCATTGAGTGTCCTGTGTGGGTCATGAGTGTCCTGCGTGGTTCATTGAATGTCCTGTGTGGGTCATGAGTGTCCTGCGTGGGTCATTGAGTGTCCTGCTTGGGTCATTGAGTGTCCAGCGTGGGTCATTTAGAATCCTGCGTGGGTCATTGAGTGTCCTGCGTGGGTCATGAGTGTCCTGCGTGGGTCATTGAGTGTCCTGCGTGGGTCATGAGTGTCCTGCGTGGGACTTTGAGTGTCCTGTGTGGGTCATGAGTGTCCTGCGTGTGTCATTGAGTGTCCAGCGTGGGTCATTCAGAGTCGTGCTTGGGTCATTGAGTGGCTGTGTTGGTTATTGAGTGTCGTACGTGGGTCATTGATTGTCCTGCATGGGTCATTGAGTGTCCTACGTAGGTCATTGAGTGTCCTGCGTGGGTCATGAGTGATCTGCCTGGGTCATTGAGTGTACTGCGTGGGTCATGAGTGTCCTGCATGGGTCATTGAGTGTCCTGCATGGGTCATTGAGTGACCTGCGTGGTTTATGTGTGTCCTGCGTGGGTGATTCAGTGTCCTGCGTGGGTCATGTGTGTCCTGCGTGGGCCATTGAGTGACCGGTGTGGGTCATTGAGTGTCCTGCGTGTGTCATTGAGTGTCCTGTGTGGGTCATTGAGTTTCCTGCATGGGTCATGAGTGTCCTGCGTGTGTCATTGAGTGTCCTGCATGGGTAATTGAGTGCCCTGCGTGGGTTATGGGTGTCCTGCGTGGGTGATTCAGTGTCCTGCGTGGGTCATGAGTGTCCTGCGTGGGTCATGAGTGTCCTGCGTGGGCCATTGAGTGTCCTGTGTGGGTCATTGAGTTTCCTGCATGGGTCATGAGTGTCCTGCGTGTGTCATTGAGTGTCCTGTGTGGGTCATTGAGTTTCCTGCATGGGTCATGAGTGTCCTGCGTGTGTCATTGAGTGTCCTGCATGGGTAATTGAGTGACCTGCGTGAGTCATGACTGTCCTGCGTGGGTCATTGAGTGTCCTGCATGGGTCATTGAGTGTCCTTCGTGGGCCATTGAGTGTCCTGCGTGGGTCATTGAGAGTCGTGCGTAGGTCATTGAGTGGCTGTGTTGATTATTGAGTGTCGTACGTGGGTCATTGAGTGTCCTACGTGGGTCATGAGTGCCCTGCATGGGTCATTGAGTGTCCTGCGTGGGCCATTGAGTATCCTGCGTGGGTCATTGAGTGCCTTGCATGGGTCATTGAGTGTCCTGTGTGGGTCATGAGTGTCCTGCGTGGGTCATTGAGTGTCCTGCGTGGGTCATGAGTGTCCTGCGTGGGTCATTGAGTGTCCTGCGTGTGTCATGAGTGTCCTGCGTGGGGCATGAGTGTCCTGCGTGGGCCATTGAGTGTCCTGTGTGGGTCCTTGAGTGTCCTGCGTGTGTCATTGAGTGACCTGCGTGGGTCATGAGTGTCCTGCCTTGGTCATGGGTGTCCTGCGTGGGTGATTCAGTGTCCTGTGTGGGTCATTGAGTGTACTGCATGGGTCATGAGTGTCCTGCGTGGGTCATTGAGTGTCCTGTGTGGGTCAGGAGTGTCCTGCGAGGGTCATTGAATGTCCTGAGTGGGTCATGAGTGTCCTGCGTGGGTCATTGAGTGTCCTGCTTGGGTCATTGAGTGTCCTGCGTGGGTCATTTAGAATCCTGTGTGGGTCATTGAGTGGCCTGTGTTGGTGATTGAGTGTCCTACGTGGGTCATTGAGTGTCCTGCGTGGGTCATGAGTGTCCTGCATGTGTCATTGAGTGTCCTGCGTGGGCCATTGAATTTCCTGCGTGTGTCATTGAGTGTCCTGCATGGGTCATTGAGTGCCCTGTGTGGGTCATGAGTGTCCTCCGTGGGTCATTGAGTGTCCTACGTGGGTCATGAGTGTCCTGCAAGGGTCATTGAGTGTCCTGCGTGGGCCATTGAGCAACCTGCGTGGATCATTGAGTGTCTTGCGTTGGTCATGGGTGTCCTGCGTGGGCCAATAAGTGTCCTGTGTGGGTCATTGAGTGTCCTGCGTGGGTCATGAGTGTCCTGCGTGGGTCATTGAGTGTCCTGCATGGGTCATTGAGTGCCCTGTGTGGGTCATGAGTGTCCTCCGTGGGTCATTGAGTGTCCTACGTGGGTCATGAGTGTCCTGCATGGGTCATTGAGTGACCTGCGTGTACCATTGTGTATCCTGCGTGGGTCATGAGTGTCCTGCGTTGGTCATGGGTGTCCTGCGTGGGCCAATAAGTGTCCTGTGTGGGTCATTGAGTGTCCTGCGTGGGTCATGAGTGTCCTGCGTGGGTCATTGAGTGTCCTGCATGGGTCATGAGTGTCCTGCATGGGTCATTGAGTGTCCTGTGTGGGTCATGAGTGTCCTGCGTGGGTCATTGAGTGTCCTGCTTGGGTCATGAGTGTCCAGAGTGGGTCATTGAGAATCCTGCGTTGGTCATTGAGTGGCCTGTGTTGGTCATTGAGTGTCCTACGTGGGTCATTGAGTGTCCTGCGTGGGTCATGCGTGTCCTGCATGGGTCATTGAGTGTCCTGCGTGGGCCATTGAGTATCCTGCGTGGGTCATTGAGTGTCCTACGTGGGTCATTGAGTGTCCTGCATGGGTCATTGAGTGTCCTGCGTGGGCCATTGATTATCCTGCGTGGGTCATTGTGTGCCTTGCATGGGTCATTGAGTGTCCTGCATGGGTCATGAGTGTCCTGCGTGGGTCATTGAGTGTCCTGCGTGGGTCATGAGTGTCCTGCGTGGGTCATTGAGTGTCCTGCGTGGGTCATGAGTTTCCTGTGTGGGTCCTTAAGTGTCCTGCATGTGTAATTGAGTGACCTGCGTGGGTCATGAGTGTCCTGCCTTGGTCATGAGTGTCCTGCGTGGGCCATTGAGTGTCCTGTGTGGGTCATTGAGTGTACTGTATGGGTCATGAGTGTCCTGCGTGGGTCATTGAATGTCCTGTGTGGGTCATCAGTGTCCTGCGTGGGACATTGAGTGTCCTGCTTGGGTCATTGAGTGTCCTGTGTGTGTCATGAGTGTCCTGCGTGGGTCCTTGAGTGTCCTGCGTGGGTCATGAGTGTCCTGCGTGGGTCATTGAGTGTCCTGCGCGGGTCATGAGTGTGCTGCGTGGGTCATTGAATGTCCTGTGTGGGTCATCAGTGTCCTGCGTGGGTCATTGAGTGTCCTGCTTGGGTCATTGAGTGTCCTGTGTGTGTCATGGGTGTCCTGCGTGGGTCATTGAGTGTCCTGCGTGGGTCATGAGTTTCCTGCGTGGGTCATTGAGTGCCCTGTGTGGGTCATGTCTGTCCTGCGTGGGTCATTGAGTGTCCTGCTTGGGTCATTGAGTGTCCTACGTGGGTCATTGAGTGTCCTGCGAGCGTCATGAGTGTCCTGCGTGGGTCATTGAGTGTCCTGCGTGGGGCATTGAGTATCCTGCGTGGGTCATTGAGTGTCCTGCGTGGGTCATTGAGTGTCCTGTGTGGGGCATGAGTGTCCTGCGTGGGCCATTGAGTGTCCTGTGTGGGTCCTTGAGTGTCCTGCGTGTGTCATTGAGTGACCTGCGTGGGTCATGAGTGTCCTGCCTTGGTCATGAGTGTCCTGCGTGGGCCATTGAGTGTCCTGTGTGGGTCATTGAGTGTACTGCATGGGTCATGAGTGTCCTGCGTGGGTCATTGAGTGTCCTGTATGGGTCATGATTGTCCTGCGTGGGTCATTGAATGTCCAGTGTGGGTCATCAGTGTCCTGCGTGGGTCATTGAGTGTCCTGCTTGGGTCATTGAGTGTCCTGTGTGTGTCATGAGTGTCCTGCGTGGGTCATTGAGTGTCCGGCTTGGGTCATGAGTGTCCTGCGTGGGTCATTGAGTGTCCTGCGTGGGTCATCAGTGTCCTGCGTGGGTCATGAGTGTCCTGCGTGGGCCATTGAGTGTCCTGTGTGGGTCATTGAGTGTCCTGCATGGGTCATGAGTGTCCTGCGTGGGTCATTGAGTGTCCTGCGTGGGTCATGAGTTTCCTGCGTGGGTCATTCAGTGCCCTGTGTGGGTCATGTGTGTCCTGCGTGGGTCATTGAGTGTCCTGCTTGGGTCATTGAGTGTCCTACGTGGGTCATTGAGTGTCCTGCGTGGGTCATGAGTGTCCTGCATGGGTCATTGAGTGTCCTGCGTGGGCCATTGAGTATCCTGCGTGGGTCATTGAGTGTCCTGTGTGGGTCATTGAGTGTCCTGTGTGGGTCATGTGTGTCCTGCGTGGGCCATTGAGTGTCCTGCATGGGTCATTGAGTGTCCTGCGTGTGTCATTGAGTGTCCTGCGTGGGTCATGAGTGTCCTGCGTGGGTCAAGAGTGTCCTGCGTGGGCCATTGAGTGTCCTGTGTGGGTCATTGAGTTTCCTGCATGGGTCATGAGTGTCCTGCGTGTGTCATTGAGTGTCATGCATGGGTAAATGAGTGACCAGCGTGGGTTATGGGTGTCCTGCGTGGGTGATTCAGTGTCCTGCGTGGGTCATGAGTGTCCTGCGTGGGTTATTGAGTGTCCTGCGTGAGTCATTGACTGTCCAGCGTGGGTCATTGAGAGTCGTGCGTTGGTCA
This sequence comes from Chiloscyllium plagiosum, assembly GCF_037043375.1. Lineage (NCBI taxonomy): Eukaryota > Metazoa > Chordata > Chondrichthyes > Orectolobiformes > Hemiscylliidae > Chiloscyllium > Chiloscyllium plagiosum. The sequence goes on along the minus strand of NW_028270189.1, from coordinate 43,822,627 downwards.
TTGAGTGGCTGTGTTGGTTGTTGAGTGTCGTATGTGGGTCATTGAGTGTCCTACGTGGGTCATGAGTGTCCTGCATTGGTCATTGAGTGTCCTGCGTGGGCCATTGAGTATCCTGCGTGGGTCATTGAGTGCCTTGCATGGGTCAATGAGTGTCCTGTGTGGGTCATGAGTGTCCTGCGTGGGTCATTGAGTGTCCTGTATGGGTCATGAGTGTCCTGCGTGGGTCATTGAATGTCCTGTGTGGGTCATCAGTGTCCTGCGTGGGTCATTGAGTGTCCTGCTTGGGTCATTGAGTGTCCTGTGTGTGTCATGAGTGTCCTGCGTGGGACATTGAGTGTCCTGCGTGGGTCATGAGTGTCCTGCGTGGGTCATTGAGTGTCCTGCGTGGGTCATGAGTGTCCTGCGTGGGTCATGAGTGTCCTGCGTGGGCCATTGAGTGTCCTGTGTGGGTCATTGAGTGTCCTGCATGGGTCATGAGTGTCCTGCGTGTGTCATTGAGTGTCCTGCGTGGGTCATGAGTTTCCTGCGTGGGTCATTGAGTGCCCTGTGTGGGTCATGTGTGTCCTGCGTGGGTCATTGAGTGTCCTGCTTGGGTCATTGAGTGTCCAGCCTGGGTCATTTAGAATCCTGCGTGGGTCATTGAGTGGCCTGTGTTGGTCATTGAGTGTCCTACGTGGGTCATTGAGTGTCCTGCGTGGGTCATGAGTGTCCTGCATGGGTCATTGAGTGTCCTGCGTGGGCCATTGAGTATCCTGCGTGGGTCATTGAGTGTCCTGCGTGGGTCATTGAGTGTCCTGTGTGGGTCATGTGTGTCCTGCGTGGGTCATTGAGTGTCCGGTGTGGGTCATTGAGTGTCCTGCGTGTGTCATTGAGTGTCCTGCGTGGGTCATGAGTGTCCTGCGTGGGTCATGAGTGTCCTGCGTGGGCCATTGAGTGTCCTGTGTCGGTCATTGAGTTTCCTGCATGGGTCATGAGTGTCCTGCGTGTGTCATTGAGTGTCATGCATGGGTAATTGAGTGACCTGCGTGGGTTATGGGTGTCCTGCGTGGGTGATTCAGTGTCCTGCGTGGGTCATGAGTGTCCTGCGTGGGTCATTGAGTGTCCTGCGTGAGTCATGACTGTCCTGCGTGGGTCATTGAGTGTCCAGCGTGGGTCATTGAGAGTCGTGCGTTGGTCATTGAGTGGCTGTGTTGGTTGTTGAGTGTCGTACGTGGGTCATTGAGTGTCCTACGTAGGTCATGAGTGTCCTGCATGGGTCATTGAGTGTCCTGCGTGGGCCATTGAGTATCCTGCGTGGGTCATTGAGTGTCTTGCATGGGTCATTGAGTGTCCTGTGTGGGTCATGAGTGTCGTGCGTGGGTCATTGAGTGTCCTGCGTGGGTCATTGAGTGACCTGCGTGGGTTATGGGTGTCCTGCGTGGGTGATTCAGTGTCCTGCGTGGGTCATGATGGCCTGCGTGGGTCATTGAGTGTCCTGCGTGGGTCATGAGTGTCCTGCGTGGGTCATTGAGTGTCCTGCGTGGGACATTGAGTGCCCTGCGTGTGTCATGAGTGTCCTACATGGGTCATTGTGTGTCCTACGTGGGTCATGAGTGTCCTGCATGGGGCATTGAGTGTCCTGCGTGTGCCATTGAGTATCCTGCGTGCGTCAGTGAGTGTCTTGCATGGGTCATTGAGTGTCCTGTGTGGGTCATGAGTGTCCTGCGTGGGTCATTGAGTGTCCTGCGTGGGTCATGAGTGTCCTGCGTGGGTCATTGAGTGTCCTGCAAGGGTCATTGAGTGTCCTGCGTGGGACATTGAGCAACCTGCGTGGATCATTGAGTGTCTTGCGTGGGTCATTGAGTGTCCTGTGTGGGTCATGAGTGTCCTGCGTGTGTCATTGAGTGTCCTGCGTGGGTCATGATTGTCCTGCGTGGGTCATTGAGTGTCCTGCATGGGTCATTGAGTGTCCTTCGTGGGCCATTGAGTGTCCTGCGTGGGTCATTGAGAGTCGTGCGTAGGTCATTGAGTGGCTGTGTTGATTATTGAGTGTCGTACGTGGGTCATTGAGTGTCCTACGTGGGTCATGAGTGCCCTGCATGGGTCATTGAGTGTCCTGCGTGGGCCATTGAGTATCCTGCGTGGGTCATTGAGTGCCTTGCATGGGTCATTGAGTGTCCTGTGTGGGTCATGAGTGTCCTGCGTGGGTCATTGAGTGTCCTGCGTGGGTCATGAGTGTCCTGCGTGGGTCATTGAGTGTCCTGCGTGTGTCATGAGTGTCCTGCGTGGGGCATGAGTGTCCTGCGTGGGCCATTGAGTGTCCTGTGTGGGTCCTTGAGTGTCCTGCGTGTGTCATTGAGTGACCTGCGTGGGTCATGAGTGTCCTGCCTTGGTCATGGGTGTCCTGCGTGGGTGATTCAGTGTCCTGTGTGGGTCATTGAGAGTACTGCATGGGTCATGAGTGTCCTGCGTGGGTCATTGAGTGTCCTGTGTGGGTCAGGAGTGTCCTGCGAGGGTCATTGAATGTCCTGAGTGGGTCATGAGTGTCCTGCGTGGGTCATTGAGTGTCCTGCTTGGGTCATTGAGTGTCCTGCGTGGGTCATTTAGAATCCTGTGTGGGTCATTGAGTGGCCTGTGTTGGTGATTGAGTGTCCTACGTGGGTCATTGAGTGTCCTGCGTGGGTCATGAGTGTCCTGCATGTGTCATTGAGTGTCCTGCGTGGGCCATTGAATTTCCTGCGTGTGTCATTGAGTGTCCTGCGTGGGTCATTGAGTGCCCTGTGTGGGTCATGAGTGTCCTCCGTGGGTCATTGAGTGTCCTACGTGGGTCATGAGTGTCCTGCAAGGGTCATTGAGTGTCCTGCGTGGGCCATTGAGCAACCTGCGTGGATCATTGAGTGTCTTGCGTGGGTCATTGAGTGTCCTGTGTGAGTCATGAGTGTCCTGCGTGGGTCAATGAGTGTCCTGCGTGGGTCATGAGTGTCCTGCGTGGGTCATTGAGTGTGCTGCATGTGTCATTGAGTGTCCTGCGTGGGACATTGAGTGTCCTGCGTGGGCCATTGAGTGTCCTGCGTGCGTCATTGAGTGTCCTGTGTGGGTCATGAGTGTCCTGCGTGGGTCATTGAGTGTCCTGCATGGGTCATTGAGTGTCCTGCGTGGGCCTTTGAGTATCCTGCGTGGGTCATTGAGTGTCCTGCGTGGGTCATTGAGTGTCCGGTGTGGGTCATGAGTGTCCTGCGTGGGTCATGAGTGTCCTGCGTGGGTCATTGAGTGTCCTGCGTGGGCCATGTGTGTCCTGCGTGGGTCATGAGTGTCCTGCGTGGGTCATGAGTGTCCTGCGTGGGTCATTGAGTGTCCTGTTTGGGTCATGAGTGTCCAGCGTGGGTCATTGAGAGTCCTGCGTGGGTCGTTGAGTGGCCGGTGTTGGTCATTGAGAGTCCTACATGGGTCATTGAGTGTCCTGCGTGGGTCATGAGTGTCCTGCATGGGTCATTGAGTGTCCTGCGTGCGCCATTGAGTATCCTGCGTGGGCCATTGAGTATCCTGCGTGGGTCATTGAGTGTCCTGCTTGGGTCATTGAGTGTCCTGTGTGGGCCATTGAGAGCCCTGCGTGGGTCATTGAGTGGCCGGTGTTGGTCATTGAGAGTCCTACGTGGGTCATTGAGTGTCCTGCGTGGGTCATGAGAGTCCTGCATGGGTCATTGAGTGTCCTGCGTGGGCCATTGTGTATCCTGCGTGGGTCATGAGTGTCCTGCGTTGGTCATGAGTGTCCTGCGTGGGCCAATAAGTGTCCTGTGTGGGTCATTGAGTGTCCTGCGTGGGTCATGAGTGTCCTGCGTGGGTCATTGAGTGTCCTGCATGGGTCATGAGTGTCCTGCATGGGTCATTGAGTGTCCTGTGTGGGTCATGAGTGTCCTGCGTGGGTCATTGAGTGTCCTGCTTGGGTCATGAGTGTCCAGAGTGGGTCATTGAGAATCCTGCGTTGGTCATTGAGTGGCCTGTGTTGGTCATTGAGTGTCCTACGTGGGTCATTGAGTGTCCTGCGTGGGTCATGTGTGTCCTGCATGGGTCATTGAGTGTCCTGCGTGGGCCATTGAGTATCCTGCGTGGGTCATTGAGTGTCCTACGTGGGTCATTGAGTGTCCTGCATGGGTCATTGAGTGTCCTGCGTGGGCCATTGATTATCCTGCGTGGGTCATTGTGTGCCTTGCATGGGTCATTGAGTGTCCTGCGTGGGTCATGAGTGTCCTGCGTGGGTCATTGAGTGTCCTGCGTGGGTCATGAGTGTCCTGCGTGGGTCATTGAGTGTCCTGCGTGTGTCATGAGTGTCCTGCGTGGGTCATGAGTTTCCTGTGTGGGTCCTTAAGTGTCCTGCATGTGTAATTGAGTGACCTGCGTGGGTCATGAGTGTCCTGCCTTGGTCATGAGTGTCCTGCGTGGGCCATTGAGTGTCCTGTGTGGGTCATTGAGTGTACTGCATGGGTCATGAGTGTCCTGCGTGGGTCATTGAGTGTCCTGTATGGGTCATGAGTGTCCTGCGTGGGTCATTGAATGTCCTGTGTGGGTCATCAGTGTCCTGCGTGGGACATTGAGTGTCCTGCTTGGGTCATTGAGTGTCCTGTGTGTGTCATGAGTGTCCTGCGTGGGTCCTTGAGTGTCCTGCGTGGGTCATTGAGTGTCCTGCGCGGGTCATGAGTGTGCTGCGTGGGTCATTGAATGTCCTGTGTGGGTCATCAGTGTCCTGCGTGGGTCATTGAGTGTCCTGTGTGTGTCATGGGTGTCCTGCGTGGGTCATTGAGTGTCCTGCGTGGGTCATGAGTTTCCTGCGTGGGTCATTGAGTGCCCTGTGTGGGTCATGTCTGTCCTGCGTGGGTCATTGAGTGTCCTGCTTGGGTCATTGAGTGTCCTACGTGGGTCATTGAGTGTCCTGCGAGCGTCATGAGTGTCCTGCGTGGGTCATTGAGTGTCCTGCGTGGGCCATTGAGTATCCTGCGTGGGTCATTGAGTGTCCTGCGTGGGTCATTGAGTGTCCTGTGTGGGGCATGAGTGTCCTGCGTGGGCCATTGAGTGTCCTGTGTGGGTCCTTGAGTGTCCTGCGTGTGTCATTGAGTGACCTGCGTGTGTCATTGAGTGTCCTGCCTTGGTCATGAGTGTCCTGCGTGGGCCATTGAGTGTCCTGTGTGGGTCATTGAGTGTACTGCATGGGTCATGAGTGTCCTGCGTGGGTCATTGAGTGTCCTGTATGGGTCATGATTGTCCTGCGTGGGTCATTGAATGTCCAGTGTGGGTCATCAGTGTCTTGCGTGGGTCATTGAGTGTCCTGCTTGGGTCATTGAGTGTCCTGTGTGTGTCATGAGTGTCCTGCGTGGGTCATTGAGTGTCCGGCTTGGGTCATGAGTGTCCTGCGTGGGTCATTGAGTGTCCTGCGTGGGTCATCAGTGTCCTGCGTGGGTCATGAGTGTCCTGCGTGGGCCATTGAGTGTCCTGTGTGGGTCATTGAGTGTCCTGCATGGGTCATGAGTGTCCTGCGTGGGTCATTGAGTGTCCTGCGTGGGTCATGAGTTTCCTGCGTGGGTCATTCAGTGCCCTGTGTGGGTCATGTGTGTCCTGCGTGGGTCATTGAGTGTCCTGCTTGGGTCATTGAGTGTCCTACGTGGGTCATTGAGTGTCCTGCGTGGGTCATGAGTGTCCTGCATGGGTCATTGAGTGTCCTGCGTGGGCCATTGAGTATCCTGCGTGGGTCATTGAGTGTCCTGTGTGGGTCATTGAGTGTCCTGTGTGAGTCATGTGTGTCCTGCGTGGGCCATTGAGTGTCCTGCATGGGTCATTGAGTGTCCTGCGTGTGTCATTGAGTGTCCTGCGTGGGTCATGAGTGTCCTGCGTGGGTCATGAGTGTCCTGCGTGGGCCATTGAGTGTCCTGTGTGGGTCATTGAGTTTCCTGCATGGGTCATGAGTGTCCTGCGTGTGTCATTGAGTGTCATGCATGGGTAAATGAGTGACCAGCGTGGGTTATGGGTGTCCTGCGTGGGTGATTCAGTGTCCTGCGTGGGTCATGAGTGTCCTGCGTGGGTTATTGAGTGTCCTGCGTGAGTCATGACTGTCCTGCGTGGGTCATTGACTGTCCAGCGTGGGTCATTGAGAGTCGTGCGTTGGTCATTGAGTGGCTGTGTTGGTTGTTGAGTGTCGTATGTGGGTCATTGAGTGTCCTACGTGGGTCATGAGTGTCCTGCATTGGTCATTGAGTGTCCTGCGTGGGCCATTGAGTATCCTGCGTGGGTCATTGAGTGCCTTGCATGGGTCAATGAGTGTCCTGTGTGGGTCATGAGTGTCCTGCGTGGGTCATTGAGTGTCCTGTATGGGTCATGAGTGTCCTGCGTGGGTCATTGAATGTCCTGTGTGGGTCATCAGTGTCCTGCGTGGGTCATTGAGTGTCCTGCTTGGGTCATTGAGTGTCCTGTGTGTGTCATGAGTGTCCTGCGTGGGACATTGAGTGTCCTGCGTGGGTCATGAGTGTCCTGCGTGGGTCATTGAGTGTCCTGCGTGGGTCATGAGTGTCCTGCGTGGGTCATGAGTGTCCTGCGTGGGCCATTGAGTGTCCTGTGTGGGTCATTGAGTGTCCTGCATGGGTCATGAGTGTCCTGCGTGTGTCATTGAGTGTCCTGCGTGGGTCATGAGTTTCCTGCGTGGGTCATTGAGTGCCCTGTGTGGGTCATGTGTGTCCTGCGTGGGTCATTGAGTGTCCTGCTTGGGTCATTGAGTGTCCAGCCTGGGTCATTTAGAATCCTGCGTGGGTCATTGAGTGGCCTGTGTTGGTCATTGAGTGTCCTACGTGGGTCATTGAGTGTCCTGCGTGGGTCATGAGTGTCCTGCATGGGTCATTGAGTGTCCTGCGTGGGCCATTGAGTATCCTGCGTGGGTCATTGAGTGTCCTGCGTGGGTCATTGAGTGTCCTGTGTGGGTCATGTGTGTCCTGCGTGGGTCATTGAGTGTCCGGTGTGGGTCATTGAGTGTCCTGCGTGTGTCATTGAGTGTCCTGCGTGGGTCATGAGTGTCCTGCGTGGGTCATGAGTGTCCTGCGTGGGCCATTGAGTGTCCTGTGTCGGTCATTGAGTTTCCTGCATGGGTCATGAGTGTCCTGCGTGTGTCATTGAGTGTCATGCATGGGTAATTGAGTGACCTGCGTGGGTTATGGGTGTCCTGCGTGGGTGATTCAGTGTCCTGCGTGGGTCATGAGTGTCCTGCGTGGGTCATTGAGTGTCCTGCGTGAGTCATGACTGTCCTGCGTGGGTCATTGAGTGTCCAGCGTGGGTCATTGAGAGTCGTGCGTTGGTCATTGAGTGGCTGTGTTGGTTGTTGAGTGTCGTACGTGGGTCATTGAGTGTCCTACGTAGGTCATGAGTGTCCTGCATGGGTCATTGAGTGTCCTGTGTGGGTCATGAGTGTCGTGCGTGGGTCATTGAGTGTCCTGCGTGGGTCATTGAGTGACCTGCGTGGGTTATGGGTGTCCTGCGTGGGTGATTCAGTGTCCTGCGTGGGTCATGATGGCCTGCGTGGGTCATTGAGTGTCCTGCGTGGGTCATGAGTGTCCTGCGTGGGTCATTGAGTGTCCTGCGTGGGACATTGAGTGCCCTGCGTGTGTCATGAGTGTCCTACATGGGTCATTGTGTGTCCTACGTGGGTCATGAGTGTCCTGCATGGGTCATTGAGTGTCCTGCGTGTGCCATTGAGTATCCTGCGTGCGTCAGTGAGTGTCTTGCATGGGTCATTGAGTGTCCTGTGTGGGTCATGAGTGTCCTGCGTGGGTCATTGAGTGTCCTGCGTGGGTCATGAGTGTCCTGCGTGGGTCATTGAGTGTCCTGCAAGGGTCATTGATTGTCCTGCGTGGGACATTGAGCAACCTGCGTGGATCATTGAGTGTCTTGCGTGGGTCATTGAGTGTCCTGTGTGGGTCATGAGTGTCCTGCGTGTGTCATTGAGTGTCCTGCGTGGGTCATGATTGTCCTGCGTGGGTCATTGAGTGTGCTGCGTGTGTCATTGAGTGTCCTGCGTGGGACATTGAGTGTCCTGCGTGGGTCATGAGTGTCCTGCGTGGGCCATTGAGTGTCCGGTGTGGGTCATTGAGTGTCCTGCGTGTGTCATTGAGTGTCCTGCGTGGGTCATGAGTGTCCTGCGTGGGTCATGAGTGTCCTGCGTGGGCCATTGAGTGTCCTGTGTGGGTCATTGAGTGTCCTACGTGGGTCATGAGTGTCCTGCATGGGTCATTGAGTGACCTGCGTGTACCATTGAGTATCCTGCGTGCGTCATTGAGTGTCTTGCATGGGTCATTGAGTGTCCTGTGTGGGTCATGAGTGTCCTGCGTGGGTCATTGAGTGTCCTAGGTGGGTCATGAGTGTCCTGCGTGGGTCATTGAGTGTCCTGCGTGGGTCATGAGTGTCCTGCGTGGGACTTTGAGTGTCCTGTGTGGGTCATGAGTGTCCTGCGTGGGTCATTGAGTGTCCTGCTTGGGTCATGAGTGTCCAGAGTGGGTCATTGAGAATCCTGCGTTGGTCATTGAGTGGCCTGTGTTGGTCATTGAGTGTCCTACGTGGGTCATTGAGTGTCCTGCGTGGGTCATGTGTGTCCTGCATGGGTCATTGAGTGTCCTGCGTGGGCCATTGAGTATCCTGCGTGGGTCATTGAGTGTCCTACGTGGGTCATTGAGTGTCCTGCATGGGTCATTGAGTGTCCTGCGTGGGCCATTGATTATCCTGCGTGGGTCATTGTGTGCCTTGCATGGGTCATTGAGTGTCCTGCGTGGGTCATGAGTGTCCTGCGTGGGTCATTGAGTGTCCTGCGTGGGTCATGAGTGTCCTGCGTGGGTCATTGAGTGTCCTGCGTGTGTCATGAGTGTCCTGCGTGGGTCATGAGTTTCCTGTGTGGGTCCTTAAGTGTCCTGCATGTGTAATTGAGTGACCTGCGTGGGTCATGAGTGTCCTGCCTTGGTCATGAGTGTCCTGCGTGGGCCATTGAGTGTCCTGTGTGGGTCATTGAGTGTACTGCATGGGTCATGAGTGTCCTGCGTGGGTCATTGAGTGTCCTGTATGGGTCATGAGTGTCCTGCGTGGGTCATTGAATGTCCTGTGTGGGTCATCAGTGTCCTGCGTGGGACATTGAGTGTCCTGCTTGGGTCATTGAGTGTCCTGTGTGTGTCATGAGTGTCCTGCGTGGGTCCTTGAGTGTCCTGCGTGGGTCATTGAGTGTCCTGCGCGGGTCATGAGTGTGCTGCGTGGGTCATTGAATGTCCTGTGTGGGTCATCAGTGTCCTGCGTGGGTCATTGAGTGTCCTGCTTGGGTCATTGAGTGTCCTGTGTGTGTCATGGGTGTCCTGCGTGGGTCATTGAGTGTCCTGCGTGGGTCATGAGTTTCCTGCGTGGGTCATTGAGTGCCCTGTGTGGGTCATGTCTGTCCTGCGTGGGTCATTGAGTGTCCTGCTTGGGTCATTGAGTGTCCTACGTGGGTCATTGAGTGTCCTGCGAGCGTCATGAGTGTCCTGCGTGGGTCATTGAGTGTCCTGCGTGGGCCATTGAGTATCCTGCGTGGGTCATTGAGTGTCCTGTGGGTCATTGAGTGTCCTGTGTGGGGCATGAGTGTCCTGCGTGGGCCATTGAGTGTCCTGTGTGGGTCCTTGAGTGTCCTGCGTGTGTCATTGAGTGACCTGCGTGGGTCATGAGTGTCCTGCCTTGGTCATGAGTGTCCTGCGTGGGCCATTGAGTGTCCTGTGTGGGTCATTGAGTGTACTGCATGGGTCATGAGTGTCCTGCGTGGGTCATTGAGTGTCCTGTATGGGTCATGATTGTCCTGCGTGGGTCATTGAATGTCCAGTGTGGGTCATCAGTGTCTTGCGTGGGTCATTGAGTGTCCTGCTTGGGTCATTGAGTGTCCTGTGTGTGTCATGAGTGTCCTGCGTGGGTCATTGAGTGTCCGGCTTGGGTCATGAGTGTCCTGCGTGGGTCATTGAGTGTCCTGCGTGGGTCATCAGTGTCCTGCGTGGGTCATGAGTGTCCTGCGTGGGCCATTGAGTGTCCTGTGTGGGTCATTGAGTGTCCTGCATGGGTCATGAGTGTCCTGCGTGGGTCATTGAGTGTCCTGCGTGGGTCATGAGTTTCCTGCGTGGGTCATTCAGTGCCCTGTGTGGGTCATGTGTGTCCTGCGTGGGTCATTGAGTGTCCTGCTTGGGTCATTGAGTGTCCTACGTGGGTCATTGAGTATCCTGCGTGGGTCATGAGTGTCCTGCATGGGTCATTGAGTGTCCTGCGTGGGCCATTGAGTATCCTGCGTGGGTCATTGAGTGTCCTGTGTGGGTCATTGAGTGTCCTGTGTGGGTCATGTGTGTCCTGCGTGGGCCATTGAGTGTCCTGCATGGGTCATTGAGTGTCCTGTGTGGGTCATGTGTGTCCTGCGTGGGCCATTGAGTGTCCTGCATGGGTCATTGAGTGTCCTGCGTGTGTCATTGAGTGTCCTGCGTGGGTCATGAGTGTCCTGCGTGGGTCATGAGTGTCCTGCGTGGGCCATTGAGTGTCCTGTGTGGGTCATTGAGTTTCCTGCATGGGTCATGAGTGTCCTGCGTGTGTCATTGAGTGTCATGCATGGGTAAATGAGTGACCAGCGTGGGTTATGGGTGTCCTGCGTGGGTGATTCAGTGTCCTGCGTGGGTCATGAGTGTCCTGCGTGGGTTATTGAGTGTCCTGCGTGAGTCATGACTGTCCTGCGTGGGTCATTGACTGTCCAGCGTGGGTCATTGAGAGTCGTGCGTTGGTCATTGAGTGGCTGTGTTGGTTGTTGAGTGTCGTATGTGGGTCATTGAGTGTCCTACGTGGGTCATGAGTGTCCTGCATTGGTCATTGAGTGTCCTGCGTGGGCCATTGAGTATCCTGCGTGGGTCATTGAGTGCCTTGCATGGGTCAATGAGTGTCCTGTGTGGGTCATGAGTGTCCTGCGTGGGTCATTGAGTGTCCTGTATGGGTCATGAGTGTCCTGCGTGGGTCATTGAATGTCCTGTGTGGGTCATCAGTGTCCTGCGTGGGTCATTGAGTGTCCTGCTTGGGTCATTGAGTGTCCTGTGTGTGTCATGAGTGTCCTGCGTGGGACATTGAGTGTCCTGCGTGGGTCATGAGTGTCCTGCGTGGGTCATTGAGTGTCCTGCGTGGGTCATGAGTGTCCTGCGTGGGTCATGAGTGTCCTGCGTGGGCCATTGAGTGTCCTGTGTGGGTCATTGAGTGTCCTGCATGGGTCATGAGTGTCCTGCGTGTGTCATTGAGTGTCCTGCGTGGGTCATGAGTTTCCTGCGTGGGTCATTGAGTGCCCTGTGTGGGTCATGAGTGTCCTGCGTGGGTCATTGAGTGTCCTGCTTGGGTCATTGAGTGTCCAGCCTGGGTCATTTAGAATCCTGCGTGGGTCATTGAGTGGCCTGTGTTGGTCATTGAGTGTCCTACGTGGGTCATTGAGTGTCCTGCGTGGGTCATGAGTGTCCTGCATGGGTCATTGAGTGTCCTGCGTGGGCCATTGAGTATCCTGCGTGGGTCATTGAGTGTCCTGCGTGGGTCATTGAGTGTCCTGTGTGGGTCATGTGTGTCCTGCGTGGGTCATTGAGTGTCCGGTGTGGGTCATTGAGTGTCCTGCGTGTGTCATTGAGTGTCCTGCGTGGGTCATGAGTGTCCTGCGTGGGTCATGAGTGTCCTGCGTGGGCCATTGAGTGTCCTGTGTCGGTCATTGAGTTTCCTGCATGGGTCATGAGTGTCCTGCGTGTGTCATTGAGTGTCATGCATGGGTAATTGAGTGACCTGCGTGGGTTATGGGTGTCCTGCGTGGGTGATTCAGTGTCCTGCGTGGGTCATGAGTGTCCTGCGTGGGTCATTGAGTGTCCTGCGTGAGTCATGACTGTCCTGCGTGGGTCATTGAGTGTCCAGCGTGGGTCATTGAGAGTCGTGCGTTGGTCATTGAGTGGCTGTGTTGGTTGTTGAGTGTCGTACGTGGGTCATTGAGTGTCCTACGTAGGTCATGAGTGTCCTGCATGGGTCATTGAGTGTCCTGCGTGGGCCATTGAGTATCCTGCGTGGGTCATTGAGTGTCTTGCATGGGTCATTGAGTGTCCTGTGTGGGTCATGAGTGTCGTGCGTGGGTCATTGAGTGTCCTGCGTGGGTCATTGAGTGACCTGCGTGGGTTATGGGTGTCCTGCGTGGGTGATTCAGTGTCCTGCGTGGGTCATGATGGCCTGCGTGGGTCAATGAGTGTCCTGCGTGGGTCATGAGTGTCCTGCGTGGGTCATTGAGTGTCCTGCGTGGGACATTGAGTGCCCTGCGTGTGTCATGAGTGTCCTACATGGGTCATTGTGTGTCCTACGTGGGTCATGAGTGTCCTGCATGGGTCATTGAGTGTCCTGCGTGTGCCATTGAGTATCCTGCGTGCGTCAGTGAGTGTCTTGCATGGGTCATTGAGTGTCCTGTGTGGGTCATGAGTGTCCTGCGTGGGTCATTGAGTGTCCTGCGTGGGTCATGAGTGTCCTGCGTGGGTCATTGAGTGTCCTGCAAGGGTCATTGAGTGTCCTGCGTGGGACATTGAGCAACCTGCGTGGATCATTGAGTGTCTTGCGTGGGTCATTGAGTGTCCTGTGTGGGTCATGAGTGTCCTGCGTGTGTCATTGAGTGTCCTGCGTGGGTCATGATTGTCCTGCGTGGGTCATTGAGTGTGCTGCGTGTGTCATTGAGTGTCCTGCGTGGGACATTGAGTGTTCTGCGTGGGTCATGAGTGTCCTGCGTGGGCCATTGAGTGTCCGGTGTGGGTCATTGAGTGTCCTGCGTGTGTCATTGAGTGTCCTGCGTGGGTCATGAGTGTCCTGCGTGGGTCATGAGTGTCCTGCGTGGGCCATTGAGTGTCCTGTGTGGGTCATTGAGTGTCCTACGTGGGTCATGAGTGTCCTGCATGGGTCATTGAGTGACCTGCGTGTACCATTGAGTATCCTGCGTGCGTCATTGAGTGTCTTGCATGGGTCATTGAGTGTCCTGTGTGGGTCATGAGTGTCCTGCGTGGGTCATTGAGTGTCCTAGGTGGGTCATGAGTGTCCTGCGTGGGTCATTGAGTGTCCTGCGTGGGTCATGAGTGTCCTGCGTGGGACTTTGAGTGTCCTGTGTGGGTCATGAGTGTCCTGCGTGGGCCATTGAGTGTCCAGCGTGGGTCCTTGAGTGTCCTGCGTGTGTCATTGAGTGACCTGCGTGGGTCATGAGTGTCCTGCCTTGGTCAGGAGTGTCCTGCGTGGGCCATTGAGTGTCCTGTGTAGGTCATTGAGAGTACTGCATGGGTCATGAGTGTCCTGCGTGGGTCATTGAGTGTCCTGCTTGGGTCATTGAGTGTCCTACGTGGGTCATTGAGTGTCCTGCGTGGGTCATGAGTGTCCTGCATGGGTCATTGAGTGTCCTGCGTGGGCCATTGAGTATCCTGCGTGGGTCATTGAGTGTCCTGTGTGGGTCATTGAGTGTCCTGTGTGGGTCATGTGTGTCCTGCGTGGGCCATTGAGTGTCCTGCATGGGTCATTGAGTGTCCTGCGTGTGTCATTGAGTGTCCTGCGTGGGTCATGAGTGGCCTGCGTGGGTCATGAGTGTCCTGCGTGGGCCATTGAGTGTCCTGTGTGGGTCATTGAGTTTCCTGCATGGGTCATGAGTGTCCTGCGTGTGTCATTGAGTGTCATGCATGGGTAAATGAGTGACCAGCGTGGGTTATGGGTGTCCTGCGTGGGTGATTCAGTGTCCTGCGTGGGTCATGAGTGTCCTGCGTGGGTTATTGAGTGTCCTGCGTGAGTCATGACTGTCCTGCGTGGGTCATTGACTGTCCAGCGTGGGTCATTGAGAGTCGTGCGTTGGTCATTGAGTGGCTGTGTTGGTTGTTGAGTGTCGTACGTGGGTCATTGAGTGTCCTACGTGGGTCATGAGTGTCCTGCATTGGTCATTGAGTGTCCTGCGTGGGCCATTGAGTATCCTGCGTGGGTCATTGAGTGCCTTGCATGGGTCAATGAGTGTCCTGCGTGTGTCATTGAGTGTCCTGCGTGGGTCATGATTGTCCTGCGTGGGTCATTGAGTGTGCTGCGTGTGTCATTGAGTGTCCTGCGTGGGACATTGAGTGTCCTGCGTGGGTCATGAGTGTCCTGCGTGGGTCATTGAGTGTCCTTTATGGGTCATGAGTGTCCTGCGTGGGTCATTGAATGTCCTGTGTGGGTCATCAGTGTCCTGCGTGGGTCATTGAGTGTCCTGCTTGGGTCATTGAGTGTCCTGTGTGTGTCATGAGTGTCCTGCGTGGGACATTGAGTGTCCTGCGTGGGTCATGAGTGTCCTGCGTGGGTCATTGAGTGTCCTGCGTGGGTCATGAGTGTCCTGCGTGGGTCATGAGTGTCCTGCGTGGGCCATTGAGTGTCCTGTGTGGGTCATTGAGTGTCCTGCATGGGTCATGAGTGTCCTGCGTGTGTCATTGAGTGTCCTGCGTGGGTCATGAGTTTCCTGCGTGGGTCATTGAGTGCCCTGTGTGGGTCATGTGTGTCCTGCGTGGGTCATTGAGTGTCCTGCTTGGGTCATTGAGTGTCCAGCCTGGGTCATTTAGAATCCTGCGTGGGTCATTGAGTGGCCTGTGTTGGTCATTGAGTGTCCTACGTGGGTCATTGAGTGTCCTGCGTGGGTCATGAGTGTCCTGCATGGGTCATTGAGTGTCCTGCGTGGGCCATTGAGTATCCTGCGTGGGTCATTGAGTGTCCTGCGTGGGTCATTGAGTGTCCTGTGTGGGTCATGTGTGTCCTGCGTGGGTCATTGAGTGTCCGGTGTGGGTCATTGAGTGTCCTGCGTGTGTCATTGAGTGTCCTGCGTGGGTCATGAGTGTCCTGCGTGTGTCATGAGTGTCCTGCGTGGGCCATTGAGTGTCCTGTGTCGGTCATTGAGTTTCCTGCATGGGTCATGAGTGTCCTGCGTGTGTCATTGAGTGTCATGCATGGGTAATTGAGTGACCTGCGTGGGTTATGGGTGTCCTGCGTGGGTGATTCAGTGTCCTGCGTGGGTCATGAGTGTCCTGCGTGGGTCATTGAGTGTCCTGCGTGAGTCATGACTGTCCTGCGTGGGTCATTGAGTGTCCAGCGTGGGTCATTGAGAGTCGTGCGTTGGTCATTGAGTGGCTGTGTTGGTTGTTGAGTGTCGTACGTGGGTCATTGAGTGTCCTACGTGGGTCATGAGTGTCCTGCATGGGTCATTGAGTGTCCTGCGTGGGCCATTGAGTATCCTGCGTGGGTCATTGAGTGTCTTGCATGGGTCATTGAGTGTCCTGTGTGGGTCATGAGTGTCGTGCGTGGGTCATTGAGTGTCCTGCGTGGGTCATTGAGTGACCTGCGTGGGTTATGGGTGTCCTGCGTGGGTGATTCAGTGTCCTGCGTGGGTCATGAGTGTCCTGCGTGGGTCATTGAGTGTCCTGCGTGGGTCATGAGTGTCCTGCGTGGGTCATTGAGTGTCCTGCGTGGGACATTGAGTGCCCTGCGTGTGTCATGAGTGTCCTACATGGGTCATTGTGTGTCCTACGTGGGTCATGAGTGTCCTGCATGGGTCATTGAGTGTCCTGCGTGTGCCATTGAGTATCCTGCGTGCGTCAGTGAGTGTCTTGCATGGGTCATTGAGTGTCCTGTGTGGGTCATGAGTGTCCTGCGTGGGTCATTGAGTGTCCTGCGTGGGTCATGAGTGTCCTGCGTGGGTCATTGAGTGTCCTGCAAGGGTCATTGAGTGTCCTGCGTGGGACATTGAGCAACCTGCGTGGATCATTGAGTGTCTTGCGTGGGTCATTGAGTGTCCTGTGTGGGTCATGAGTGTCCTGCGTGTGTCATTGAGTGTCCTGCGTGGGTCATGATTGTCCTGCGTGGGTCATTGAGTGTGCTGCGTGTGTCATTGAGTGTCCTGCGTGGGACATTGAGTGTCCTGCGTGGGTCATGAGTGTCCTGCGTGGGCCATTGAGTGTCCGGTGTGGGTCATTGAGTGTCCTGCGTGTGTCATTGAGTGTCCTGCGTGGGTCATGAGTGTCCTGCGTGGGTCATGAGTGTCCTGCGTGGGCCATTGAGTGTCCTGTGTGGGTCATTGAGTGTCCTACGTGGGTCATGAGTGTCCTGCATGGGTCATTGAGTGACCTGCGTGTACCATTGAGTATCCTGCGTGCGTCATTGAGTGTCTTGCATGGGTCATTGAGTGTCCTGTGTGGGTCATGAGTGTCCTGCGTGGGTCATTGAGTGTCCTAGGTGGGTCATGAGTGTCCTGCGTGGGTCATTGAGTGTCCTGCGTGGGTCATGCGTGTCCTGCGTGGGACTTTGAGTGTCCTGTGTGGGTCATGAGTGTCCTGCGTGGGCCATTGAGTGTCCAGCGTGGGTCATTCAGAGTCGTGTGTGTGTCATTGAGTGGCTGTGTGGGTAATGAGTGTCCTGCGTGGGTCATTGAGTGACCTGCGTGGGTCATTGAGTGTCCTGCGTGTGTCATGAGTGTCCTGCGTGGGGCATGAGTGTCCTGCGTGGGCCATTGAGTGTCCTGTGTGGGTCCTTGAGTGTCCTGCGTGTGTCATTGAGTGACCTGCGTGGGTCATGAGTGTCCTGCCTTGGTCAGGAGTGTCCTGCGTGGGCCATTGAGTGTCCTGTGTAGGTCATTGAGAGTACTGCATGGGTCATGAGTGTCCTGCGTGGGTCATTGAGTGGCCTGTGTGGGTCATGAGTGTCCTGCGTGGGTCATTGAATGTCCTGTGTGGGTCATGAGTGTCCTGCGTGGGTCATTGAGTGTCCTGCTTGGGTCATTGAGTGTCCAGCGTGGGTCATTGAGAATCCTGTTTGGGTCATTGAGTGGCCTGTGTTGGTCATTGAGTGTCCTACGTGGGTCATTGAGTGTCCTGCGTGGGTCATGAGTGTCCTGCATGTGTCATTGAGTGTCCTGCGTGGGCCATTGAATATCCTGCGTGGGTCATTGAGTGTCCTGCGTGGGTCATTGAGTGTCCTGTGTGGGTCATGAGTGTCCTCCGTGGGTCATTGAGTGTCCTACGTGGGTCATGAGTGTCCTGCAAGGGTCATTGAGTGTCCTGCGTGGGTCATTGAGCAACCTGCGTGGATCATTGAGTGTCTTGCGTGGGTCATTGAGTGTCCTGTGTGGGTCATGAGTGTCCTGCGTGGGTCATTGAGTGTCCTGCGTGGGTCATGGTTGTCCTGCGTGGGTCATTGAGTGTGCTGCGTGTGTCATTGAGTGTCCTGCGTGGGACATTGAGTGTCCTGCGTGGGTCATGAGTGTCCTGCGTGGGCCATTGAGTGTCCGGCGTTGGTCATGAGTGTCCTGCGTGGGTCATGAGTGTCCTGCGTGGGCCATTGAGTGTCCTGTGTGGGTCATTGAGTGTCCTACGTGGGTCATGAGTGTCCTGCATGGGTCATTGAGTGTCCTGTGTGGGTCATTGAGTTTCCTGCATGGGTCATGAGTGTCCTGCGTGTGTCATTGAGTGTCATGCATGGGTAAATGAGTGACCAGCGTGGGTTATGGGTGTCCTGCGTGTGTGATTCAGTGTCCTGCGTGGGTCATGAGTGTCCTGCGTGGGTTATTGAGTGTCCTGCGTGAGTCATGACTGTCCTGCGTGGGTCATTGACTGTCCAGCGTGGGTCATTGAGAGTCGTGCGTTGGTCATTGAGTGGCTGTGTTGGTTGTTGAGTGTCGTATGTGGGTCATTGAGTGTCCTACGTGGGTCATGAGTGTCCTGCAATCGTCATTGAGTGTCCTGCATGGGCCATTGAGTATCCTGCGTGGGTCATTGAGTGCCTTGCATGGGTCAATGAGTGTCCTGTGTGGGTCATGAGTGTCCTGCGTGGGTCATTGAGTGTCCTGTATGGGTCATGAGTGTCCTGTGTGGGTCATTGAATGTCCTGTGTGGGTCATCAGTGTCCTGCGTGGGTCATTGAGTGTCCTGCTTGGGTCATTGAGTGTCCTGTGTGTGTCATGAGTGTCCTGCGTGGGACATTGAGTGTCCTGCGTGGGTCATGAGTGTCCTGCGTGGGTCATTGAGTGTCCTGCGTGGGTCATGAGTGTCCTGCGTGGGTCATGAGTGTCCTGCGTTGGCCATTGAGTGTCCTGTGTGGGTCATTGAGTGTCCTGCATGGGTCATGAGTGTCCTGCGTGTGTCATTGAGTGTCCTGCGTGGGTCATGAGTTTCCTGCGTGGGTCATTGAGTGCCCTGTGTGGGTCATGTGTGTCCTGCGTGGGTCATTGAGTGTCCTGCTTGGGTCATTGAGTGTCCAGCCTGGGTCATTTAGAATCCTGCGTGGGTCATTGAGTGGCCTGTGTTGGTCATTGAGTGTCCTACGTGGGTCATTGAGTGTCCTGCGTGGGTCATGAGTGTCCTGCATGGGTCATTGAGTGTCCTGCGTGGGCCATTGAGTATCCTGCGTGGGTCATTGAGTGTCCTGCGTGGGTCATTGAGTGTCCTGTGTGGGTCATGTGTGTCCTGCGTGGGTCATTGAGTGTCCGGTGTGGGTCATTGAGTGTCCTGCGTGTGTCATTGAGTGTCCTGCGTGGGTCATGAGTGTCCTGCGTGGGTCATGAGTGTCCTGCGTGGGCCATTGAGTGTCCTGTGTCGGTCATTGAGTTTCCTGCATGGGTCATGAGTGTCCTGCGTGTGTCATTGAGTGTCATGCATGGGTAATTGAGTGACCTGCGTGGGTTATGGGTGTCCTGCGTGGGTGATTCAGTGTCCTGCGTGGGTCATGAGTGTCCTGCGTGGGTCATTGAGTGTCCTGCGTGAGTCATGACTGTCCTGCGTGGGTCATTGAGTGTCCAGCGTGGGTCATTGAGAGTCGTGCGTTGGTCATTGAGTGGCTGTGTTGGTTGTTGAGTGTCGTACGTGGGTCATTGAGTGTCCTACGTAGGTCATGAGTGTCCTGCATGGGTCATTGAATGTCCTGCGTGGGCCATTGAGTATCCTGCGTGGGTCATTGAGTGTCTTGCATGGGTCATTGAGTGTCCTGTGTGGGTCATGAGTGTCGTGCGTGGGTCATTGAGTGTCCTGCGTGGGTCATTGAGTGACCTGCGTGGGTTATGGGTGTCCTGCGTGGGTGATTCAGTGTCCTGCGTGGGTCATGATGGCCTGCGTGGGTCATTGAGTGTCCTGCGTGGGTCATGAGTGTCCTGCATGGGTCATTGAGTGTCCTGCGTGGGACATTGAGTGCCCTGCGTGTGTCATGAGTGTCCTACATGGGTCATTGTGTGTCCTACGTGGGTCATGAGTGTCCTGCATGGGTCATTGAGTGTCCTGCGTGTGCCATTGAGTATCCTGCGTGCGTCAGTGAGTGTCTTGCATGGGTCATTGAGTGTCCTGTGTGGGTCATGAGTGTCCTGCGTGGGTCATTGAGTGTCCTGCGTGGGTCATGAGTGTCCTGCGTGGGTCATTGAGTGTCCTGCAAGGGTCATTGAGTGTCCTGCGTGGGACATTGAGCAACCTGCGTGGATCATTGAGTGTCTTGCGTGGGTCATTGAGTGTCCTGTGTGGGTCATGAGTGTCCTGCGTGTGTCATTGAGTGTCCTGCGTGGGTCATGATTGTCCTGCGTGGGTCATTGAGTGTGCTGCGTGTGTCATTGAGTGTCCTGCGTGGGACATTGAGTGTCCTGCGTGGGTCATGAGTGTCCTGCGTGGGCCATTGAGTGTCCGGTGTGGGTCATTGAGTGTCCTGCGTGTGTCATTGAGTGTCCTGCGTGGGTCATGAGTGTCCTGCGTGGGTCATGAGTGTCCTGCGTGGGCCATTGAGTGTCCTGTGTGGGTCATTGAGTGTCCTACGTGGGTCATGAGTGTCCTGCATGGGTCATTGAGTGACCTGCGTGTACCATTGAGTATCCTGCGTGCGTCATTGAGTGTCTTGCATGGGTCATTGAGTGTCCTGTGTGGGTCATGAGTGTCCTGCGTGGGTCATTGAGTGTCCTAGGTGGGTCATGAGTGTCCTGCGTGGGTCATTGAGTGTCCTGCGTGGGTCATGAGTGTCCTGCGTGGGACTTTGAGTGTCCTGTGTGGGTCATGAGTGTCCTGCGTGGGCCATTGAGTGTCCAGCGTGGGTCCTTGAGTGTCCTGCGTGTGTCATTGAGTGACCTGCGTGGGTCATGAGTGTCCTGCCTTGGTCAGGAGTGTCCTGCGTGGGCCATTGAGTGTCCTGTGTAGGTCATTGAGAGTACTGCATGGGTCATGAGTGTCCTGCGTGGGTCAATGAGTGTCCTGCTTGGGTCATTGAGTGTCCTACGTGGGTCATTGAGTGTCCTGCGTGGGTCATGAGTGTCCTGCATGGGTCATTGAGTGTCCTGCGTGTGTCATTGAGTGTCCTGCGTGGGACATTGAGTGTCCTGCGTGGGTCATGAGTGTCCTGCATGGGTCATTGAGTGTCCTGCGTGTGTCATTGAGTGTCCTGCGTGGGACATTGAGTGTCCTGTGTGGGTCATTGAGTGTCCTGTGTGGGTCATGTGTGTCCTGCGTGGGCCATTGAGTGTCCTGCATGGGTCATTGAGTGTCCTGCGTGTGTCATTGAGTGTCCTGCGTGGGTCATGAGTGGCCTGCGTGGGTCATGAGTGTCCTGCGTGGGCCATTGAGTGTCCTGTGTGGGTCATTGAGTTTCCTGCATGGGTCATGAGTGTCCTGCGTGTGTCATTGAGTGTCATGCATGGGTAAATGAGTGACCAGCGTGGGTTATGGGTGTCCTGCGTGGGTGATTCAGTGTCCTGCGTGGGTCATGAGTGTCCTGCGTGGGTTATTGAGTGTCCTGCGTGAGTCATGACTGTCCTGCGTGGGTCATTGACTGTCCAGCGTGGGTCATTGAGAGTCGTGCGTTGGTCATTGAGTGGCTGTGTTGGTTGTTGAGTGTCGTATGTGGGTCATTGAGTGTCCTACGTGGGTCATGAGTGTCCTGCATTGGTCATTGAGTGTCCTGCGTGGGCCATTGAGTATCCTGCGTGGGTCATTGAGTGCCTTGCATGGGTCAATGAGTGTCCTGTGTGGGTCATGAGTGTCCTGCGTGGGTCATTGAGTGTCCTTTATGGGTCATGAGTGTCCTGCGTGGGTCATTGAATGTCCTGTGTGGGTCATCAGTGTCCTGCGTGGGTCATTGAGTGTCCTGCTTGGGTCATTGAGTGTCCTGTGTGTGTCATGAGTGTCCTGCGTGGGACATTGAGTGTCCTGCGTGGGTCATGAGTGTCCTGCGTGGGTCATTGAGTGTCCTGCGTGGGTCATGAGTGTCCTGCGTGGGTCATGAGTGTCCTGCGTGGGCCATTGAGTGTCCGGTGTGGGTCATTGAGTGTCCTGCGTGTGTCATTGAGTGTCCTGCGTGGGTCATGAGTGTCCTGCGTGGGTCATGAGTGTCCTGCGTGGGCCATTGAGTGTCCTGTGTGGGTCATTGAGTGTCCTACGTGGGTCATGAGTGTCCTGCATGGGTCATTGAGTGACCTGCGTGTACCATTGAGTATCCTGCGTGCGTCATTGAGTGTCTTGCATGGGTCATTGAGTGTCCTGTGTGGGTCATGAGTGTCCTGCGTGGGTCATTGAGTGTCCTAGGTGGGTCATGAGTGTCCTGCGTGGGTCATTGAGTGTCCTGCGTGGGTCATGAGTGTCCTGCGTGGGACTTTGAGTGTCCTGTGTGGGTCATGAGTGTCCTGCGTGGGCCATTGAGTGTCCAGCGTGGGTCCTTGAGTGTCCTGCGTGTGTCATTGAGTGACCTGCGTGGGTCATGAGTGTCCTGCCTTGGTCAGGAGTGTCCTGCGTGGGCCATTGAGTGTCCTGTGTAGGTCATTGAGAGTACTGCATGGGTCATGAGTGTCCTGCGTGGGTCATTGAGTGTCCTGCTTGGGTCATTGAGTGTCCTACGTGGGTCATTGAGTGTCCTGCGTGGGTCATGAGTGTCCTGCATGGGTCATTGAGTGTCCTGCGTGTGTCATTGAGTGTCCTGCGTGGGACATTGAGTGTCCTGCGTGGGTCATGAGTGTCCTGCATGGGTCATTGAGTGTCCTGCGTGTGTCATTGAGTGTCCTGCGTGGGACATTGAGTGTCCTGTGTGGGTCATTGAGTGTCCTGTGTGGGTCATGTGTGTCCTGCGTGGGCCATTGAGTGTCCTGCATGGGTCATTGAGTGTCCTGCGTGTGTCATTGAGTGTCCTGCGTGGGTCATGAGTGGCCTGCGTGGGTCATGAGTGTCCTGCGTGGGCCATTGAGTGTCCTGTGTGGGTCATTGAGTTTCCTGCATGGGTCATGAGTGTCCTGCGTGTGTCATTGAGTGTCATGCATGGGTAAATGAGTGACCAGCGTGGGTTATGGGTGTCCTGCGTGGGTGATTCAGTGTCCTGCGTGGGTCATGAGTGTCCTGCGTGGGTTATTGAGTGTCCTGCGTGAGTCATGACTGTCCTGCGTGGGTCATTGACTGTCCAGCGTGGGTCATTGAGAGTCGTGCGTTGGTCATTGAGTGGCTGTGTTGGTTGTTGAGTGTCGTATGTGGGTCATTGAGTGTCCTACGTGGGTCATGAGTGTCCTGCATTGGTCATTGAGTGTCCTGCGTGGGCCATTGAGTATCCTGCGTGGGTCATTGAGTGCCTTGCATGGGTCAATGAGTGTCCTGTGTGGGTCATGAGTGTCCTGCGTGGGTCATTGAGTGTCCTTTATGGGTCATGAGTGTCCTGCGTGGGTCATTGAATGTCCTGTGTGGGTCATCAGTGTCCTGCGTGGGTCATTGAGTGTCCTGCTTGGGTCATTGAGTGTCCTGTGTGTGTCATGAGTGTCCTGCGTGGGACATTGAGTGTCCTGCGTGGGTCATGAGTGTCCTGCGTGGGTCATTGAGTGTCCTGCGTGGGTCATGAGTGTCCTGCGTGGGTCATGAGTGTCCTGCGTGGGCCATTGAGTGTCCTGTGTGGGTCATTGAGTGTCCTGCATGGGTCATGAGTGTCCTGCGTGTGTCATTGAGTGTCCTGCGTGTGTCATGAGTTTCCTGCGTGGGTCATTGAGTGCCCTGTGTGGGTCATGTGTGTCCTGCGTGGGTCATTGAGTGTCCTGCTTGGGTCATTGAGTGTCCAGCCTGGGTCATTTAGAATCCTGCGTGGGTCATTGAGTGGCCTGTGTTGGTCATTGAGTGTCCTACGTGGGTCATTGAGTGTCCTGCGTGGGTCATGAGTGTCCTGCATGGGTCATTGAGTGTCCTGCGTGGGCCATTGAGTATCCTGCGTGGGTCATTGAGTGTCCTGCGTGGGTCATTGAGTGTCCTGTGTGGGTCATGTGTGTCCTGCGTGGGTCATTGAGTGTCCGGTGTGGGTCATTGAGTGTCCTGCGTGTGTCATTGAGTGTCCTGCGTGGGTCATGAGTGTCCTGCGTGGGTCATGAGTGTCCTGCGTGGGCCATTGAGTGTCCTGTGTCGGTCATTGAGTTTCCTGCATGGGTCATGAGTGTCCTGCGTGTGTCATTGAGTGTCATGCATGGGTAATTGAGTGACCTGCGTGGGTTATGGGTGTCCTGCGTGGGTGATTCAGTGTCCTGCGTGGGTCATGAGTGTCCTGCGTGGGTCATTGAGTGTCCTGCGTGAGTCATGACTGTCCTGCGTGGGTCATTGAGTGTCCAGCGTGGGTCATTGAGAGTCGTGCGTTGGTCATTGAGTGGCTGTGTTGGTTGTTGAGTGTCGTACGTGGGTCATTGAGTGTCCTACGTGGGTCATGAGTGTCCTGCATGGGTCATTGAGTGTCCTGCGTGGGCCATTGAGTATCCTGCGTGGGTCATTGAGTGTCTTGCATGGGTCATTGAGTGTCCTGTGTGGGTCATGAGTGTCGTGCGTGGGTCATTGAGTGTCCTGCGTGGGTCATTGAGTGACCTGCGTGGGTTATGGGTGTCCTGCGTGGGTGATTCAGTGTCCTGCGTGGGTCATGAGTGTCCTGCGTGGGTCATTGAGTGTCCTGCGTGGGTCATGAGTGTCCTGCGTGGGTCATTGAGTGTCCTGCGTGGGACATTGAGTGCCCTGCGTGTGTCATGAGTGTCCTACATGGGTCATTGTGTGTCCTACGTGGGTCATGAGTGTCCTGCATGGGTCATTGAGTGTCCTGCGTGTGCCATTGAGTATCCTGCGTGCGTCAGTGAGTGTCTTGCATGGGTCATTGAGTGTCCTGTGTGGGTCATGAGTGTCCTGCGTGGGTCATTGAGTGTCCTGCGTGGGTCATGAGTGTCCTGCGTGGGTCATTGAGTGTCCTGCAAGGGTCATTGAGTGTCCTGCGTGGGACATTGAGCAACCTGCGTGGATCATTGAGTGTCTTGCGTGGGTCATTGAGTGTCCTGTGTGGGTCATGAGTGTCCTGCGTGTGTCATTGAGTGTCCTGCGTGGGTCATGATTGTCCTGCGTGGGTCATTGAGTGTGCTGCGTGTGTCATTGAGTGTCCTGCGTGGGACATTGAGT
This sequence comes from Chiloscyllium plagiosum, assembly GCF_037043375.1. Classification (NCBI taxonomy): domain Eukaryota; kingdom Metazoa; phylum Chordata; class Chondrichthyes; order Orectolobiformes; family Hemiscylliidae; genus Chiloscyllium; species Chiloscyllium plagiosum. The sequence goes on along the minus strand of NW_028270189.1, from coordinate 43,798,190 downwards.
GTCCTGCGTGGGTCATGAGTGTCCTGCGTGGGCCATTGAGTGTCCGGTGTGGGTCATTGAGTGTCCTGCGTGTGTCATTGAGTGTCCTGCGTGGGTCATGAGTGTCCTGCGTGGGTCATGAGTGTCCTGCGTGGGCCATTGAGTGTCCTGTGTGGGTCATTGAGTGTCCTACGTGGGTCATGAGTGTCCTGCATGGGTCATTGAGTGACCTGCGTGTACCATTGAGTATCCTGCGTGCGTCATTGAGTGTCTTGCATGGGTCATTGAGTGTCCTGTGTGGGTCATGAGTGTCCTGCGTGGGTCATTGAGTGTCCTAGGTGGGTCATGAGTGTCCTGCGTGGGTCATTGAGTGTCCTGCGTGGGTCATGAGTGTCCTGCGTGGGACTTTGAGTGTCCTGTGTGGGTCATGAGTGTCCTGCGTGGGCCATTGAGTGTCCAGCGTGGGTCATTCAGAGTCGTGTGTGTGTCATTGAGTGGCTGTGTGGGTAATGAGTGTCCTGCATGGGTCATTGAGTGACCTGCGTGGGTCATTGAGTGTCCTGCGTGTGTCATGAGTGTCCTGCGTGGGGCATGAGTGTCCTGCTTGGGCCATTGAGTGTCCTGTGTGGGTCCTTGAGTGTCCTGCGTGTGTCATTGAGTGACCTGCGTGGGTCATGAGTGTCCTGCCTTGGTCAGGAGTGTCCTGCGTGGGCCATTGAGTGTCCTGTGTAGGTCATTGAGAGTACTGCATGGGTCATGAGTGTCCTGCGTGGGTCATTGAGTGGCCTGTGTGGGTCATGAGTGTCCTGCGTGGGTCATTGAATGTCCTGTGTGGGTCATGAGTGTCCTGCGTGGGTCATTGAGTGTCCTGCTTGGGTCATTGAGTGTCCAGCGTGGGTCATTGAGAATCCTGTTTGGGTCATTGAGTGGCCTGTGTTGGTCATTGAGTGTCCTACGTGGGTCATTGAGTGTCCTGCGTGGGTCATGAGTGTCCTGCATGTGTCATTGAGTGTCCTGCGTGGGCCATTGAATATCCTGCGTGGGTCATTGAGTGTCCTGCGTGGGTCATTGAGTGTCCTGTGTGGGTCATGAGTGTCCTCCGTGGGTCATTGAGTGTCCTACGTGGGTCATGAGTGTCCTGCAAGGGTCATTGAGTGTCCTGCGTGGGTCATTGAGCAACCTGCGTGGATCATTGAGTGTCTTGCGTGGGTCATTGAGTGTCCTGTGTGGGTCATGAGTGTCCTGCGTGGGTCATTGAGTGTCCTGCATGGGTCATGATTGTCCTGCGTGGGTCATTGAGTGTGCTGCGTGTGTCATTGAGTGTCCTGCGTGGGACATTGAGTGTCCTGCGTGGGTCATGAGTGTCCTGCGTGGGCCATTGAGTGTCCGGCGTTGGTCATGAGTGTCCTGCGTGGGTCATGAGTGTCCTGCGTGGGCCATTGAGTGTCCTGTGTGGGTCATTGAGTGTCCTACGTGGGTCATGAGTGTCCTGCATGGGTCATTGAGTGACCTGCGTGTACCATTGAGTATCCTGCGTGCGTCATTGAGTGTCTTGCATGGGTCATTGAGTGTCCTGTGTGGATCATGAGTGTCCTGCGTGGGTCATTGAGTGTCCTGCGTGGGTCATGAGTGTCCTGCGTGGGACTTTGAGTGTCCTGTGTGGGTCATGAGTGTCCTGCGTGGGCCATTGAGTGTCCAGCGTGGGTCATTCAGAGTCGTGCTTGGGTCATTGAGTGGCTGTGTTGGTTATTGAGTGTCGTACGTGGGTCATTGAGTGTCCTGCATGGGTCATTGAGTGTCCTACGTAGGTCATTGAGTGTACTGCGTGGGTCATGAGTGTCCTGCGTGGGTCATTGAGTGTCCTGCATGGGTCATTGAGTGACCTGCGTGGGTTATGTTTGTCCTGCGTGGGTGATTCAGTGTCCTGCGTGGGTCATGTGTGTCCTGCGTGGGCCATTGAGTGACCGGTGTGGGTCATTGAGTGTCCTGCGTGTGTCATTGAGTGTCCTGCGTGGGTCATGAGTGTCCTGCGTGGGTCATGAGTGTCCTGCGTGTGCCATTGAATGTCCTGTGTGGGTCATTGAGTTTCCTGCATGGGTCATTGAGTGTCCTGTGTGTGTCATTGAGTGTCCTGCGTGGGTCATGAGTGTCCTGCATGGATCATTGAGTGTCCTGCGTGGGCCATTGAGTATCCTGCGTGGGCCATTGAGTGTCCTGCGTGGGTCATTGAGTGTCCTGTGTGGGTCATGAGTGTTCTGCGTGGGTCATGAGTGTCCTGCGTGGGTCATTGAGTGTCCTGCGTGGGCCATGAGTGTCCTGCGTGGGTCATTGAGTGTCCTGCGTGGGTCATGAGTGTCCTGCCTGGGTCATTGAGTGGCCGGTGTTGGTCATTGAGAGTCCTACGTGGGTCATTGAGTGTCCTGCGTGGGTCATGAGTGTCCTGCATGGGTCATTGAGTGTCCTGCGTGGGCCATTGAGTATCCTGCGTGGGCCATTGAGTATCCTGCGTGGGTCATTGAGTGTTCTGCGTGGGTCATTGAGTGTCCTGCGTGGGTCATTGAGTGGCCGGTGTTGGTCATTGAGAGTCCTACGTGGGTTATTGAGTGTCCTGCGTGGGCCATGAGTGTCCTGCATGGGTCATTGAGTGTCCTGCGTGGGCCATTGAGTATCCTGCATGGTTCATTGAGTGTCCTGCGTGTGTTACTGAGTGTCCAGCGTGGGTCATTGAGTGTCCTGCGTGGGTCATGAGTGTCCTGCGTTGGTCATGAGTGTCCTGCATTGGCCATTAATTGTCCTGTGTGGGTCATTGAGTGTCCTGCGTGGGCCATTGAGTGTCCTGCGTGGGTCATTGAGTGTCCTGTGTGGGTCATGAGTGTTCTGCGTGGGTCATGAGTGTCCTGCGTGGGTCATTGAGTGTCCTGCGTGGGCCATGAGTGTCCTGCGTGGGTCATTGAGTGTCCTGCGTGGGTCATGAGTGTCCTGCGTGGGTCATTGAGTGTCCTGTTTGGGTCATGAGTGTCCAGCGTGGGTCATTGAGAGTCCTGCCTGGGTCATTGAGTGGCCGGTGTTGGTCATTGAGAGTCCTACGTGGGTCATTGAGTGTCCTGCGTGGGTCATGAGTGTCCTGCATGGGTCATTGAGTGTCCTGCGTGGGCCATTGAGTATCCTGCGTGGGCCATTGAGTATCCTGCGTGGGTCATTGAGTGTTCTGCGTGGGTCATTGAGTGTCCTGTGTGGGCCATTGAGACTCCTGCGTGGGTCATTGAGTGGCCGGTGTTGGTCATTGAGACTCCTACGTGGGTTATTGAGTGTCCTGCGTGGGCCATGAGTGTCCTGCATGGGTCATTGAGTGTCCTGCGTGGGCCATTGAGTATCCTGCGTGGTTCATTGAGTGTCATGCGTGTGTTACTGAGTGTCCAGCGTGGGTCATTGAGTGTCCTGCGTGGGTCATGAGTGTCCTGCGTTGGTCATGAGTGTCCTGCATTGGCCATTAATTGTCCTGTGTGGGTCATTGAGTGTCCTGCGTGGGTCATGAGTGTCCTGCGTGGGTCATTGAGTGTCCTGCATGGGTCATGAGTGTCCTGCATGGGTCATTGAGTGTCCTGTGTGGGTCATGAGTGTCCTGCGTGGATAATTGAGTGTCCTGCTTGGGTAATGAGTGTCCAGCATGGGTCATTGAGAATCCTGCGTTGGTCATTGAGTGGCCTGTGTTGGTCATTGAGTGTCCTACGTGGGTCATTGAGTGTCCTGCGTGGGTCATGCGTGTCCTGCATGGGTCATTGAGTGTCCTGCGTGGGCCATTGAGTATCCTGCGTGGGTCATTGAGTGTCCTACGTGGGTCATTGAGTGTCCTGCGTGGGTCATGAGTGTCCTGCATGGGTCATTGAGTGTCCTGCGTCGGCCATTCAGTGTCCTGCGTGGGTCATTGAGTGTCTTGTGTGTGGCTCATTGAGTGTCCTGTGTGGGTCATGAGTGTCCTGTGTGGGTCATGAGTGTCCTTTGTGGGGTCATTGAGTGTCGTGCGTGGGTCATGAGTGTCCTGCGTGGGTCATTGAGTGTCTTGGGTGGATCATGAGTGTCCTGCGTGGGTCATTGAGTGTCCTGTGTGGGTCATGAGTGTCCTGCGTGGGTCATTGAGTGTCCTGCTTGGGTCATGAGTGTCCAGCGTGGGTCATTGAGTGTCCTGCGTGGGTCATTGAGTGTCCTGTGTGGTTCGTTGAGTGTCCTGCATGGGACATTGAGTGTCCTGTGTGGGTCATTGAGTGTCCTGCCTGGGTCATGAGTGTCCTGTGTGGGTCATGAGTGTCCTGCGTGGGTCATTGAGTGTCCTGTGTGGGTCATTGAGTGCCCTGCGTGGGTCATTGAGTGTCCAGCGTGGGTCATTCAGAGTCGTGCGTGGGTCATTGAGTGGCTGTGTTGGTTATTGAGTGTCGTACGTGTGTCATTGAGTGTCCTGCATGGGTCATTGAGTGTCCTACGTAGGTCATTGAGTGTCCTGCGTGGGTCATGAGTGACCTGCGTGGGTCATTGAGTGTACTGCGTGGGTCATGAGTGTCCTGCGTGGGTCATTGAGTGTCCTGCATGGGTAATTGAGTGACCTGCGTGTGTTATGGGTGTCCTGCGTGGGTCATGTGTGTCCTGTGTGGGTCATGTGTGTCCTGCGTGGGCCATTGAGTGTCCGGTGTGGGTCATTGAGTGTCCTGCGTGTGTCATTGAGTGTCCTGCGTGGGTCATGAGTGTCCTGTGTGGGTCATGAGTGTTCTGCGTGGGTCATGAGTGTCCTGCGTGGGTCATTGAGTGTCCTGCGTGGGCCATGAGTGTCCTGCGTGGGTCATTGAGTGTCCTGCGTGGGTCATGAGTGTCCTGCGTGGGTCATTGAGTGTCCTGTTTGGGTCATGAGTGTCCAGCGTGGGTCATTGAGAGTCCTGCCTGGGTCATTGAGTGGCCGGTGTTGGTCATTGAGAGTCCTACGTGGGTCATTGAGTGTCCTGCGAAGGTCATGAGTGTCCTGCATGGGTCATTGAGTGTCCTGCGTGGGCCATTGAGTATCCTGCGTGTGTCATTGAGTGTCCTGCGTGGGTCATGAGTGTCCTGCATGGGTCATTGAGTGTCCTGCGTGGGCCATTGAGTATCCTGCGTGGGTCATTGAGTGTTCTGCGTGGGTCATTGAGTGTCCTGCGTGGGTCATTGAGTGGCCGGTGTTGGTCATTGAGAGTCCTACGTGGGTTATTGAGTGTCCTGCGTTGGCCATGAGTGTCCTGCATGGGTCATTGAGTGTCCTGCGTGGGCCATTGAGTATCCTGCATGGTTCATTGAGTGTCCTGCGTGTGTTACTGAGTGTCCAGCGTGGGTCATTGAGTGTCCTGCGTGGGTCATGAGTGTCCTGCGTTGGTCATGAGTGTCCTGCATTGGCCATTAATTGTCCTGTGTGGGTCATTGAGTGTCCTGCGTGGGCCATTGAGTGTCCTGCGTGGGTCATTGAGTGTCCTGTGTGGGTCATGAGTGTTCTGCGTGGGTCATGAGTGTCCTGCGTGGGTCATTGAGTGTCCTGCGTGGGCCATGAGTGTCCTGCGTGGGTCATTGAGTGTCCTGCGTGGGTCATGAGTGTCCTGCGTGGGTCATTGAGTGTCCTGTTTGGGTCATGAGTGTCCAGCGTGGGTCATTGAGAGTCCTGCCTGGGTCATTGAGTGGCCGGTGTTGGTCATTGAGAGTCCTACGTGGGTCATTGAGTGTCCTGCGTGGGTCATGAGTGTCCTGCATGGGTCATTGAGTGTCCTGCGTGGGCCATTGAGTATCCTGCGTGGGCCATTGAGTATCCTGCGTGGGTCATTGAGTGTTCTGCGTGGGTCATTGAGTGTCCTGTGTGGGCCATTGAGACTCCTGCGTGGGTCATTGAGTGGCCGGTGTTGGTCATTGAGACTCCTACGTGGGTTATTGAGTGTCCTGCGTGGGCCATGAGTGTCCTGCATGGGTCATTGAGTGTCCTGCGTGGGCCATTGAGTATCCTGCGTGGTTCATTGAGTGTCATGCGTGTGTTACTGAGTGTCCAGCGTGGGTCATTGAGTGTCCTGCGTGGGTCATGAGTGTCCTGCGTTGGTCATGAGTGTCCTGCATTGGCCATTAATTGTCCTGTGTGGGTCATTGAGTGTCCTGCGTGGGTCATGAGTGTCCTGCGTGGGTCATTGAGTGTCCTGCATGGGTCATGAGTGTCCTGCATGGGTCATTGAGTGTCCTGTGTGGGTCATGAGTGTCCTGCGTGGATAATTGAGTGTCCTGCTTGGGTAATGAGTGTCCAGCATGGGTCATTGAGAATCCTGCGTTGGTCATTGAGTGGCCTGTGTTGGTCATTGAGTGTCCTACGTGGGTCATTGAGTGTCCTGCGTGGGTCATGCGTGTCCTGCATGGGTCATTGAGTGTCCTGCGTGGGCCATTGAGTATCCTGCGTGGGTCATTGAGTGTCCTACGTGGGTCATTGAGTGTCCTGCGTGGGTCATGAGTGTCCTGCATGGGTCATTGAGTGTCCTGCGTCGGCCATTCAGTGTCCTGCGTGGGTCATTGAGTGTCTTGTGTGTGGCTCATTGAGTGTCCTGTGTGGGTCATGAGTGTCCTGTGTGGGCCATGAGTGTCCTTTGTGGGGTCATTGAGTGTCGTGCGTGGGTCATGAGTGTCCTGCGTGGGTCATTGAGTGTCTTGGGTGGGTCATGAGTGTCCTGCGTGGGTCATTGAGTGTCCTGTGTGGGTCATGAGTGTCCTGCGTGGGTCATTGAGTGTCCTGCTTGGGTCATGAGTGTCCAGCGTGGGTCATTGAGTGTCCTGCGTGGGTCATTGAGTGTCCTGTGTGGTTCGTTGAGTGTCCTGCATGGGACATTGAGTGTCCTGTGTGGGTCATTGAGTGTCCTGCCTGGGTCATGAGTGTCCTGTGTGGGTCATGAGTGTCCTGCGTGGGTCATTGAGTGTCCTGTGTGGGTCATTGAGTGCCCTGCGTGGGTCATTGAGTGTCCAGCGTGGGTCATTCAGAGTCGTGCGTGGGTCATTGAGTGGCTGTGTTGGTTATTGAGTGTCGTACGTGTGTCATTGAGTGTCCTGCATGGGTCATTGAGTGTCCTACGTAGGTCATTGAGTGTCCTGCGTGGGTCATGAGTGACCTGCGTGGGTCATTGAGTGTACTGCGTGGGTCATGAGTGTCCTGCGTGGGTCATTGAGTGTCCTGCATGGGTAATTGAGTGACCTGCGTGTGTTATGGGTGTCCTGCGTGGGTCATGTGTGTCCTGTGTGGGTCATGTGTGTCCTGCGTGGGCCATTGAGTGTCCGGTGTGGGTCATTGAGTGTCCTGCGTGTGTCATTGAGTGTCCTGCGTGGGTCATGAGTGTCCTGCGTGTGTCATTGAGTGTCCTGCGTGGGCCATTGAGTGTCCTGTGTGGGTCATTGACTTTCCTGCATGGGTCATGAGTGTCCTGCGTGTGTCATTGAGTGTCCTGCATGGGTAATTGAGTGACCTGCGTGGGTTATGGGTGTCCTGCGTGGGTGATTCAGTGTCCTGCGTGGGTCATGAGTGTCCTGCGTGGGTCATTGAGTGTCCAGCGTGGATCATTCAGAGTCGTGCGTGGGTCATTGAGTGGCCGTGTTGGTTATTGAGTGTCCAGCGTGGGTCATTGTGTGTCCTACGTGGGTCATGAGTGTCCTGCATGGGTCATTGAGTGACCTGCGTGTACCATTGAGTATCCTGCGTGCGTCATTGAGTGTCTTGCATGGTCATTGAGTGTCCTGTGTGGGTCATGACTGTCCTGCGTGGGTCATTGAGTGTCCTGCGTGGGTCATGAGTGTCCTGCGTGGGTCATTGAGTGTCCTGCGTGGGTCATGAGTGTCCTGCGTGGGACTTTGAGTGTCCTGTGTGGGTCATGAGTGTCCTGCGTGTGTCATTGAGTGTCCAGCGTGGGTCATTCAGAGTCGTGCTTGGGTCATTGAGTGGCTGTGTTGGTTATTGAGTGTCGTACGTGGGTCATTGATTGTCCTGCATGGGTCATTGAGTGTCCTACGTAGGTCATTGAGTGTCCTGCGTGGGTCATGAGTGATCTGCGTGGGTCATTGAGTGTACTGCGTGGGTCATGAGTGTCCTGCATGGGTCATTGAGTGTCCTGCATGGGTCATTGAGTGACCTGCGTGGTTTATGTGTGTCCTGCGTGGGTGATTCAGTGTCCTGCGTGGGTCATTGAGTGTCCTGTGTGGTTCGTTGAGTGTCCTGCATGGGACATTGAGTGTCCTGTGTGGGTCATTGAGTGTCCTGCCTGGGTCATGAGTGTCCTGTGTGGGTCATGAGTGTCCTGCGTGGGTCATTGAGTGTCCTGTGTGGGTCATTGAGTGCCCTGCGTGGGTCATTGAGTGTCCAGCGTGGGTCATTCAGAGTCGTGCGTGGGTCATTGAGTGGCTGTGTTGGTTATTGAGTGTCGTACGTGTGTCATTGAGTGTCCTGCATGGGTCATTGAGTGTCCTACGTAGGTCATTGAGTGTCCTGCGTGGGTCATGAGTGACCTGCGTGGGTCATTGAGTGTACTGCGTGGGTCATGAGTGTCCTGCGTGGGTCATTGAGTGTCCTGCATGGGTAATTGAGTGACCTGCGTGTGTTATGGGTGTCCTGCGTGGGTCATGTGTGTCCTGTGTGGGTCATGTGTGTCCTGCGTGGGCCATTGAGTGTCCGGTGTGGGTCATTGAGTGTCCTGCGTGTGTCATTGAGTGTCCTGCGTGGGTCATGAGTGTCCTGTGTGGGTCATGAGTGTTCTGCGTGGGTCATGAGTGTCCTGCGTGGGTCATTGAGTGTCCTGCGTGGGCCATGAGTGTCCTGCGTGGGTCATTGAGTGTCCTGCGTGGGTCATGAGTGTCCTGCGTGGGTCATTGAGTGTCCTGTTTGGGTCATGAGTGTCCAGCGTGGGTCATTGAGAGTCCTGCCTGGGTCATTGAGTGGCCGGTGTTGGTCATTGAGAGTCCTACGTGGGTCATTGAGTGTCCTGCGAAGGTCATGAGTGTCCTGCATGGGTCATTGAGTGTCCTGCGTGGGCCATTGAGTATCCTGCGTGTGTCATTGAGTGTCCTGCGTGGGTCATGAGTGTCCTGCATGGGTCATTGAGTGTCCTGCGTGGGCCATTGAGTATCCTGCGTGGGTCATTGAGTGTTCTGCGTGGGTCATTGAGTGTCCTGCGTGGGTCATTGAGTGGCCGGTGTTGGTCATTGAGAGTCCTACGTGGGTTATTGAGTGTCCTGCGTTGGCCATGAGTGTCCTGCATGGGTCATTGAGTGTCCTGCGTGGGCCATTGAGTATCCTGCATGGTTCATTGAGTGTCCTGCGTGTGTTACTGAGTGTCCAGCGTGGGTCATTGAGTGTCCTGCGTGGGTCATGAGTGTCCTGCGTTGGTCATGAGTGTCCTGCATTGGCCATTAATTGTCCTGTGTGGGTCATTGAGTGTCCTGCGTGGGCCATTGAGTGTCCTGCGTGGGTCATTGAGTGTCCTGTGTGGGTCATGAGTGTTCTGCGTGGGTCATGAGTGTCCTGCGTGGGTCATTGAGTGTCCTGCGTGGGCCATGAGTGTCCTGCGTGGGTCATTGAGTGTCCTGCGTGGGTCATGAGTGTCCTGCGTGGGTCATTGAGTGTCCTGTTTGGGTCATGAGTGTCCAGCGTGGGTCATTGAGAGTCCTGCCTGGGTCATTGAGTGGCCGGTGTTGGTCATTGAGAGTCCTACGTGGGTCATTGAGTGTCCTGCGTGGGTCATGAGTGTCCTGCATGGGTCATTGAGTGTCCTGCGTGGGCCATTGAGTATCCTGCGTGGGCCATTGAGTATCCTGCGTGGGTCATTGAGTGTTCTGCGTGGGTCATTGAGTGTCCTGTGTGGGCCATTGAGACTCCTGCGTGGGTCATTGAGTGGCCGGTGTTGGTCATTGAGACTCCTACGTGGGTTATTGAGTGTCCTGCGTGGGCCATGAGTGTCCTGCATGGGTCATTGAGTGTCCTGCGTGGGCCATTGAGTATCCTGCGTGGTTCATTGAGTGTCATGCGTGTGTTACTGAGTGTCCAGCGTGGGTCATTGAGTGTCCTGCGTGGGTCATGAGTGTCCTGCGTTGGTCATGAGTGTCCTGCATTGGCCATTAATTGTCCTGTGTGGGTCATTGAGTGTCCTGCGTGGGTCATGAGTGTCCTGCGTGGGTCATTGAGTGTCCTGCATGGGTCATGAGTGTCCTGCATGGGTCATTGAGTGTCCTGTGTGGGTCATGAGTGTCCTGCGTGGATAATTGAGTGTCCTGCTTGGGTAATGAGTGTCCAGCATGGGTCATTGAGAATCCTGCGTTGGTCATTGAGTGGCCTGTGTTGGTCATTGAGTGTCCTACGTGGGTCATTGAGTGTCCTGCGTGGGTCATGCGTGTCCTGCATGGGTCATTGAGTGTCCTGCGTGGGCCATTGAGTATCCTGCGTGGGTCATTGAGTGTCCTACGTGGGTCATTGAGTGTCCTGCGTGGGTCATGAGTGTCCTGCATGGGTCATTGAGTGTCCTGCGTCGGCCATTCAGTGTCCTGCGTGGGTCATTGAGTGTCTTGTGTGTGGCTCATTGAGTGTCCTGTGTGGGTCATGAGTGTCCTGTGTGGGCCATGAGTGTCCTTTGTGGGGTCATTGAGTGTCGTGCGTGGGTCATGAGTGTCCTGCGTGGGTCATTGAGTGTCTTGGGTGGGTCATGAGTGTCCTGCGTGGGTCATTGAGTGTCCTGTGTGGGTCATGAGTGTCCTGCGTGGGTCATTGAGTGTCCTGCTTGGGTCATGAGTGTCCAGCGTGGGTCATTGAGTGTCCTGCGTGGGTCATTGAGTGTCCTGTGTGGTTCGTTGAGTGTCCTGCATGGGACATTGAGTGTCCTGTGTGGGTCATTGAGTGTCCTGCCTGGGTCATGAGTGTCCTGTGTGGGTCATGAGTGTCCTGCGTGGGTCATTGAGTGTCCTGTGTGGGTCATTGAGTGCCCTGCGTGGGTCATTGAGTGTCCAGCGTGGGTCATTCAGAGTCGTGCGTGGGTCATTGAGTGGCTGTGTTGGTTATTGAGTGTCGTACGTGTGTCATTGAGTGTCCTGCATGGGTCATTGAGTGTCCTACGTAGGTCATTGAGTGTCCTGCGTGGGTCATGAGTGACCTGCGTGGGTCATTGAGTGTACTGCGTGGGTCATGAGTGTCCTGCGTGGGTCATTGAGTGTCCTGCATGGGTAATTGAGTGACCTGCGTGTGTTATGGGTGTCCTGCGTGGGTCATGTGTGTCCTGTGTGGGTCATGTGTGTCCTGCGTGGGCCATTGAGTGTCCGGTGTGGGTCATTGAGTGTCCTGCGTGTGTCATTGAGTGTCCTGCGTGGGTCATGAGTGTCCTGCGTGTGTCATTGAGTGTCCTGCGTGGGCCATTGAGTGTCCTGTGTGGGTCATTGACTTTCCTGCATGGGTCATGAGTGTCCTGCGTGTGTCATTGAGTGTCCTGCATGGGTAATTGAGTGACCTGCGTGGGTTATGGGTGTCCTGCGTGGGTGATTCAGTGTCCTGCGTGGGTCATGAGTGTCCTGCGTGGGTCATTGAGTGTCCAGCGTGGATCATTCAGAGTCGTGCGTGGGTCATTGAGTGGCCGTGTTGGTTATTGAGTGTCCAGCGTGGGTCATTGTGTGTCCTACGTGGGTCATGAGTGTCCTGCATGGGTCATTGAGTGACCTGCGTGTACCATTGAGTATCCTGCGTGCGTCATTGAGTGTCTTGCATGGTCATTGAGTGTCCTGTGTGGGTCATGAGTGTCCTGCGTGGGTCATTGAGTGTCCTGCGTGGGTCATGAGTGTCCTGCGTGGGTCATTGAGTGTCCTGCGTGGGTCATGAGTGTCCTGCGTGGGACTTTGAGTGTCCTGTGTGGGTCATGAGTGTCCTGCGTGTGTCATTGAGTGTCCAGCGTGGGTCATTCAGAGTCGTGCTTGGGTCATTGAGTGGCTGTGTTGGTTATTGAGTGTCGTACGTGGGTCATTGATTGTCCTGCATGGGTCATTGAGTGTCCTACGTAGGTCATTGAGTGTCCTGCGTGGGTCATGAGTGATCTGCGTGGGTCATTGAGTGTACTGCGTGGGTCATGAGTGTCCTGCATGGGTCATTGAGTGTCCTGCATGGGTCATTGAGTGACCTGCGTGGTTTATGTGTGTCCTGCGTGGGTGATTCAGTGTCCTGCGTGGGTCATGTGTGTCCTGCGTGGGCCATTGAGTGACCGGTGTGGGTCATTGAGTGTCCTGCGTGTGTCATTGAGTGTCCTGTGTGGGTCATTGAGTTTCCTGCATGGGTCATGAGTGTCCTGCGTGTGTCATTGAGTGTCCTGCATGGGTAATTGAGTGCCCTGCGTGGGTTATGGGTGTCCTGCGTGGGTGATTCAGTGTCCTGCGTGGGTCATGAGTGTCCTGCGTGGGTCATGAGTGTCCTGCGTGGGCCATTGAGTGTCCTGTGTGGGTCATTGAGTTTCCTGCATGGGTCATGAGTGTCCTGCGTGTGTCATTGAGTGTCCTGTGTGGGTCATTGAGTTTCCTGCATGGGTCATGAGTGTCCTGCGTGTGTCATTGAGTGTCCTGCATGGGTAATTGAGTGACCTGCGTGAGTCATGACTGTCCTGCGTGGGTCATTGAGTGTCCTGCATGGGTCATTGAGTGTCCTTCGTGGGCCATTGAGTGTCCTGCGTGGGTCATTGAGTGCCTTGCATGGGTCATTGAGTGTCCTGTGTGGGTCATGAGTGTCCTGCATTGGTCATTGAGTGTCCTGCGTGGGTCATTGAGTGACCTGCGTGGGTTATGGGTGTCCTGCGTGGGTGATTCTGTGTCCTGCGTGGGTCATGAGTGTCCTGCGTGGGTCATTGAGTGTCCTGTGTGGGTCATGAGAGTCCTGCGTGGGTCATTGAGTGTCCTGCGTGGGACATTGAGTGCCCTGCGTGTGTCATGAGTGTCCTACGTGGGTCATTGTGTGTCCTACGTGGGTCTTGAGTGTCCTGCATGGGTCATTGAGTGTCCTGCGTGTGCCATTGAGTATCCTGCGTGCGTCATTGAGTGTCTTGCATGGGTCATTGAGTGTCCTGTGTGGGTCATTGAGTGTCCTGCGTGGGTCATTGAGTGTCCTGCGTGAGTCATGAGTGTCCTGCGTGGGTCATTGTGTGTCCTGCGTGGGTCATGAGTGTCCTGCGTGGGACTTTGAGTGTCCTGTGTGGGTCATGAGTGTCCTGCGTGGGCCATTGAGTGTCCTGCGTGGGTGATTCAGTGTCCTGCGTGGGTCATTGAGTGTCCTGCGTGGGTCATGGGTGTCCTGCGTGGGTGATTCAGTGTCCTGCGTGGGTCATGCGTGTCCTGCGTGGGTCATTGAGTGTCCTGCGTGAGTCATGACTGTCCTGCGTGGGTCATTGAGTGTCCAGCGTGGGTCATTGAGAGTCGTGCGTAGGTCATTGAGTGGCTGTGTTGATTATTGAGTGTCGTATGTGGGTCATTGAGTGTCCTACGTGGGTCATGAGTGCCCTGCATGGGTCATTGAGTGTCCTGCGTGGGCCATTGAGTATCCTGCGTGGGTCATTGAGTGCCTTGCATGGGTCATTGAGTGTCCTGTGTGGGTCATGAGTGTCCTGCGTGGGTCATTGAGTGTCCTGCGTGGGTCATGAGTGTCCTGCGTGGGTCATTGAGTGTCCTGCGTGTGTCATGAGTGTCCTGCGTGGGGCATGAGTGTCCTGCGTGGGCCATTGAGTGTCCTGTGTGGGTCCTTGAGTGTCCTGCGTGTGTCATTGAGTGACCTGCGTGGGTCATGAGTGTCCTGCCTTGGTCATGAGTGTCCTGCGTGGGCCATTGAGTGTCCTGTGTGGGTCATTGAGTGTACTGCATGGGTCATGAGTGTCCTGCGTGGGTCATTGAGTGTCCTGTGTGGGTCATGAGTGTCCTGCGTGGGTCATTGAATGTCCTGTGTGGGTCATGAGTGTCCTGCGTGGGTCATTGAGTGTCCTGCATGGGACATTGAGTGTCCTGTGTGGGTCATTGAGTGTCCTGCCTGGGTCATGAGTGTCCTGTGTGGGTCATGAGTGTCCTGCGTGGGTCATTGAGTGTCCTGTGTGGGTCATTGAGTGCCCTGCGTGGGTCATTGAGTGTCCAGCGTGGGTCATTCAGAGTCGTGCGTGGGTCATTGAGTGGCTGTGTTGGTTATTGAGTGTCGTACGTGTGTCATTGAGTGTCCTGCATGGGTCATTGAGTGTCCTACGTAGGTCATTGAGTGTCCTGCGTGGGTCATGAGTGACCTGCGTGGGTCATTGAGTGTACTGCGTGGGTCATGAGTGTCCTGCGTGGGTCATTGAGTGTCCTGCATGGGTAATTGAGTGACCTGCGTGTGTTATGGGTGTCCTGCGTGGGTCATGTGTGTCCTGTGTGGGTCATGTGTGTCCTGCGTGGGCCATTGAGTGTCCGGTGTGGGTCATTGAGTGTCCTGCGTGTGTCATTGAGTGTCCTGCGTGGGTCATGAGTGTCCTGCGTGTGTCATTGAGTGTCCTGCGTGGGCCATTGAGTGTCCTGTGTGGGTCATTGACTTTCCTGCATGGGTCATGAGTGTCCTGCGTGTGTCATTGAGTGTCCTGCATGGGTAATTGAGTGACCTGCGTGGGTTATGGGTGTCCTGCGTGGGTGATTCAGTGTCCTGCGTGGGTCATGAGTGTCCTGCGTGGGTCATTGAGTGTCCAGCGTGGATCATTCAGAGTCGTGCGTGGGTCATTGAGTGGCCGTGTTGGTTATTGAGTGTCCAGCGTGGGTCATTGTGTGTCCTACGTGGGTCATGAGTGTCCTGCATGGGTCATTGAGTGACCTGCGTGTACCATTGAGTATCCTGCGTGCGTCATTGAGTGTCTTGCATGGTCATTGAGTGTCCTGTGTGGGTCATGACTGTCCTGCGTGGGTCATTGAGTGTCCTGCGTGGGTCATGAGTGTCCTGCGTGGGTCATTGAGTGTCCTGCGTGGGTCATGAGTGTCCTGCGTGGGATTTTGAGTGTCCTGTGTGGGTCATGAGTGTCCTGCGTGTGTCATTGAGTGTCCAGCGTGGGTCATTCAGAGTCGTGCTTGGGTCATTGAGTGGCTGTGTTGGTTATTGAGTGTCGTACGTGGGTCATTGATTGTCCTGCATGGGTCATTGAGTGTCCTACGTAGGTCATTGAGTGTCCTGCGTGGGTCATGAGTGATCTGCGTGGGTCATTGAGTGTACTGCGTGGGTCATGAGTGTCCTGCATGGGTCATTGAGTGTCCTGCATGGGTCATTGAGTGACCTGCGTGGTTTATGTGTGTCCTGCGTGGGTGATTCAGTGTCCTGCGTGGGTCATTGAGTGTCCTGTGTGGTTCGTTGAGTGTCCTGCATGGGACATTGAGTGTCCTGTGTGGGTCATTGAGTGTCCTGCCTGGGTCATGAGTGTCCTGTGTGGGTCATGAGTGTCCTGCGTGGGTCATTGAGTGTCCTGTGTGGGTCATTGAGTGCCCTGCGTGGGTCATTGAGTGTCCAGCGTGGGTCATTCAGAGTCGTGCGTGGGTCATTGAGTGGCTGTGTTGGTTATTGAGTGTCGTACGTGTGTCATTGAGTGTCCTGCATGGGTCATTGAGTGTCCTACGTAGGTCATTGAGTGTCCTGCGTGGGTCATGAGTGACCTGCGTGGGTCATTGAGTGTACTGCGTGGGTCATGAGTGTCCTGCGTGGGTCATTGAGTGTCCTGCATGGGTAATTGAGTGACCTGCGTGTGTTATGGGTGTCCTGCGTGGGTCATGTGTGTCCTGTGTGGGTCATGTGTGTCCTGCGTGGGCCATTGAGTGTCCGGTGTGGGTCATTGAGTGTCCTGCGTGTGTCATTGAGTGTCCTGCGTGGGTCATGAGTGTCCTGTGTGGGTCATGAGTGTTCTGCGTGGGTCATGAGTGTCCTGCGTGGGTCATTGAGTGTCCTGCGTGGGCCATGAGTGTCCTGCGTGGGTCATTGAGTGTCCTGCGTGGGTCATGAGTGTCCTGCGTGGGTCATTGAGTGTCCTGTTTGGGTCATGAGTGTCCAGCGTGGGTCATTGAGAGTCCTGCCTGGGTCATTGAGTGGCCGGTGTTGGTCATTGAGAGTCCTACGTGGGTCATTGAGTGTCCTGCGAAGGTCATGAGTGTCCTGCATGGGTCATTGAGTGTCCTGCGTGGGCCATTGAGTATCCTGCGTGTGTCATTGAGTGTCCTGCGTGGGTCATGAGTGTCCTGCATGGGTCATTGAGTGTCCTGCGTGGGCCATTGAGTATCCTGCGTGGGTCATTGAGTGTTCTGCGTGGGTCATTGAGTGTCCTGCGTGGGTCATTGAGTGGCCGGTGTTGGTCATTGAGAGTCCTACGTGGGTTATTGAGTGTCCTGCGTTGGCCATGAGTGTCCTGCATGGGTCATTGAGTGTCCTGCGTGGGCCATTGAGTATCCTGCATGGTTCATTGAGTGTCCTGCGTGTGTTACTGAGTGTCCAGCGTGGGTCATTGAGTGTCCTGCGTGGGTCATGAGTGTCCTGCGTTGGTCATGAGTGTCCTGCATTGGCCATTAATTGTCCTGTGTGGGTCATTGAGTGTCCTGCGTGGGCCATTGAGTGTCCTGCGTGGGTCATTGAGTGTCCTGTGTGGGTCATGAGTGTTCTGCGTGGGTCATGAGTGTCCTGCGTGGGTCATTGAGTGTCCTGCGTGGGCCATGAGTGTCCTGCGTGGGTCATTGAGTGTCCTGCGTGGGTCATGAGTGTCCTGCGTGGGTCATTGAGTGTCCTGTTTGGGTCATGAGTGTCCAGCGTGGGTCATTGAGAGTCCTGCCTGGGTCATTGAGTGGCCGGTGTTGGTCATTGAGAGTCCTACGTGGGTCATTGAGTGTCCTGCGTGGGTCATGAGTGTCCTGCATGGGTCATTGAGTGTCCTGCGTGGGCCATTGAGTATCCTGCGTGGGCCATTGAGTATCCTGCGTGGGTCATTGAGTGTTCTGCGTGGGTCATTGAGTGTCCTGTGTGGGCCATTGAGACTCCTGCGTGGGTCATTGAGTGGCCGGTGTTGGTCATTGAGACTCCTACGTGGGTTATTGAGTGTCCTGCGTGGGCCATGAGTGTCCTGCATGGGTCATTGAGTGTCCTGCGTGGGCCATTGAGTATCCTGCGTGGTTCATTGAGTGTCATGCGTGTGTTACTGAGTGTCCAGCGTGGGTCATTGAGTGTCCTGCGTGGGTCATGAGTGTCCTGCGTTGGTCATGAGTGTCCTGCATTGGCCATTAATTGTCCTGTGTGGGTCATTGAGTGTCCTGCGTGGGTCATGAGTGTCCTGCGTGGGTCATTGAGTGTCCTGCATGGGTCATGAGTGTCCTGCATGGGTCATTGAGTGTCCTGTGTGGGTCATGAGTGTCCTGCGTGGATAATTGAGTGTCCTGCTTGGGTAATGAGTGTCCAGCATGGGTCATTGAGAATCCTGCGTTGGTCATTGAGTGGCCTGTGTTGGTCATTGAGTGTCCTACGTGGGTCATTGAGTGTCCTGCGTGGGTCATGCGTGTCCTGCATGGGTCATTGAGTGTCCTGCGTGGGCCATTGAGTATCCTGCGTGGGTCATTGAGTGTCCTACGTGGGTCATTGAGTGTCCTGCGTGGGTCATGAGTGTCCTGCATGGGTCATTGAGTGTCCTGCGTCGGCCATTCAGTGTCCTGCGTGGGTCATTGAGTGTCTTGTGTGTGGCTCATTGAGTGTCCTGTGTGGGTCATGAGTGTCCTGTGTGGGCCATGAGTGTCCTTTGTGGGGTCATTGAGTGTCGTGCGTGGGTCATGAGTGTCCTGCGTGGGTCATTGAGTGTCTTGGGTGGGTCATGAGTGTCCTGCGTGGGTCATTGAGTGTCCTGTGTGGGTCATGAGTGTCCTGCGTGGGTCATTGAGTGTCCTGCTTGGGTCATGAGTGTCCAGCGTGGGTCATTGAGTGTCCTGCGTGGGTCATTGAGTGTCCTGTGTGGTTCGTTGAGTGTCCTGCATGGGACATTGAGTGTCCTGTGTGGGTCATTGAGTGTCCTGCCTGGGTCATGAGTGTCCTGTGTGGGTCATGAGTGTCCTGCGTGGGTCATTGAGTGTCCTGTGTGGGTCATTGAGTGCCCTGCGTGGGTCATTGAGTGTCCAGCGTGGGTCATTCAGAGTCGTGCGTGGGTCATTGAGTGGCTGTGTTGGTTATTGAGTGTCGTACGTGTGTCATTGAGTGTCCTGCATGGGTCATTGAGTGTCCTACGTAGGTCATTGAGTGTCCTGCGTGGGTCATGAGTGACCTGCGTGGGTCATTGAGTGTACTGCGTGGGTCATGAGTGTCCTGCGTGGGTCATTGAGTGTCCTGCATGGGTAATTGAGTGACCTGCGTGTGTTATGGGTGTCCTGCGTGGGTCATGTGTGTCCTGTGTGGGTCATGTGTGTCCTGCGTGGGCCATTGAGTGTCCGGTGTGGGTCATTGAGTGTCCTGCGTGTGTCATTGAGTGTCCTGCGTGGGTCATGAGTGTCCTGCGTGTGTCATTGAGTGTCCTGCGTGGGCCATTGAGTGTCCTGTGTGGGTCATTGACTTTCCTGCATGGGTCATGAGTGTCCTGCGTGTGTCATTGAGTGTCCTGCATGGGTAATTGAGTGACCTGCGTGGGTTATGGGTGTCCTGCGTGGGTGATTCAGTGTCCTGCGTGGGTCATGAGTGTCCTGCGTGGGTCATTGAGTGTCCAGCGTGGATCATTCAGAGTCGTGCGTGGGTCATTGAGTGGCCGTGTTGGTTATTGAGTGTCCAGCGTGGGTCATTGTGTGTCCTACGTGGGTCATGAGTGTCCTGCATGGGTCATTGAGTGACCTGCGTGTACCATTGAGTATCCTGCGTGCGTCATTGAGTGTCTTGCATGGTCATTGAGTGTCCTGTGTGGGTCATGAGTGTCCTGCGTGGGTCATTGAGTGTCCTGCGTGGGTCATGAGTGTCCTGCGTGGGTCATTGAGTGTCCTGCGTGGGTCATGAGTGTCCTGCGTGGGACTTTGAGTGTCCTGTGTGGGTCATGAGTGTCCTGCGTGTGTCATTGAGTGTCCAGCGTGGGTCATTCAGAGTCGTGCTTGGGTCATTGAGTGGCTGTGTTGGTTATTGAGTGTCGTACGTGGGTCATTGATTGTCCTGCATGGGTCATTGAGTGTCCTACGTAGGTCATTGAGTGTCCTGCGTGGGTCATGAGTGATCTGCGTGGGTCATTGAGTGTACTGCGTGGGTCATGAGTGTCCTGCATGGGTCATTGAGTGTCCTGCATGGGTCATTGAGTGACCTGCGTGGTTTATGTGTGTCCTGCGTGGGTGATTCAGTGTCCTGCGTGGGTCATGTGTGTCCTGCGTGGGCCATTGAGTGACCGGTGTGGGTCATTGAGTGTCCTGCGTGTGTCATTGAGTGTCCTGTGTGGGTCATTGAGTTTCCTGCATGGGTCATGAGTGTCCTGCGTGTGTCATTGAGTGTCCTGCATGGGTAATTGAGTGCCCTGCGTGGGTTATGGGTGTCCTGCGTGGGTGATTCAGTGTCCTGCGTGGGTCATGAGTGTCCTGCGTGGGTCATGAGTGTCCTGCGTGGGCCATTGAGTGTCCTGTGTGGGTCATTGAGTTTCCTGCATGGGTCATGAGTGTCCTGCGTGTGTCATTGAGTGTCCTGTGTGGGTCATTGAGTTTCCTGCATGGGTCATGAGTGTCCTGCGTGTGTCATTGAGTGTCCTGCATGGGTAATTGAGTGACCTGCGTGAGTCATGACTGTCCTGCGTGGGTCATTGAGTGTCCTGCATGGGTCATTGAGTGTCCTTCGTGGGCCATTGAGTGTCCTGCGTGGGTCATTGAGTGCCTTGCATGGGTCATTGAGTGTCCTGTGTGGGTCATGAGTGTCCTGCATTGGTCATTGAGTGTCCTGCGTGGGTCATTGAGTGACCTGCGTGGGTTATGGGTGTCCTGCGTGGGTGATTCTGTGTCCTGCGTGGGTCATGAGTGTCCTGCGTGGGTCATTGAGTGTCCTGTGTGGGTCATGAGAGTCCTGCGTGGGTCATTGAGTGTCCTGCGTGGGACATTGAGTGCCCTGCGTGTGTCATGAGTGTCCTACGTGGGTCATTGTGTGTCCTACGTGGGTCTTGAGTGTCCTGCATGGGTCATTGAGTGTCCTGCGTGTGCCATTGAGTATCCTGCGTGCGTCATTGAGTGTCTTGCATGGGTCATTGAGTGTCCTGTGTGGGTCATTGAGTGTCCTGCGTGGGTCATTGAGTGTCCTGCGTGAGTCATGAGTGTCCTGCGTGGGTCATTGTGTGTCCTGCGTGGGTCATGAGTGTCCTGCGTGGGACTTTGAGTGTCCTGTGTGGGTCATGAGTGTCCTGCGTGGGCCATTGAGTGTCCTGCGTGGGTGATTCAGTGTCCTGCGTGGGTCATTGAGTGTCCTGCGTGGGTCATGGGTGTCCTGCGTGGGTGATTCAGTGTCCTGCGTGGGTCATGCGTGTCCTGCGTGGGTCATTGAGTGTCCTGCGTGAGTCATGACTGTCCTGCGTGGGTCATTGAGTGTCCAGCGTGGGTCATTGAGAGTCGTGCGTAGGTCATTGAGTGGCTGTGTTGATTATTGAGTGTCGTATGTGGGTCATTGAGTGTCCTACGTGGGTCATGAGTGCCCTGCATGGGTCATTGAGTGTCCTGCGTGGGCCATTGAGTATCCTGCGTGGGTCATTGAGTGCCTTGCATGGGTCATTGAGTGTCCTGTGTGGGTCATGAGTGTCCTGCGTGGGTCATTGAGTGTCCTGCGTGGGTCATGAGTGTCCTGCGTGGGTCATTGAGTGTCCTGCGTGTGTCATGAGTGTCCTGCGTGGGGCATGAGTGTCCTGCGTGGGCCATTGAGTGTCCTGTGTGGGTCCTTGAGTGTCCTGCGTGTGTCATTGAGTGACCTGCGTGGGTCATGAGTGTCCTGCCTTGGTCATGAGTGTCCTGCGTGGGCCATTGAGTGTCCTGTGTGGGTCATTGAGTGTACTGCATGGGTCATGAGTGTCCTGCGTGGGTCATTGAGTGTCCTGTGTGGGTCATGAGTGTCCTGCGTGGGTCATTGAATGTCCTGTGTGGGTCATGAGTGTCCTGCGTGGGTCATTGAGTGTCCTGCTTGGGTCATTGAGTGTCCAGCGTGGGTCATTTAGAATCCTGTGTGGGTCATTGAGTGGCCTGTGTTGGTGATTGAGTGTCCTACGTGGGTCATTGAGTGTCCTGCGTGGGTCATGAGTGTCCTGCATGTGTCATTGAGTGTCCTGCGTGGGCCATTGAATATCCTGCGTGTGTCATTGAGTGTCCTGCGTGGGTCATTGAGTGTCCTGTGTGGGTCATGAGTGTCCTCCGTGGGTCATTGAGTGTCCTACGTGGGTCATGAGTGTCCTGCAAGGGTCATTGAGTGTCCTGCGTGGGCCATTGAGCAACCTGCGTGGATCATTGAGTGTCTTGCGTGGGTCATTGAGTGTCCTGTGTGAGTCATGAGTGTCCTGCGTGGGTCATTGAGCGTCCTGCGTGGGTCATGAGTGTCCTGCGTGGGTCATTGAGTGTGCTGCATGTGTCATTGAGTGTCCTGCGTGGGACATTGAGTGTCCTGCGTGGGCCATTGAGTGTCCTGCGTGGGTCATTGAGTGTCCTGTGTGGGTCATGAGTGTCCTGCGTGGGTCATTGAGTGTCCTGCATGGGTCATTGAGTGTCCTGCGTGGGCCATTGAGTATCCTGCGTGGGTCATTGAGTGTCCTGCGTGGGTCATTGAGTGTCCGGTGTGGGTCATGAGTGTCCTGCGTGGGTCATGAGTGTCCTGCGTGGGTCATTGAGTGTCCTGCGTGGGCCATGTGTGTCCTGCGTGGGTCATGATTGTCCTGCGTGGGTCATGAGTGTCCTGCGTGGGTCATTGAGTGTCCTGTTTGGGTCATGAGTTCCAGCGTGGGTCATTGAGAGTCCTGCGTGGGTCGTTGAGTGGCCGGTGTTGGTCATTGAGAGTCCTACGTGGGTCATTGAGTGTCCTGCGTGGGTCATGAGTGTCCTGCATGGGTCATTGAGTGTCCTGCGTGCGCCATTGAGTATCCTGCGTGGGCCATTGAGTATCCTGCGTGGGTCATTGAGTGTCCTGCTTGGGTCATTGAGTGTCCTGTGTGGGCCATTGAGAGCCCTGCGTGGGTCATTGAGTGGCCGGTGTTGGTCATTGAGAGTCCTACGTGGGTCATTGAGTGTCCTGCGTGGGTCATGAGAGTCCTGCATGGGTCATTGAGTGTCCTGCGTGGGCCATTGTGTATCCTGCGTGGGTCATGAGTGTCCTGCGTTGGTCATGAGTGTCCTGCGTGGGCCATTAAGTGTCCTGTGTGGGTCATTGAGTGTCCTGCGTGGGTCATGAGTGTCCTGCGTGGGTCATTGAGTGTCCTGCATGGGTCATGAGTGTCCTGCATGGGTCATTGAGTGTCCTGTGTGGGTCATGAGTGACCTGCGTGTGTCATTGAGTGTCCTGCATGGGTAATTTAGTGCCCTGCGTGGGTTATGGGTGTCCTGCGTGGGTGATTCAGTGTCCTGCGTGGGTCATGAGTGTCCTGCGTGGGTCATGAGTGTCCTGCGTGGGCCATTGAGTGTCCTGTGTGGGTCATTGAGTTTCCTGCATGGGTCATGAGTGTCCTGCGTGTGTCATTGAGTGTCCTGTGTGGGTCATTGAGTTTCCTGCATGGGTCATGAGTGTCCTGCGTGTGTCATTGAGTGTCCTGCATGGGTAATTGAGTGACCTGCGTGAGTCATGACTGTCCTGCGTGGGTCATTGAGTGTCCTGCATGGGTCATTGAGTGTCCTTCGTGGGCCATTGAGTGTCCTGCGTGGGTCATTGAGTGCCTTGCATGGGTCATTGAGTGTCCTGTGTGGGTCATGAGTGTCCTGCGTTGGTCATTGAGTGTCCTGCGTGGGTCATTGAGTGACCTGCGTGGGTTATGGGTGTCCTGCGTGGGTGATTCTGTGTCCTGCGTGGGTCATGAGTGTCCTGCGTGGGTCATTGAGTGTCCTGTGTGGGTCATGAGAGTCCTGCGTGGGTCATTGAGTGTCCTGCGTGGGACATTGAGTGCCCTGCGTGTGTCATGAGTGTCCTACGTGGGTCATTGTGTGTCCTACGTGGGTCTTGAGTGTCCTGCAGGGGTCATTGAGTGTCCTGCGTGTGCCATTGAGTATCCTGCGTGCGTCATTGAGTGTCTTGCATGGGTCATTGAGTGTCCTGTGTGGGTCATTGAGTGTCCTGCGTGGGTCATTGAGTGTCCTGCGTGGGTCATGAGTGTCCTGCGTGGGTCATTGAGTGTCCTGCGTGGGTCATGAGTGTCCTGCGTGGGACTTTGAGTGTCCTGTGTGGGTCATGAGTGTCCTGCGTGGGCCATTGAGTGTCCTGCGTGGGTGATTCAGTGTCCTGCGTGGGTCATTGAGTGTCCTGCGTGGGTCATGGGTGTCCTGCGTGGGTGATTCAGTGTCCTGCGTGGGTCATGAGTGTCCTGCGTGGGTCATTGAGTGTCCTGCGTGGGCCATTGAGTGTCCTGCGTGGGTCATTGAGTGTCCTGTGTGGGTCATGAGTGTCCTGCGTGGGTCATTGAGTGTCCTGCATGGGTCATTGAGTGTCCTGCGTGGGCCATTGAGTATCCTGCGTGGGTCATTGAGTGTCCTGCGTGGGTCATTGAGTGTCCGGTGTGGGTCATGAGTGTCCTGCGTGGGTCATGAGTGTCCTGCGTGGGTCATTGAGTGTCCTGCGTGGGCCATGTGTGTCCTGCGTGGGTCATGAGTGTCCTGCGTGGGTCATGAGTGTCCTGCGTGGGTCATTGAGTGTCCTGTTTGGGTCATGAGTTCCAGCGTGGGTCATTGAGAGTCCTGCGTGGGTCGTTGAGTGGCCGGTGTTGGTCATTGAGAGTCCTACGTGGGTCATTGAGTGTCCTGCGTGGGTCATGAGTGTCCTGCGTGCGCCATTGAGTATCCTGCGTGGGCCATTGAGTATCCTGCGTGGGTCATTGAGTGTCCTGCTTGGGTCATTGAGTGTCCTGTGTGGGCCATTGAGAGCCCTGCGTGGGTCATTGAGTGGCCGGTGTTGGTCATTGAGAGTCCTACGTGGGTCATTGAGTGTCCTGCGTGGGTCATGAGAGTCCTGCATGGGTCATTGAGTGTCCTGCGTGGGCCATTGTGTATCCTGCGTGGGTCATGAGTGTCCTGCGTTGGTCATGAGTGTCCTGCGTGGGCCATTAAGTGTCCTGTGTGGGTCATTGAGTGTCCTGCGTGGGTCATGAGTGTCCTGCGTGGGTCATTGAGTGTCCTGCATGGGTCATGAGTGTCCTGCATGGGTCATTGAGTGTCCTGTGTGGGTCATGAGTGACCTGCGTGGGTCATTGAGTGTCCTGCTTGGGTCATGAGTGTCCAGAGTGGGTCATTGAGAATCCTGCATTGGTCATTGAGTGGCCTGTGTTGGTCATTGAGTGTCCTACGTGGGTCATTGAGTGTCCTGCGTGGGTCATGCGTGTCCTGCATGGGTCATTGAGTGTCCTGCGTGGGCCATTGAGTATCCTGCGTGGGTCATTGAGTGTCCTACGTGGGTCATTGTGTGTCCTGCATGGGTCATTGAGTGTCCTGCGTGGGCCATTGAGTATCCTGCGTGGGGCATTGTGTGCCTTGCATGGGTCATTGAGTATCCTGTGTGGGTCATGAGTGTCCTGCGTGGGTCATTGAGTGTCCTGCGTGGGTCATGAGTGTCCTGCGTGGGTCATTGAGTGTCCTGCGTGTGTCATGAGTGTCCTGCGTGGGTCATGAGTTTCCTGTGTGGGTCCTTAAGTGTCCTGCGTGTGTAATTGAGTGACCTGCGTGGGTCATGAGTGTCCTGCCTTGTTCATGAGTGTCCTGCGTGGGCCATTGAGTGTCCTGTGTGGGTCATTGAGTGTACTGCATGGGTCATGAGTGTCCTGCGTGGGTCATTGAGTGTCCTGTATGGGTCATGAGTGTCCTGCGTGGGTCATTGAATGTCCTGTGTGGGTCATCAGTGTCCTGCGTGGGTCATTGAGTGTCCTGCTTGGGTCATTGAGTGTCCTGTGTGTGTCATGAGTGTCCTGCGTGGGTCCTTGAGTGTCCTGCGTGGGTCATGAGTGTCCTGCGTGGGTCATGAGTGTGCTGCGTGGGTCATTGAATGTCCTGTGTGGGTCATCAGTGTCCTGCGTGGGTCATTGAGTGTCCTGCTTGGGTCATTGAGTGTCCTGTGTGTGTCATGGGTGTCCTGCGTGGGTCATTGAGTGTCCTGCGTGGGTCATGAGTTTCCTGCGTGGGTCATTGAGTGCCCTGTGTGGGTCATGTGTGTCCTGCGTGGGTCATTGAGTGTCCTGCTTGGGTCATTGAGTGTCCTACGTGGGTCATTGAGTGTCCTGCGAGCGTCATGAGTGTCCTGCATGGGTCATTGAGTGTCCTGCGTGGGCCATTGAGTGTCCTGCGTGGGTCATTGAGTGTCCTGCGTGGGTCATTGAGTGTCCTGTGTGGGGCATGAGTGTCCTGCGTGGGTCATTGAGTGTCCTGCATGGGTCATTGAGTGTCCTGCGTGGGCCATTGAGTATCCTGCGTGGGTCATTGAGTGTCCTGCGTTGGTCATTGAGTGTCCGGTGTGGGTCATGAGTGTCCTGCGTGGGTCATGAGTGTCCTGCGTGGGTCATTGAGTGTCCTGCGTGGGCCATGTGTGTCCTGCGTGGGTCATGAGTGTCCTGCGTGGGTCATGAGTGTCCTGCGTGGGTCATTGAGTGTCCTGTTTGGGTCATGAGTTCCAGCGTGGGTCATTGAGAGTCCTGCGTGGGTCGTTGAGTGGCCGGTGTTGGTCATTGAGAGTCCTACGTGGGTCATTGAGTGTCCTGCGTGGGTCATGAGTGTCCTGCATGGGTCATTGAGTGTCCTGCGTGCGCCATTGAGTATCCTGCGTGGGCCATTGAGTATCCTGCGTGGGTCATTGAGTGTCCTGCTTGGGTCATTGAGTGTCCTGTGTGGGCCATTGAGAGCCCTGCGTGGGTCATTGAGTGGCCGGTGTTGGTCATTGAGAGTCCTACGTGGGTCATTGAGTGTCCTGCGTGGGTCATGAGAGTCCTGCATGGGTCATTGAGTGTCCTGCGTGGGCCATTGTGTATCCTGCGTGGGTCATGAGTGTCCTGCGTTGGTCATGAGTGTCCTGCGTGGGCCATTAAGTGTCCTGTGTGGGTCATTGAGTGTCCTGCGTGGGTCATGAGTGTCCTGCGTGGGTCATTGAGTGTCCTGCATGGGTCATGAGTGTCCTGCATGGGTCATTGAGTGTCCTGTGTGGGTCATGAGTGACCTGCGTGGGTCATTGAGTGTCCTGCTTGGGTCATGAGTGTCCAGAGTGGGTCATTGAGAATCCTGCATTGGTCATTGAGTGGCCTGTGTTGGTCATTGAGTGTCCTACGTGGGTCATTGAGTGTCCTGCGTGGGTCATGCGTGTCCTGCATGGGTCATTGAGTGTCCTGCGTGGGCCATTGAGTATCCTGCGTGGGTCATTGAGTGTCCTACGTGGGTCATTGTGTGTCCTGCATGGGTCATTGAGTGTCCTGCGTGGGCCATTGAGTATCCTGCGTGGGGCATTGTGTGCCTTGCATGGGTCATTGAGTGTCCTGTGTGGGTCATGAGTGTCCTGCGTGGGTCATTGAGTGTCCTGCGTGGGTCATGAGTGTCCTGCGTGGGTCATTGAGTGTCCTGCGTGTGTCATGAGTGTCCTGCGTGGGTCATGAGTTTCCTGTGTGGGTCCTTAAGTGTCCTGCGTGTGTAATTGAGTGACCTGCGTGGGTCATGAGTGTCCTGCCTTGTTCATGAGTGTCCTGCGTGGGCCATTGAGTGTCCTGTGTGGGTCATTGAGTGTACTGCATGGGTCATGAGTGTCCTGCGTGGGTCATTGAGTGTCCTGTATGGGTCATGAGTGTCCTGCGTGGGTCATTGAATGTCCTGTGTTGGTCATCAGTGTCCTGCGTGGGTCATTGAGTGTCCTGCTTGGGTCATTGAGTGTCCTGTGTGTGTCATGAGTGTCCTGCGTGGGTCCTTGAGTGTCCTGCGTGGGTCATGAGTGTCCTGCGTGGGTCATTGAGTGTCCTGCGTGGGTCATGAGTGTGCTGCGTGGGTCATTGAATGTCCTGTGTGGGTCATCAGTGTCCTGCGTGGGTCATTGAGTGTCCTGCTTGGGTCATTGAGTGTCCTGTGTGTGTCATGGGTGTCCTGCGTGGGTCATTGAGTGTCCTGCGTGGGTCATGAGTTTCCTGCGTGGGTCATTGAGTGCCCTGTGTGGGTCATGTGTGTCCTGCGTGGGTCATTGAGTGTCCTGCTTGGGTCATTGAGTGTCCTACGTGGGTCATTGAGTGTCCTGCGAGCGTCATGAGTGTCCTGCATGGGTCATTGAGTGTCCTGCGTGGGCCATTGAGTGTCCTGCGTGGGTCATTGAGTGTCCTGCGTGGGTCATTGAGTGTCCTGTGTGGGGCATGAGTGTCCTGCGTGGGCCATTGAGTGTCCTGTGTGGGTCCTTGAGTGTCCTGCGTGTGTCATTGAGTGACCTGCGTGGGTCATGAGTGTCCTGCCTTGGTCATGAGTGTCCTGCGTGGGCCATTGAGTGTCCTGTGTGGGTCATTGAGTGTACTGCATGGGTCATGAGTGTCCTGCGTGGGTCATTGAGTGTCCTGTAAATGTCATGATTGTCCTGCGTGGGTCATTGAATGTCCAGTGTGGGTCATCAGTGTCCTGCGTGGGTCATTGAGTGTCCTGCTTGGGTCATTGAGTGTCCTGTGTGTGTCATGAGTGTCCTGCGTGGGTCATTGAGTGTCCTGCGTGGGTCATGAGTGTCCTGTGTGGGTCATGAGTGTCCTGCGTTGGTCATTGAGTGTCCTGCGTGGGTCATTGAGTGACCTACGTGGGTTATGGGTGTCCTGCGTGGGTGATTCTGTGTCCTGCGTGGGTCATGAGTGTCCTGCGTGGGTCATTGAGTGTCCTGTGTGGGTCATGAGAGTCCTGCGTGGGTCATTGAGTGTCCTGCGTGGGACATTGAGTGCCCTGCGTGTGTCATGAGTGTCCTACGTGGGTCATTGTGTGTCCTACGTGGGTCTTGAGTGTCCTGCAGGGGTCATTGAGTGTCCTGCGTGTGCCATTGAGTATCCTGCGTGCGTCATTGAGTGTCTTGCATGGGTCATTGAGTGTCCTGTGTGGGTCATTGAGTGTCCTGCGTGGGTCATTGAGTGTCCTGCGTGGGTCATGAGTGTCCTGCGTGGGTCATTGAGTGTCCTGCGTGGGTCATGAGTGTCCTGCGTGGGACTTTGAGTGTCCTGTGTGGGTCATGAGTGTCCTGCGTGGGCCATTGAGTGCCTGCGTGGGTGATTCAGTGTCCTGCGTGGGTCATTGAGTGTCCTGCGTGGGT
Source organism: Chiloscyllium plagiosum (assembly GCF_037043375.1). Lineage (NCBI taxonomy): Eukaryota > Metazoa > Chordata > Chondrichthyes > Orectolobiformes > Hemiscylliidae > Chiloscyllium > Chiloscyllium plagiosum. Next base: position 43,769,752 of record NW_028270189.1, on the reverse strand, counting down.
CATGGGTGTCCTGTGTGGGTGATTCAGTGTCCTGCGTGGGTCATGAGTGTCCTGCGTGGGTCATTGAGTGTCCTGCGTGGGCCATTGAGTGTCCTGCGTGGGTCATTGAGTGTCCTGTGTGGGTCATGAGTGTCCTGCGTGGGTCATTGAGTGTCCTGCATGGGTCATTGAGTGTCCTGCGTGGGCCATTGAGTATCCTGCGTGGGTCATTGAGTGTCCTGCGTGGGTCATTGAGTGTCCGGTGTGGGTCATGAGTGTCCTGCGTGGGTCATGAGTGTCCTGCGTGGGTCATTGAGTGTCCTGCGTGGGCCATGTGTGTCCTGCGTGGGTCATGAGTGTCCTGCGTGGGTCATGAGTGTCCTGCGTGGGTCATTGAGTGTCCTGTTTGGGTCATGAGTTCCAGCGTGGGTCATTGAGAGTCCTGCGTGGGTCGTTGAGTGGCCGGTGTTGGTCATTGAGAGTCCTACGTGGGTCATTGAGTGTCCTGCGTGGGTCATGAGTGTCCTGCATGGGTCATTGAGTGTCCTGCGTGCGCCATTGAGTATCCTGCGTGGGCCATTGAGTATCCTGCGTGTGTCATTGAGTGTCCTGCTTGGGTCATTGAGTGTCCTGTGTGGGCCATTGAGAGCCCTGCGTGGGTCATTGAGTGGCCGGTGTTGGTCATTGAGAGTCCTACGTGGGTCATTGAGTGTCCTGCGTGGGTCATGAGAGTCCTGCATGGGTCATTGAGTGTCCTGCGTGGGCCATTGTGTATCCTGCGTGGGTCATGAGTGTCCTGCGTTGGTCATGAGTGTCCTGCGTGGGCCATTAAGTGTCCTGTGTGGGTCATTGAGTGTCCTGCGTGGGTCATGAGTGTCCTGCGTGGGTCATTGAGTGTCCTGCATGGGTCATGAGTGTCCTGCATGGGTCATTGAGTGTCCTGTGTGGGTCATGAGTGACCTGCGTGGGTCATTGAGTGTCCTGCTTGGGTCATGAGTGTCCAGAGTGGGTCATTGAGAATCCTGCATTGGTCATTGAGTGGCCTGTGTTGGTCATTGAGTGTCCTACGTGGGTCATTGAGTGTCCTGCGTGGGTCATGCGTGTCCTGCATGGGTCATTGAGTGTCCTGCGTGGGCCATTGAGTATCCTGCGTGGGTCATTGAGTGTCCTACGTGGGTCATTGTGTGTCCTGCATGGGTCATTGAGTGTCCTGCGTGGGCCATTGAGTATCCTGCGTGGGGCATTGTGTGCCTTGCATGGGTCATTGAGTGTCCTGTGTGGGTCATGAGTGTCCTGCGTGGGTCATTGAGTGTCCTGCGTGGGTCATGAGTGTCCTGCGTGGGTCATTGAGTGTCCTGCGTGTGTCATGAGTGTCCTGCGTGGGTCATGAGTTTCCTGTGTGGGTCCTTAAGTGTCCTGCGTGTGTAATTGAGTGACCTGCGTGGGTCATGAGTGTCCTGCCTTGTTCATGAGTGTCCTGCGTGGGCCATTGAGTGTCCTGTGTGGGTCATTGAGTGTACTGCATGGGTCATGAGTGTCCTGCGTGGGTCATTGAGTGTCCTGTATGGGTCATGAGTGTCCTGCGTGGGTCATTGAATGTCCTGTGTGGGTCATCAGTGTCCTGCGTGGGTCATTGAGTGTCCTGCTTGGGTCATTGAGTGTCCTGTGTGTGTCATGAGTGTCCTGCGTGGGTCCTTGAGTGTCCTGCGTGGGTCATGAGTGTCCTGCGTGGGTCATTGAGTGTCCTGCGTGGGTCATGAGTGTGCTGCGTGGGTCATTGAATGTCCTGTGTGGGTCATCAGTGTCCTGCGTGGGTCATTGAGTGTCCTGCTTGGGTCATTGAGTGTCCTGTGTGTGTCATGGGTGTCCTGCGTGGGTCATTGAGTGTCCTGCGTGGGTCATGAGTTTCCTGCGTGGGTCATTGAGTGCCCTGTGTGGGTCATGTGTGTCCTGCGTGGGTCATTGAGTGTCCTGCTTGGGTCATTGAGTGTCCTACGTGGGTCATTGAGTGTCCTGCGAGCGTCATGAGTGTCCTGCATGGGTCATTGAGTGTCCTGCGTGGGCCATTGAGTGTCCTGCGTGGGTCATTGAGTGTCCTGCGTGGGTCATTGAGTGTCCTGTGTGGGGCATGAGTGTCCTGCGTGGGCCATTGAGTGTCCTGTGTGGGTCCTTGAGTGTCCTGCGTGTGTCATTGAGTGACCTGCGTGGGTCATGAGTGTCCTGCCTTGGTCATGAGTGTCCTGCGTGGGCCATTGAGTGTCCTGTGTGGGTCATTGAGTGTACTGCATGGGTCATGAGTGTCCTGCGTGGGTCATTGAGTGTCCTGTAAATGTCATGATTGTCCTGCGTGGGTCATTGAATGTCCAGTGTGGGTCATCAGTGTCCTGCGTGGGTCATTGAGTGTCCTGCTTGGGTCATTGAGTGTCCTGTGTGTGTCATGAGTGTCCTGCGTGGGTCATTGAGTGTCCTGCGTGGGTCATGAGTGTCCTGCGTGGGTCATTGAGTGTCCTGCGTGGGTCATCAGTGTCCTGCGTGGGTCATGAGTGTCCTGCGTGGGCCATTGAGTGTCCTGTGTGGGTCATTGAGTGTCCTGCGTGGGTCATCAGTGTCCTGCGTGGGTCATGAGTGTCCTGCGTGGGCCATTGAGTGTCCTGTGTGGGTCATTGAGTGCCCTGCATGGGTCATGAGTGTCCTGCGTGTGTCATTGAGTGTCCTGCGAGGGTCATGAGTTTCCTGCGTGGGTCATTCAGTGCCCTGTGTGGGTCATGTGTGTCCTGCGTGGGTCATTGAGTGTCCTGCTTGGGTCATTGAGTGTCCTGCGTGGGTCATTGAGTGTCCTGCGTGGGTCATGAGTGTCCTGCATGGGTCATTGAGTGTCCTGCGTGGGCCATTGAGTATCCTGCGTGGGTCATTGAGTGTCCTGTGTGGGTCATTGAGTGTCCTGTGTGGGTCATGTGTGTCCTGCGTGGGCCATTGAGTGTCCTGCATGGGCCATTGAGTGTCCTGTGTGGGTCATTGAGTTTCCTGCATGGGTCATGAGTGTCCTGCGTGTGTCATTGACTGTCATGCATGGGTAATTGAGTGACCAGCGTGGGTTATGGGTGTCCTGCATGGGTGATTCAGTGTCCTGCGTGGGTCATGAGTGTCCTGCGTGGGCCATTGAGTGTCCTGTGTGGGTCATTGAGTGTCCTGCGTGGGTCATCAGTGTCCTGCGTGGGTCATGAGTGTCCTGCGTGGGCCATTGAGTGTCCTGTGTGGGTCATTGAGTGCCCTGCATGGGTCATGAGTGTCCTGCGTGTGTCATTGAGTGTCCTGCGAGGGTCATGTGTTTCCTGCGTGGGTCATTCAGTGCCCTGTGTGGGTCATGTGTGTCCTGCGTGGGTCATTGAGTGTCCTGCTTGGGTCATTGAGTGTCCTGCGTGGGTCATTGAGTGTCCTGCGTGGGTCATGAGTGTCCTGCATGGGTCATTGAGTGTCCTGCGTGGGCCATTGAGTATCCTGCGTGGGTCATTGAGTGTCCTGTGTGGGTCATTGAGTGTCCTGTGTGGGTCATGTGTGTCCTGCGTGGGCCATTGAGTGTCCTGCATGGGCCATTGAGTGTCCTGTGTGGGTCATTGAGTTTCCTGCATGGGTCATGAGTGTCCTGCGTGTGTCATTGACTGTCATGCATGGGTAATTGAGTGACCAGCGTGGGTTATGGGTGTCCTGCATGGGTGATTCAATGTCCTGCGTGGGTCATGAGTGTCCTGCGTGGGTTATTGAGTGTCCTGCGTGAGTCATGACTGTCCTGCGTGGGTCATTGACTGTCCAGCGTGGGTCATTGAGAGTCGTGCGTTGGTCATTGAGTGGCTGTGTTGGTTGTTGAGTGTCGTCTGTGGGTCATTGAGTGTCCTACGTGGGTCATGAGTGTCCTGCATTGGTCATTGAGTGTCCTGCGTGGGCCATTGAGTATCCTGCGTGGGTCATTGAGTGCCTTGCATGGGTCATTGAGTGTCCTGTGTGGGTCATGAGTGTCCTGCGTGGGTCATTGAGTGTCCTGCGTGGGTCATGATTGTCCTGCGTGGGTCATTGAGTGTGCTGCGTGTGTCATTGAGTGTCCTGCGTGGGCCATTGAGTGTCCTGTGTGGGTCATTGAGTGTCCTGCATGGGTCATGAGTGTCCTGCGTGGGCCATTGAGTGCCCTGTGTGGGTCATTGAGTGTCCTGCATGGGTCATGAGTGTCCTGCGTGGGTCATGAGTGCCCTGCGTGGGCCATTGAGTGTCCTACGTGGGTCATGAGTGTCCTGCAAGGGTCATTGAGTGTCCTGCGTGGGCCATTGAGCAACCTGCGTGGATCATTGAGTGTCTTGCGTGGGTCATTGAGTGTCCTGTGTGAGTCATGAGTGTCCTGCGTGGGTCATTGAGTGTCCTGCGTGGGTCATGAGTGTCCTGCGTGGGTCATTGAGTGTGCTGCATGTGTCATTGAGTGTCCTGCGTGGGACATTGAGTGTCCTGCGTGGGCCATTGAGTGTCCTGCGTGGGTCATTGAGTGTCCTGTGTGGCTCATGAGTGTCCTGCGTGGGTCATTGAGTGTCCTGCATGGGTCATTGAGTGTCCTGCGTGGGCCATTGAGTATCCTGCGTGGGTCATTGAGTGTCCTGCGTGGGTCATTGAGTGTCCGGTGTGGGTCATGAGTGTCCTGCGTGGGTCATGAGTGTCCTGCGTGGGTCATTGAGTGTCCTGCGTGGGCCATGTGTGTCCTGCGTGGGTCATGAGTGTCCTGCGTGGGTCATGAGTGTCCTGCGTGGGTCATTGAGTGTCCTGTTTGGGTCATGAGTTCCAGCGTGGGTCATTGAGAGTCCTGCGTGGGTCGTTGAGTGGCCGGTGTTGGTCATTGAGAGTCCTACGTGGGTCATTGAGTGTCCTGCGTGGGTCATGAGTGTCCTGCATGGGTCATTGAGTGTCCTGCGTGCGCCATTGAGTATCCTGCGTGGGCCATTGAGTATCCTGCGTGGGTCATTGAGTGTCCTGCTTGGGTCATTGAGTGTCCTGTGTGGGCCATTGAGAGCCCTGCGTGGGTCATTGAGTGGCCGGTGTTGGTCATTGAGAGTCCTACGTGGGTCATTGAGTGTCCTGCGTGGGTCATGAGAGTCCTGCATGGGTCATTGAGTGTCCTGCGTGGGCCATTGTGTATCCTGCGTGGGTCATGAGTGTCCTGCGTTGGTCATGAGTGTCCTGCGTGGGCCATTAAGTGTCCTGTGTGGGTCATTGAGTGTCCTGCGTGGGTCATGAGTGTCCTGCGTGGGTCATTGAGTGTCCTGCATGGGTCATGAGTGTCCTGCATGGGTCATTGAGTGTCCTGTGTGGGTCATGAGTGACCTGCGTGGGTCATTGAGTGTCCTGCTTGGGTCATGAGTGTCCAGAGTGGGTCATTGAGAATCCTGCATTGGTCATTGAGTGGCCTGTGTTGGTCATTGAGTGTCCTACGTGGGTCATTGAGTGTCCTGCGTGGGTCATGCGTGTCCTGCATGGGTCATTGAGTGTCCTGCGTGGGCCATTGAGTATCCTGCGTGGGTCATTGAGTGTCCTACGTGGGTCATTGTGTGTCCTGCATGGGTCATTGAGTGTCCTGCGTGGGCCATTGAGTATCCTGCGTGGGGCATTGTGTGCCTTGCATGGGTCATTGAGTGTCCTGTGTGGGTCATGAGTGTCCTGCGTGGGTCATTGAGTGTCCTGCGTGGGTCATGAGTGTCCTGCGTGGGTCATTGAGTGTCCTGCGTGTGTCATGAGTGTCCTGCGTGGGTCATGAGTTTCCTGTGTGGGTCCTTAAGTGTCCTGCGTGTGTAATTGAGTGACCTGCGTGGGTCATGAGTGTCCTGCCTTGTTCATGAGTGTCCTGCGTGGGCCATTGAGTGTCCTGTGTGGGTCATTGAGTGTACTGCATGGGTCATGAGTGTCCTGTATGGGTCATGAGTGTCCTGCGTGGGCCATTGAGTGTCCTGTGTGGGTCATTGAGTGTACTGCATGGGTCATTGAGTGTCCTGTATGGGTCATGAGTGTCCTGCGTGGGTCATTGAATGTCCTGTGTGGGTCATCAGTGTCCTGCGTGGGTCATTGAGTGTCCTGCTTGGGTCATTGAGTGTCCTGTGTGTGTCATGAGTGTCCTGCGTGGGTCCTTGAGTGTCCTGCGTGGGTCATGAGTGTCCTGCGTGGGTCATTGAGTGTCCTGCGTGGGTCATGAGTGTGCTGCGTGGGTCATTGAATGTCCTGTGTGGGTCATCAGTGTCCTGCGTGGGTCATTGAGTGTCCTGCTTGGGTCATTGAGTGTCCTGTGTGTGTCATGGGTGTCCTGCGTGGGTCATTGAGTGTCCTGCGTGGGTCATGAGTTTCCTGCGTGGGTCATTGAGTGCCCTGTGTGGGTCATGTGTGTCCTGCGTGGGTCATTGAGTGTCCTGCTTGGGTCATTGAGTGTCCTACGTGGGTCATTGAGTGTCCTGCGAGCGTCATGAGTGTCCTGCATGGGTCATTGAGTGTCCTGCGTGGGCCATTGAGTGTCCTGCGTGGGTCATTGAGTGTCCTGCGTGGGTCATTGAGTGTCCTGTGTGGGGCATGAGTGTCCTGCGTGGGCCATTGAGTGTCCTGTGTGGGTCCTTGAGTGTCCTGCGTGTGTCATTGAGTGACCTGCGTGGGTCATGAGTGTCCTGCCTTGGTCATGAGTGTCCTGCGTGGGCCATTGAGTGTCCTGTGTGGGTCATTGAGTGTACTGCATGGGTCATGAGTGTCCTGCGTGGGTCATTGAGTGTCCTGTAAATGTCATGATTGTCCTGCGTGGGTCATTGAATGTCCAGTGTGGGTCATCAGTGTCCTGCGTGGGTCATTGAGTGTCCTGCTTGGGTCATTGAGTGTCCTGTGTGTGTCATGAGTGTCCTGCGTGGGTCATTGAGTGTCCTGCGTGGGTCATGAGTGTCCTGCGTGGGTCATTGAGTGTCCTGCGTGGGTCATCAGTGTCCTGCGTGGGTCATCAGTGTCCTGCGTGGGCCATTGAGTGTCCTGTGTGGGTCATTGAGTGTCCTGCGTGGGTCATCAGTGTCCTGCGTGGGTCATGAGTGACCTGCGTGGGCCATTGAGTGTCCTGTGTGGGTCATTGAGTGCCCTGCATGGGTCATGAGTGTCCTGCGTGTGTCATTGAGTGTCCTGCGAGGGTCATGAGTTTCCTGCGTGGGTCATTCAGTGCCCTGTGTGGGTCATGTGTGTCCTGCGTGGGTCATTGAGTGTCCTGCTTGGGTCATTGAGTGTCCAGCGTGGGTCATTAAGAATCCTGTTTGGGTCATTGAGTGTCCTGCGTGGGTCATGAGTGTCCTGCATGGGTCATTGAGTGTCCTGCGTGGGCCATTGAGTATCCTGCGTGGGTCATTGAGTGTCCTGTGTGGGTCATTGAGTGTCCTGTGTGGGTCATGTGTGTCCTGCGTGGGCCATTGAGTGTCCTGCATGGGCCATTGAGTGTCCTGTGTGGGTCATTGAGTTTCCTGCATGGGTCATGAGTGTCCTGCGTGTGTCATTGACTGTCATGCATGGGTAATTGAGTGACCAGCGTGGGTTATGGGTGTCCTGCATGGGTGATTCAGTGTCCTGCGTGGGTCATGAGTGTCCTGCGTGGGCCATTGAGTGTCCTGTGTGGGTCATTGAGTGTCCTGCGTGGGTCATCAGTGTCCTGCGTGGGTCATGAGTGTCCTGCGTGGGCCATTGAGTGTCCTGTGTGGGTCATTGAGTGCCCTGCATGGGTCATGAGTGTCCTGCGTGTGTCATTGAGTGTCCTGCGAGGGTCATGTGTTTCCTGCGTGGGTCATTCAGTGCCCTGTGTGGGTCATGTGTGTCCTGCGTGGGTCATTGAGTGTCCTGCTTGGGTCATTGAGTGTCCTGCGTGGGTCATTGAGTGTCCTGCGTGGGTCATGAGTGTCCTGCATGGGTCATTGAGTGTCCTGCGTGGGCCATTGAGTATCCTGCGTGGGTCATTGAGTGTCCTGTGTGGGTCATTGAGTGTCCTGTGTGGGTCATGTGTGTCCTGCGTGGGCCATTGAGTGTCCTGCATGGGCCATTGAGTGTCCTGTGTGGGTCATTGAGTTTCCTGCATGGGTCATGAGTGTCCTGCGTGTGTCATTGACTGTCATGCATGGGTAATTGAGTGACCAGCGTGGGTTATGGGTGTCCTGCATGGGTGATTCAGTGTCCTGCGTGGGTCATGAGTGTCCTGCGTGGGTTATTGAGTGTCCTGCGTGAGTCATGACTGTCCTGCGTGGGTCATTGACTGTCCAGCGTGGGTCATTGAGAGTCGTGCGTTGGTCATTGAGTGGCTGTGTTGGTTGTTGAGTGTCGTCTGTGGGTCATTGAGTGTCCTACGTGGGTCATGAGTGTCCTGCATTGGTCATTGAGTGTCCTGCGTGGGCCATTGAGTATCCTGCGTGGGTCATTGAGTGCCTTGCATGGGTCAATGAGTGTCCTGTGTGGGTCATGAGTGTCCTGCGTGGGTCATTGAGTGTCCTGTATGGGTCATGAGTGTCCTGCGTGGGTCATTGAATGTCCTGTGTGGGTCATCAGTGTCCTGCGTGGGTCATTGAGTGTCCTGCTTGGGTTATTGAGTGTCCTGTGTGTGTCATGAGTGTCCTGCGTGGGACATTGAGTGTCCTGCATGGGTCATGAGTGTCCTGCGTGGGTCATTGAGTGTCCTGCGTAGGTCATGAGTGTCCTGCGTGGGTCATGAGTGTCCTGTGTGGGCCATTGAGTGTCCTGTGTGGGTCATTGAGTGTCCTGCATGGGTCATGAGTGTCCAGCGTGTGTCATTGAGTGTCCTGCGTGGGTCATGAGTTTCCTGCGTGGGTCATTGAGTGCCCTGTGTGGGTCATGTGTGTCCTGCGTGGGTCATTGAGTGTCCTGCTTGGGTCATTGAGTGTCCAGCCTGGGTCATTTAGAATCCTGCGTGGGTCATTGAGTGGCCTGTGTTGGTCATTGAGTGTCCTACGTGGGTCATTGAGTGTCCTGCGTGGGTCATGAGTGTCCTGTATGGGTCATTGAGTGTCCTGCGTGGGCCATTGAGTATCCTGCGTGGGTCATTGAGTGTCGTGCGTGGGTCATTGAGTGTCCTGTGTGGGTCATGTGTGTCCTGCGTGGGTCATTGAGTGTGCGGTGTGGGTCATTGAGTGTCCTGCGTGTGTCATTGAGTGTCCTGCGTGGGTCATGAGTGTCCTGCGTGGGTCATGAGTGTCCTGCGTGGGCCATTGAGTGTCCTGTGTCGGTCATTGAGTTTCCTGCATGGGTCATGAGTGTCCTGCGTGTGTCATTGAGTGTCATGCATGGGTAATTGAGTGACCTGCGTGGGTTATGGGTGTCCTGCGTGGGTGATTCAGTGTCCTGCGTGGGTCATGAGTGTCCTGCGTGGGTCATTGAGTGTCCTGCGTGAGTCATGACTGTCCTGCGTGGGTCATGAGTTTCCTGTGTGGGTCCTTAAGTGTCCTGCCTGTGTAATTGAGTGACCTGCGTGGGTCATGAGTGTCCTGCCTTGGTCATGAGTGTCCTGCGTGGGCCATTGAGTGTCCTGTGTGGGTCATTGAGTGTACTGCATGGGTCATGAGTGTCCTGCGTGGGTCATTGAATGTCCTGTGTGGGTCATCAGTGTCCTGCGTGGGTCATTGAGTGTCCTGCTTGGGTCATTGAGTGTCCTGTGTGTGTCATGAGTGTCCTGCGTGGGTCCTTGAGTGTCCTGCGTGGGTCATGAGTGTCCTGCGTGGGTCATTGAGTGTCCTGCGTGGGTCATGAGTGTGCTGCGTGGGTCATTGAATGTCCTGTGTGGGTCATCAGTGTCCTGCGTGGGTCATTGAGTGTCCTGCTTGGGTCATTGAGTGTCCTGTGTGTGTCATGGGTGTCCTGCGTGGGTCATGAGTTTCCTGCGTTGTTCATTGAGTGCCCTGTGTGGGTCATGTGTGTCCTGCTTGGGTCATTGAGTGTCCTACGTGGGTCATTGAGTGTCCTGCGAGCGTCATGAGTGTCCTGCATGGGTCATTGAGTGTCCTGCGTGGGCCATTGAGTGTCCTGCGTGGGTCATTGAGTGTCCTGCGTGGGTCATTGAGTGTCCTGTGTGGGGCATGAGTGTCCTGCGTGGGCCATTGAGTGTCCTGTGTGGGTCCTTGAGTGTCCTGCGTGTGTCATTGAGTGACCTGCGTGGGTCATGAGTGTCCTGCCTTGGTCATGAGTGTCCTGCGTGGGCCATTGAGTGTCCTGTGTGGGTCATTGAGTGTACTGCATGGGTCATGAGTGTCCTGCGTGGGTCATTGAGTGTCCTGTAAATGTCATGATTGTCCTGCGTGGGTCATTGAATGTCCAGTGTGGGTCATCAGTGTCCTGCGTGGGTCATTGAGTGTCCTGCTTGGGTCATTGAGTGTCCTGTGTGTGTCATGAGTGTCCTGCGTGGGTCATTGAGTGTCCTGCGTGGGTCATGAGTGTCCTGCGTGGGTCATTGAGTGTCCTGCGTGGGTCATCAGTGTCCTGCGTGGGTCATGAGTGTCCTGCGTGGGCCATTGAGTGTCCTGTGTGGGTCATTGAGTGTCCTGCATGGGTCATTGAGTGACCTGCGTGGTTTATGTGTGTCCTGCGTGGGTGATTCAGTGTCCTGCGTGGGTCATGTGTGTCCTGCGTGGGCCATTGAGTGACCGGTGTGGGTCATTGAGTGTCCTGCGTGTGTCATTGAGTGTCCTGTGTGGGTCATTGAGTTTCCTGCATGGGTCATGAGTGTCCTGCGTGTGTCATTGAGTGTCCTGCATGGGTAATTGAGTGCCCTGCGTGGGTCATTGAGTGTCCTGCGTGGGTGATTCAGTGTCCTGCGTGGGTCATGAGTGTCCTGCGTGGGTCATGAGTGTCCTGCATAGGCCATTGAGTGTCCTGTGTGGGTCATTGAGTTTCCTGCATGGGTCATGAGTGTCCTGCGTGTGTCATTGAGTGTCCTGTGTGGGTCATTGAGTTTCCTGCATGGGTCATGAGTGTCCTGCGTGTGTCATTGAGTGTCCTGCATGGGTAATTGAGTGACCTGCGTGAGTCATGACTGTCCTGCGTGGGTCATTGAGTGTCCTGCATGGGTCATTGAGTGTCCTTCGTGGGCCATTGAGTGTCCTGCGTGGGTCATTGAGTGCCTTGCATGGGTCATTGAGTGTCCTGTGTGGGTCATGAGTGTCCTGCGTTGGTCATTGAGTGTCCTGCGTGGGTCATTGAGTGACCTGCGTGGGTTATGGGTGTCCTGCGTGGGTGATTCTGTGTCCTGCGTGGGTCATGAGTGTCCTGCGTGGGTCATTGAGTGTCCTGTGTGGGTCATGAGAGTCCTGCGTGGGTCATTGAGTGTCCTGCGTGGGACATTGAGTGCCCTGCGTGTGTCATGAGTGTCCTACGTGGGTCATTGTGTGTCCTACGTGGGTCTTGAGTGTCCTGCATGGGTCATTGAGTGTCCTGCGTGTGCCATTGAGTATCCTGCGTGCGTCATTGAGTGTCTTGCATGGGTCATTGAGTGTCCTGTGTGGGTCATTGAGTGTCCTGCGTGGGTCATTGAGTGTCCTGCGTGGGTCATGAGTGTCCTGCGTGGGTCATTGAGTGTCCTGCGTGGGTCATGAGTGTCCTGCGTGGGACTTTGAGTGTCCTGCGTGGGTCATTGAGTGTCCTGCTTGGGTCATTGAGTGTCCTGTGTGTGTCATGGGTGTCCTGCGTGGGTCATTGAGTGTCCTGCGTCGGTCATGAGTTTCCTGCGTGGGTCATTGAGTGCCCTGTGTGGGTCATGTGTGTCCTGCGTGGGTCATTGAGTGTCCTGCTTGGGTCATTGAGTGTCCTACGTGGGTCATTGAGTGTCCTGCGAGCGTCATGAGTGTCCTGCATGGGTCATTGAGTGTCCTGCGTGGGCCATTGAGTGTCCTGCGTGGGTCATTGAGTGTCCTGCGTGGGTCATTGAGTGTCCTGTGTGGGGCATGAGTGTCCTGCGTGGGCCATTGAGTGTCCTGTGTGGGTCCTTGAGTGTCCTGCGTGTGTCATTGAGTGACCTGCGTGGGTCATGAGTGTCCTGCCTTGGTCATGAGTGTCCTGCGTGGGCCATTGAGTGTCCTGTGTGGGTCATTGAGTGTACTGCATGGGTCATGAGTGTCCTGCGTGGGTCATTGAGTGTCCTGTAAATGTCATGATTGTCCTGCGTGGGTCATTGAATGTCCAGTGTGGGTCATCAGTGTCCTGCGTGGGTCATTGAGTGTCCTGCTTGGGTCATTGAGTGTCCTGTGTGTGTCATGAGTGTCCTGCGTGGGTCATTGAGTGTCCTGCGTGGGTCATGAGTGTCCTGCGTGGGTCATTGAGTGTCCTGCGTGGGTCATCAGTGTCCTGCGTGGGTCATCAGTGTCCTGCGTGGGCCATTGAGTGTCCTGTGTGGGTCATTGAGTGTCCTGCGTGGGTCATCAGTGTCCTGCGTGGGTCATGAGTGACCTGCGTGGGCCATTGAGTGTCCTGTGTGGGTCATTGAGTGCCCTGCATGGGTCATGAGTGTCCTGCGTGTGTCATTGAGTGTCCTGCGAGGGTCATGAGTTTCCTGCGTGGGTCATTCAGTGCCCTGTGTGGGTCATGTGTGTCCTGCGTGGGTCATTGAGTGTCCTGCTTGGGTCATTGAGTGTCCAGCGTGGGTCATTAAGAATCCTGTTTGGGTCATTGAGTGTCCTGCGTGGGTCATGAGTGTCCTGCATGGGTCATTGAGTGTCCTGCGTGGGCCATTGAGTATCCTGCGTGGGTCATTGAGTGTCCTGTGTGGGTCATTGAGTGTCCTGTGTGGGTCATGTGTGTCCTGCGTGGGCCATTGAGTGTCCTGCATGGGCCATTGAGTGTCCTGTGTGGGTCATTGAGTTTCCTGCATGGGTCATGAGTGTCCTGCGTGTGTCATTGACTGTCATGCATGGGTAATTGAGTGACCAGCGTGGGTTATGGGTGTCCTGCATGGGTGATTCAGTGTCCTGCGTGGGTCATGAGTGTCCTGCGTGGGCCATTGAGTGTCCTGTGTGGGTCATTGAGTGTCCTGCGTGGGTCATCAGTGTCCTGCGTGGGTCATGAGTGTCCTGCGTGGGCCATTGAGTGTCCTGTGTGGGTCATTGAGTGCCCTGCATGGGTCATGAGTGTCCTGCGTGTGTCATTGAGTGTCCTGCGAGGGTCATGTGTTTCCTGCGTGGGTCATTCAGTGCCCTGTGTGGGTCATGTGTGTCCTGCGTGGGTCATTGAGTGTCCTGCTTGGGTCATTGAGTGTCCTGCGTGGGTCATTGAGTGTCCTGCGTGGGTCATGAGTGTCCTGCATGGGTCATTGAGTGTCCTGCGTGGGCCATTGAGTATCCTGCGTGGGTCATTGAGTGTCCTGTGTGGGTCATTGAGTGTCCTGTGTGGGTCATGTGTGTCCTGCGTGGGCCATTGAGTGTCCTGCATGGGCCATTGAGTGTCCTGTGTGGGTCATTGAGTTTCCTGCATGGGTCATGAGTGTCCTGCGTGTGTCATTGACTGTCATGCATGGGTAATTGAGTGACCAGCGTGGGTTATGGGTGTCCTGCATGGGTGATTCAGTGTCCTGCGTGGGTCATGAGTGTCCTGCGTGGGTTATTGAGTGTCCTGCGTGAGTCATGACTGTCCTGCGTGGGTCATTGACTGTCCAGCGTGGGTCATTGAGAGTCGTGCGTTGGTCATTGAGTGGCTGTGTTGGTTGTTGAGTGTCGTCTGTGGGTCATTGAGTGTCCTACGTGGGTCATGAGTGTCCTGCATTGGTCATTGAGTGTCCTGCGTGGGCCATTGAGTATCCTGCGTGGGTCATTGAGTGCCTTGCATGGGTCAATGAGTGTCCTGTGTGGGTCATGAGTGTCCTGCGTGGGTCATTGAGTGTCCTGTATGGGTCATGAGTGTCCTGCGTGGGTCATTGAATGTCCTGTGTGGGTCATCAGTGTCCTGCGTGGGTCATTGAGTGTCCTGCTTGGGTTATTGAGTGTCCTGTGTGTGTCATGAGTGTCCTGCGTGGGACATTGAGTGTCCTGCATGGGTCATGAGTGTCCTGCGTGGGTCATTGAGTGTCCTGCGTAGGTCATGAGTGTCCTGCGTGGGTCATGAGTGTCCTGTGTGGGCCATTGAGTGTCCTGTGTGGGTCATTGAGTGTCCTGCATGGGTCATGAGTGTCCAGCGTGTGTCATTGAGTGTCCTGCGTGGGTCATGAGTTTCCTGCGTGGGTCATTGAGTGCCCTGTGTGGGTCATGTGTGTCCTGCGTGGGTCATTGAGTGTCCTGCTTGGGTCATTGAGTGTCCAGCCTGGGTCATTTAGAATCCTGCGTGGGTCATTGAGTGGCCTGTGTTGGTCATTGAGTGTCCTACGTGGGTCATTGAGTGTCCTGCGTGGGTCATGAGTGTCCTGTATGGGTCATTGAGTGTCCTGCGTGGGCCATTGAGTATCCTGCGTGGGTCATTGAGTGTCGTGCGTGGGTCATTGAGTGTCCTGTGTGGGTCATGTGTGTCCTGCGTGGGTCATTGAGTGTGCGGTGTGGGTCATTGAGTGTCCTGCGTGTGTCATTGAGTGTCCTGCGTGGGTCATGAGTGTCCTGCGTGGGTCATGAGTGTCCTGCGTGGGCCATTGAGTGTCCTGTGTCGGTCATTGAGTTTCCTGCATGGGTCATGAGTGTCCTGCGTGTGTCATTGAGTGTCATGCATGGGTAATTGAGTGACCTGCGTGGGTTATGGGTGTCCTGCGTGGGTGATTCAGTGTCCTGCGTGGGTCATGAGTGTCCTGCGTGGGTCATTGAGTGTCCTGCGTGAGTCATGACTGTCCTGCGTGGGTCATGAGTTTCCTGTGTGGGTCCTTAAGTGTCCTGCCTGTGTAATTGAGTGACCTGCGTGGGTCATGAGTGTCCTGCCTTGGTCATGAGTGTCCTGCGTGGGCCATTGAGTGTCCTGTGTGGGTCATTGAGTGTACTGCATGGGTCATGAGTGTCCTGCGTGGGTCATTGAGTGTCCTGTATGGGTCATGAGTGTCCTGCGTGGGTCATTGAATGTCCTGTGTGGGTCATCAGTGTCCTGCGTGGGTCATTGAGTGTCCTGCTTGGGTCATTGAGTGTCCTGTGTGTGTCATGAGTGTCCTGCGTGGGTCCTTGAGTGTCCTGCGTGGGTCATGAGTGTCCTGCGTGGGTCATTGAGTGTCCTGCGTGGGTCATGAGTGTGCTGCGTGGGTCATTGAATGTCCTGTGTGGGTCATCAGTGTCCTGCGTGGGTCATTGAGTGTCCTGCTTGGGTCATTGAGTGTCCTGTGTGTGTCATGGGTGTCCTGCGTGGGTCATGAGTTTCCTGCGTTGTTCATTGAGTGCCCTGTGTGGGTCATGTGTGTCCTGCTTGGGTCATTGAGTGTCCTACGTGGGTCATTGAGTGTCCTGCGAGCGTCATGAGTGTCCTGCATGGGTCATTGAGTGTCCTGCGTGGGCCATTGAGTGTCCTGCGTGGGTCATTGAGTGTCCTGCGTGGGTCATTGAGTGTCCTGTGTGGGGCATGAGTGTCCTGCGTGGGCCATTGAGTGTCCTGTGTGGGTCCTTGAGTGTCCTGCGTGTGTCATTGAGTGACCTGCGTGGGTCATGAGTGTCCTGCCTTGGTCATGAGTGTCCTGCGTGGGCCATTGAGTGTCCTGTGTGGGTCATTGAGTGTACTGCATGGGTCATGAGTGTCCTGCGTGGGTCATTGAGTGTCCTGTAAATGTCATGATTGTCCTGCGTGGGTCATTGAATGTCCAGTGTGGGTCATCAGTGTCCTGCGTGGGTCATTGAGTGTCCTGCTTGGGTCATTGAGTGTCCTGTGTGTGTCATGAGTGTCCTGCGTGGGTCATTGAGTGTCCTGCGTGGGTCATGAGTGTCCTGCGTGGGTCATTGAGTGTCCTGCGTGGGTCATCAGTGTCCTGCGTGGGTCATGAGTGTCCTGCGTGGGCCATTGAGTGTCCTGTGTGGGTCATTGAGTGTCCTGCATGGGTCATTGAGTGACCTGCGTGGTTTATGTGTGTCCTGCGTGGGTGATTCAGTGTCCTGCGTGGGTCATGTGTGTCCTGCGTGGGCCATTGAGTGACCGGTGTGGGTCATTGAGTGTCCTGCGTGTGTCATTGAGTGTCCTGTGTGGGTCATTGAGTTTCCTGCATGGGTCATGAGTGTCCTGCGTGTGTCATTGAGTGTCCTGCATGGGTAATTGAGTGCCCTGCGTGGGTCATTGAGTGTCCTGCGTGGGTGATTCAGTGTCCTGCGTGGGTCATGAGTGTCCTGCGTGGGTCATGAGTGTCCTGCATAGGCCATTGAGTGTCCTGTGTGGGTCATTGAGTTTCCTGCATGGGTCATGAGTGTCCTGCGTGTGTCATTGAGTGTCCTGTGTGGGTCATTGAGTTTCCTGCATGGGTCATGAGTGTCCTGCGTGTGTCATTGAGTGTCCTGCATGGGTAATTGAGTGACCTGCGTGAGTCATGACTGTCCTGCGTGGGTCATTGAGTGTCCTGCATGGGTCATTGAGTGTCCTTCGTGGGCCATTGAGTGTCCTGCGTGGGTCATTGAGTGCCTTGCATGGGTCATTGAGTGTCCTGTGTGGGTCATGAGTGTCCTGCGTTGGTCATTGAGTGTCCTGCGTGGGTCATTGAGTGACCTGCGTGGGTTATGGGTGTCCTGCGTGGGTGATTCTGTGTCCTGCGTGGGTCATGAGTGTCCTGCGTGGGTCATTGAGTGTCCTGTGTGGGTCATGAGAGTCCTGCGTGGGTCATTGAGTGTCCTGCGTGGGACATTGAGTGCCCTGCGTGTGTCATGAGTGTCCTACGTGGGTCATTGTGTGTCCTACGTGGGTCTTGAGTGTCCTGCATGGGTCATTGAGTGTCCTGCGTGTGCCATTGAGTATCCTGCGTGCGTCATTGAGTGTCTTGCATGGGTCATTGAGTGTCCTGTGTGGGTCATTGAGTGTCCTGCGTGGGTCATTGAGTGTCCTGCGTGGGTCATGAGTGTCCTGCGTGGGTCATTGAGTGTCCTGCGTGGGTCATGAGTGTCCTGCGTGGGACTTTGAGTGTCCTGCGTGGGTCATTGAGTGTCCTGCTTGGGTCATTGAGTGTCCTGTGTGTGTCATGGGTGTCCTGCGTGGGTCATTGAGTGTCCTGCGTGGGTCATGAGTTTCCTGCGTGGGTCATTGAGTGCCCTGTGTGGGTCATGTGTGTCCTGCGTGGGTCATTGAGTGTCCTGCTTGGGTCATTGAGTGTCCTACGTGGGTCATTGAGTGTCCTGCGAGCGTCATGAGTGTCCTGCATGGGTCATTGAGTGTCCTGCGTGGGCCATTGAGTGTCCTGCGTGGGTCATTGAGTGTCCTGCGTGGGTCATTGAGTGTCCTGTGTGGGGCATGAGTGTCCTGCGTGGGCCATTGAGTGTCCTGTGTGGGTCCTTGAGTGTCCTGCGTGTGTCATTGAGTGACCTGCGTGGGTCATGAGTGTCCTGCCTTGGTCATGAGTGTCCTGCGTGGGCCATTGAGTGTCCTGTGTGGGTCATTGAGTGTACTGCATGGGTCATGAGTGTCCTGCGTGGGTCATTGAGTGTCCTGTAAATGTCATGATTGTCCTGCGTGGGTCATTGAATGTCCAGTGTGGGTCATCAGTGTCCTGCGTGGGTCATTGAGTGTCCTGCTTGGGTCATTGAGTGTCCTGTGTGTGTCATGAGTGTCCTGCGTGGGTCATTGAGTGTCCTGCGTGGGTCATGAGTGTCCTGCGTGGGTCATTGAGTGTCCTGCGTGGGTCATCAGTGTCCTGCGTGGGTCATGAGTGTCCTGCGTGGGCCATTGAGTGTCCTGTGTGGGTCATTGAGTGTCCTGCGTGGGTCATGAGTGTCCTGCGTGGGTCATGAGTGTCCTGCGTGGGCCATTGAGTGTCCTGTGTGGGTCATTGAGTGCCCTGCATGGGTCATGAGTGTCCTGCGTGTGTCATTGAGTGTCCTGCGAGGGTCATGAGTTTCCTGCGTGGGTCATTCAGTGCCCTGTGTGGGTCATGTGTGTCCTGCGTGGGTCATTGAGTGTCCTGCTTGGGTCATTGAGTGTCCTGCGTGGGTCATTGAGTGTCCTGCGTGGGTCATGAGTGTCCTGCATGGGTCATTGAGTGTCCTGCGTGGGCCATTGAGTATCCTGCGTGGGTCATTGAGTGTCCTGTGTGGGTCATTGAGTGTCCTGTGTGGGTCATGTGTGTCCTGCGTGGGCCATTGAGTGTCCTGCATGGGCCATTGAGTGTCCTGTGTGGGTCATTGAGTTTCCTGCATGGGTCATGAGTGTCCTGCGTGTGTCATTGACTGTCATGCATGGGTAATTGAGTGACCAGCGTGGGTTATGGGTGTCCTGCATGGGTGATTCAGTGTCCTGCGTGGGTCATGAGTGTCCTGCGTGGGCCATTGAGTGTCCTGTGTGGGTCATTGAGTGTCCTGCGTGGGTCATCAGTGTCCTGCGTGGGTCATGAGTGTCCTGCGTGGGCCATTGAGTGTCCTGTGTGGGTCATTGAGTGCCCTGCATGGGTCATGAGTGTCCTGCGTGTGTCATTGAGTGTCCTGCGAGGGTCATGTGTTTCCTGCGTGGGTCATTCAGTGCCCTGTGTGGGTCATGTGTGTCCTGCGTGGGTCATTGAGTGTCCTGCTTGGGTCATTGAGTGTCCTGCGTGGGTCATTGAGTGTCCTGCGTGGGTCATGAGTGTCCTGCATGGGTCATTGAGTGTCCTGCGTGGGCCATTGAGTATCCTGCGTGGGTCATTGAGTGTCCTGTGTGGGTCATTGAGTGTCCTGTGTGGGTCATGTGTGTCCTGCGTGGGCCATTGAGTGTCCTGCATGGGCCATTGAGTGTCCTGTGTGGGTCATTGAGTTTCCTGCATGGGTCATGAGTGTCCTGCGTGTGTCATTGACTGTCATGCATGGGTAATTGAGTGACCAGCATGGGTTATGGGTGTCCTGCATGGGTGATTCAGTGTCCTGCGTGGGTCATGAGTGTCCTGCGTGGGTTATTGAGTGTCCTGCGTGAGTCATGACTGTCCTGCGTGGGTCATTGACTGTCCAGCGTGGGTCATTGAGAGTCGTGCGTTGGTCATTGAGTGGCTGTGTTGGTTGTTGAGTGTCGTATGTGGGTCATTGAGTGTCCTACGTGGGTCATGAGTGTCCTGCATTGGTCATTGAGTGTCCTGCGTGGGCCATTGAGTATCCTGCGTGGGTCATTGAGTGCCTTGCATGGGTCAATGAGTGTCCTGTGTGGGTCATGAGTGTCCTGCGTGGGTTATTGAGTGTCCTGTATGGGTCATGAGTGTCCTGCGTGGGTCATTGAATGTCCTGTGTGGGTCATCAGTGTCCTGCGTGGGTCATTGAGTGTCCTGCTTGGGTCATTGAGTGTCCTGTGTGTGTCATGAGTGTCCTGCGTGGGACATTGAGTGTCCTGCATGGGTCATGAGTGTCCTGCGTGGGTCATTGAGTGTCCTGCGTGGGTCATGAGTGTCCTGCGTGGGTCATGAGTGTCCTGTGTGGGCCATTGAGTGTCCTGTGTGGGTCATTGAGTGTCCTGCATGGGTCATGAGTGTCCAGCGTGTGTC
This sequence comes from Chiloscyllium plagiosum, assembly GCF_037043375.1. Lineage (NCBI taxonomy): Eukaryota > Metazoa > Chordata > Chondrichthyes > Orectolobiformes > Hemiscylliidae > Chiloscyllium > Chiloscyllium plagiosum. Next base: position 43,750,164 of record NW_028270189.1, on the reverse strand, counting down.
ATTGAGTGTCCTGCGTGGGTCATGAGTTTCCTGCGTGGGTCATTGAGTGCCCTGTGTGGGTCATGTGTGTCCTGCGTGGGTCATTGAGTGTCCTGCTTGGGTCATTGAGTGTCCAGCCTGGGTCATTTAGAATCCTGCATGGGTCATTGAGTGGCCTGTGTTGGTCATTGAGTGTCCTACGTTGGTCATTGAGTGTCCTGCGTGGGTCATGAGTGTCCTGTATGGGTCATTGAGTGTCCTGCGTGGGCCATTGAGTATCCTGCGTGGGTCATTGAGTGTCGTGCGTGGGTCATTGAGTGTCCTGTGTGGGTCATGTGTGTCCTGCGTGGGTCATTGAGTGTGCGGTGTGGGTCATTGAGTGTCCTGCGTGTGTCATTGAGTGTCCTGCGTGGGTCATGAGTGTCCTGCGTGGGTCATGAGTGTCCTGCGTGGGCCATTGAGTGTCCTGTGTCGGTCATTGAGTTTCCTGCATGGGTCATGAGTGTCCTGCGTGTGTCATTGAGTGTCATGCATGGGTAATTGAGTGACCTGCGTGGGTTATGGGTGTCCTGCGTGGGTGATTCAGTTTCCTGTGTGGGTCCTTAAGTGTCCTGCGTGTGTAATTGAGTGACCTGCGTGGGTCATGAGTGTCCTGCCTTGGTCATGAGTGTCCTGCGTTGGCCATTGAGTGTCCTGTGTGGGTCATTGAGTGTACTGCATGGGTCATGAGTGTCCTGCGTGGGTCATTGAGTGTCCTGTATGGGTCATGAGTGTCCTGCGTGGGTCATTGAATGTCCTGTGTGGGTCATCAGTGTCCTGCGTGGGTCATTGAGTGTCCTGCTTGGGTCATTGAGTGTCCTGTGTGTGTCATGAGTGTCCTGCGTGGGTCCTTGAGTGTCCTGCGTGGGTCATGAGTGTCCTGCGTGGGTCATTGAGTGTCCTGCGTGGGTCATGAGTGTGCTGCGTGGGTCATTGAATGTCCTGTGTGGGTCATCAGTGTCCTGCGTGGGTCATTGAGTGTCCTGCTTGGGTCATTGAGTGTCCTGTGTGTGTCATGGGTGTCCTGCGTGGGTCATTGAGTGTTCTGCGTGGGTCATGAGTTTCCTGCGTGGGTCATTGAGTGCCCTGTGTGGGTCATGTGTGTCCTGCGTGGGTCATTGAGTGTCCTGCTTGGGTCATTGAGTGTCCTACGTGGGTCATTGAGTGTCCTGCGAGCGTCATGAGTGTCCTGCATGGGTCATTGAGTGTCCTGCGTGGGCCATTGAGTGTCCTGCGTGGGTCATTGAGTGTCCTGCGTGGGTCATTGAGTGTCCTGTGTGGGGCATGAGTGTCCTGCGTGGGCCATTGAGTGTCCTGTGTGGGTCCTTGAGTGTCCTGCGTGTGTCATTGAGTGACCTGCGTGGGTCATGAGTGTCCTGCCTTGGTCATGAGTGTCCTGCGTGGGCCATTGAGTGTCCTGTGTGGGTCATTGAGTGTACTGCATGGGTCATGAGTGTCCTGCGTGGGTCATTGAGTGTCCTGTAAATGTCATGATTGTCCTGCGTGGGTCATTGAATGTCCAGTGTGGGTCATCAGTGTCCTGCGTGGGTCATTGAGTGTCCTGCTTGGGTCATTGAGTGTCCTGTGTGTGTCATGAGTGTCCTGCGTGGGTCATTGAGTGTCCTGCGTGGGTCATGAGTGTCCTGCGTGGGTCATTGAGTGTCCTGCGTGGGTCATCAGTGTCCTGCGTGGGTCATGAGTGTCCTGCGTGGGCCATTGAGTGTCCTGTGTGGGTCATTGAGTGTCCTGCGTGGGTCATCAGTGTCCTGCGTGGGTCATGAGTGTCCTGCGTGGGCCATTGAGTGTCCTGTGTGGGTCATTGAGTGCCCTGCATGGGTCATGAGTGTCCTGCGTGTGTCATTGAGTGTCCTGCGAGGGTCATGAGTTTCCTGCGTGGGTCATTCAGTGCCCTGTGTGGGTCATGTGTGTCCTGCGTGGGTCATTGAGTGTCCTGCTTGGGTCATTGAGTGTCCTGCGTGGGTCATTGAGTGTCCTGCGTGGGTCATGAGTGTCCTGCATGGGTCATTGAGTGTCCTGCGTGGGCCATTGAGTATCCTGCGTGGGTCATTGAGTGTCCTGTGTGGGTCATTGAGTGTCCTGTGTGGGTCATGTGTGTCCTGCGTGGGCCATTGAGTTTCCTGCATGGGCCATTGAGTGTCCTGTGTGGGTCATTGAGTTTCCTGCATGGGTCATGAGTGTCCTGCGTGTGTCATTGACTGTCATGCATGGGTAATTGAGTGACCAGCGTGGGTTATGGGTGTCCTGCATGGGTGATTCAGTGTCCTGCGTGGGTCATGAGTGTCCTGCGTGGGTTATTGAGTGTCCTGCGTGAGTCATGACTGTCCTGCGTGGGTCATTGACTGTCCAGCGTGGGTCATTGAGAGTCGTGCGTTGGTCATTGAGTGGCTGTGTTGGTTGTTGAGTGTCGTATGTGGGTCATTGAGTGTCCTACGTGGGTCATGAGTGTCCTGCATTGGTCATTGAGTGTCCTGCGTGGGCCATTGAGTATCCTGCGTGGGTCATTGAGTGCCTTGCATGGGTCAATGAGTGTCCTGTGTGGGTCATGAGTGTCCTGCGTGGGTCATTGAGTGTCCTGTATGGGTCATGAGTGTCCTGCGTGGGTCATTGAATGTCCTGTGTGGGTCATCAGTGTCCTGCGTGGGTCATTGAGTGTCCTGCTTGGGTCATTGAGTGTCCTGCATGGGTCATGAGTGTCCTGCGTGGGTCATTGAGTGTCCTGCGTGGGTCATGAGTGTCCTGCGTGGGTCATGAGTGTCCTGTGTGGGCCATTGAGTGTCCTGTGTGGGTCATTGAGTGTCCTGCATGGGTCATGAGTGTCCAGCGTGTGTCATTGAGTGTCCTGCGTGGGTCATGAGTTTCCTGCGTGGGTCATTGAGTGCCCTGTGTGGGTCATGTGTGTCCTGCGTGGGTCATTGAGTGTCCTGCTTGGGTCATTGAGTGTCCAGCCTGGGTCATTTAGAATCCTGCGTGGGTCATTGAGTGGCCTGTGTTGGTCATTGAGTGTCCTACGTGGGTCATTGAGTGTCCTGCGTGGGTCATGAGTGTCCTGTATGGGTCATTGAGTGTCCTGCGTGGGCCATTGAGTATCCTGCGTGGGTCATTGAGTGTCGTGCGTGGGTCATTGAGTGTCCTGTGTGGGTCATGTGTGTCCTGCGTGGGTCATTGAGTGTGCGGTGTGGGTCATTGAGTGTCCTGCGTGTGTCATTGAGTGTCCTGCGTGGGTCATGAGTGTCCTGCGTGGGTCATGAGTGTCCTGCGTGGGCCATTGAGTGTCCTGTGTCGGTCATTGAGTTTCCTGCATGGGTCATGAGTGTCCTGCGTGTGTCATTGAGTGTCATGCATGGGTAATTGAGTGACCTGCGTGGGTTATGGGTGTCCTGCGTGGGTGATTCAGTGTCCTGCGTGGGTCATGAGTGTCCTGCGTGGGTCATTGAGTGTCCTGCGTGAGTCATGACTGTCCTGCGTGGGTCATTGAGTGTCCAGCGTGGGTCATTGAGAGTCGTGCGTTGGTCATTGAGTGGCTGTGTTGGTTGTTGAGTGTCGTACGTGGGTCATTGAGTGTCCTACGTGGGTCATGAGTGTCCTGCATGGGTCATTGAGTGTCCTGCGTGGGCCATTGAGTATCCTGCGTGGGTCATTGAGTGTCTTGCATGGGTCATTGAGTGTCCTGTGTGGGTCATGAGTGTCGTGCGTGGGTCATTGAGTGTCCTGCGTGGGTCATTGAGTGACCTGCGTGGGTTATGGGTGTCCTGCGTGGGTGATTCAGTGTCCTGCGTGGGTCATGAGTGTCCTGCGTGGGTCATTGAGTGTCCTGCGTGGGTCATGAGTGTCCTGCGTGGGTCATTGAGTGTCCTGCGTGGGACATTGAGTGCCCTGCGTGTGTCATGAGTGTCCTACATGGGTCATTGTGTGTCCTACGTGGGTCATGAGTGTCCTGCATGGGTCATTGAGTGTCCTGCGTGTGCCATTGAGTATCCTGCGTGCGTCAGTGAGTGTCTTGCATGGGTCATTGAGTGTCCTGTGTGGGTCATGAGTGTCCTGCGTGGGTCATTGAGTGTCCTGCGTGGGTCATGAGTGTCCTGCGTGGGTCATTGAGTGTCCTGCGTGGGTCATGAGTGTCCTGCGTGGGACTTTGAGTGTCCTGTGTGGGTCATGAGTGTCCTGCGTGGGCCATTGAGTGTCCTGCGTGGGTGATTCAGTGTCCTGCGTGGGTCATTGAGTGTCCTGCGTGGGTCATGGGTGTCCTGCGTGGGTGATTCAGTGTCCTGCGTGGGTCATGAGTGTCCTGCGTGGGTCATTGAGTGTCCTGCGTGAGTCATGACTGTCCTGCGTGGGTCATTGAGTGTCCTACGTGGGTCATTGAGAGTCGTGCGTGGGTCATTGAGTGGCAGTGTTGGTTATTGAGTGTCGTACGTGGGTCATTGAGTGTCCTACGTGGGTCATGAGTGTCCTGCATGGGTCATTGAGTGTCCTGCGTGGGCCATTGAGTATCCTGCGTGGGTCATTGAGTGCCTTGCATGGGTCATTGAGTGTCCTGTGTGGGTCCTTGAGCGTCCTGCGTGTGTCATTGAATGACCTGCGTGGGTCATGAGTGTCCTGCCTTGGTCATGCGTGTCCTGCGTGGGCCATTGAGTGTCCTGTGTGGGTCATTGAGTGTACTGCATGGGTCATGAGTGTCCTGCGTGGGTCATTGAGTGTCCTGTGTGGGTCATGAGTGTCCTGCGTGGTTCATTGAATGTCCTGTGTGGGTCATGAGTGTCCTGCGTGGGTCATTGAGTGTCCTGCTTGGGTCATTGAGTGTCCAGCGTGGGTCATTTAGAATCCTGCGTGGGTCATTGAGTGTCCTGCGTGGGTCATTGAGTGTCCTGCGTGGGTCATTGAGTGTCCTGCGTGGGTCATGAGTGTCCTGCGTGGGACTTTGAGTGTCCTGTGTGGGTCATGAGTGTCCTGCGTGTGTCATTGAGTGTCCAGCGTGGGTCATTCAGAGTCGTGCTTGGGTGATTGAGTGGCTGTGTTGGTTATTGAGTGTCGTACGTGGGTCATTGATTGTCCTGCATGGGTCATTGAGTGTCCTACGTAGGTCATTGAGTGTGCTGCGTGGGTCATGAGTGATCTGCATGGGTCATTGAGTGTACTGCGTGGGTCATGAGTGTCCTGCATGGGTCATTGAGTGTCCTGCATGGGTCATTGAGTGACCTGCGTGGTTTATGTGTGTCCTGCGTGGGTGATTCAGTGTCCTGCGTGGGTCATGTGTGTCCTGCGTGGGCCATTGAGTGACCGGTGTGGGTCATTGAGTGTCCTGCGTGTGTCATTGAGTGTCCTGTGTGGGTCATTGAGTTTCCTGCATGGGTCATGAGTGTCCTGCGTGTGTCATTGAGTGTCCTGCATGGGTAATTGAGTGCCCTGCGTGGGTTATGGGTGTCCTGCGTGGGTGATTCAGTGTCCTGCGTGGGTCATGAGTGTCCTGCGTGGGTCATGAGTGTCCTGCGTGGGCCATTGAGTGTCCTGTGTGGGTCATTGAGTTTCCTGCATGGGTCATGAGTGTCCTGCGTGTGTCATTGAGTGTCCTGTGTGGGTCATTGAGTTTCCTGCATGGGTCATGAGTGTCCTGCGTGTGTCATTGAGTGTCCTGCATGGGTAATTGAGTGACCTGCGTGAGTCATGACTGTCCTGCGTGGGTCATTGAGTGTCCTGCATGGGTCATTGAGTGTCCTTCGTGGGCCATTGAGTGTCCTGCGTGGGTCATTGAGTTTCCTGCATGGGTCATGAGTGTCCTGCGTGTGTCATTGAGTGTCCTGCATGGGTAATTGAGTGCCCTGCGTGGGTTATGGGTGTCCTGCGTGGGTGATTCAGTGTCCTGCGTGGGTCATGAGTGTCCTGCGTGGGTCATGAGTGTCCTGCGTGGGCCATTGAGTGTCCTGTGTGGGTCATTGAGTTTCCTGCATGGGTCATGAGTGTCCTGCGTGTGTCATTGAGTGTCCTGTGTGGGTCATTGAGTTTCCTGCATGGGTCATGAGTGTCCTGCGTGTGTCATTGAGTGTCCTGCATGGGTAATTGAGTGACCTGCGTGAGTCATGACTGTCCTGCGTGGGTCATTGAGTGTCCTGCATGGGTCATTGAGTGTCCTGTGTGGGTCATTGAGTGTCCTGCGTGGGTCATTGAGTGCCTTGCATGGGTCATTGAGTGTCCTGTGTGGGTCATGAGTGTCCTGCGTTGGTCATTGAGTGTCCTGCGTGGGTCATTGAGTGACCTGCGTGGGTTATGGGTGTCCTGCGTGGGTGATTCTGTGTCCTGCGTGGGTCATGTGTGTCCTGCGTGGGTCATTGAGTGTCCTGTGTGGGTCATGAGAGTCCTGCGTGGGTCATTGAGTGTCCTGCGTGGGACATTGAGTGCCCTGCGTGTGTCATGAGTGTCCTACGTGGGTCATTGTGTGTCCTACGTGGGTCTTGAGTGTCCTGCATGGGTCATTGAGTGTCCTGCGTGTGCCATTGAGTATCCTGCGTGCGTCATTGAGTGTCTTGCATGGGTCATTGAGTGTCCTGTGTGGGTCATTGAGTGTCCTGCGTGGGTCATTGAGTGTCCTGCGTGGGTCATGAGTGTCCTGCGTGGGTCATTGAGTGTCCTGCGTGGGTCATGAGTGTCCTGCGTGGGACTTTGAGTGTCCTGTGTGGGTCATGAGTGTCCTGCGTGGGCCATTGAGTGTCCTGCGTGGGTGATTCAGTGTCCTGCGTGGGTCATTGAGTGTCCTGCGTGGGTCATGGGTGTCCTGCGTGGGTGATTCAGTGTCCTGCGTGGGTCATGAGTGTCCTGCGTGGGTCATTGAGTGTCCTGCGTGAGTCATGACTGTCGTGCGTGGGTCATTGAGTGTCCAGCGTGGGTCATTGAGAGTCGTGCGTAGGTCATTGAGTGGCTGTGTTGATTATTGAGTGTCGTACGTGGGTCATTGAGTGTCGTGCGTGGGTCATGAGTGCCCTGCATGGGTCATTGAGTGTCCTGCGTGGGCCATTGAGTATCCTGCGTGGGTCATTGAGTGTCTTGCATGGGTCATTGAGTGTCCTGTGTGGGTCATGAGTGTCCTGCGTGGGTCATTGAGTGTCCTGCGTGGGTCATGAGTGTCCTGCGTGGGTCATTGAGTGTCCTGCGTGTGTCATGAGTGTCCTGCGTGGGGCATGAGTGTCCTGCGTGGGCCATTGAGTGTCCTGTGTGGGTCCTTGAGTGTCCTGCGTGTGTCATTGAGTGACCTGCGTGGGTCATGAGTGTCCTGCCTTGGTCATGAGTGTCCTGCGTGGGCCATTGAGTGTCCTGTGTGGGTCATTGAGTGTACTGCATGGGTCATGAGTGTCCTGCGTGGGTCATTGAGTGTCCTGTGTGGGTCATGAGTGTCCTGCGTGGGTCATTGAATGTCCTGTGTGGGTCATGAGTGTCCTGCGTGGGTCATTGAGTGTCCTGCTTGGGTCATTGAGTGTCCAGCGTGGGTCATTTAGAATCCTGTGTGGGTCATTGAGTGGCCTGTGTTGGTGATTGAGTGTCCTACGTGGGTCATTGAGTGTCCTGCGTGGGTCATGAGTGTCCTGCATGTGTCATTGAGTGTCCTGCGTGGGCCATTGAATATCCTGCGTGTGTCATTGAGTGTCCTGCGTGGGTCATTGAGTGTCCTGTGTGGGTCATGAGTGTCCTCCGTGGGTCATTGAGTGTCCTACGTGGGTCATGAGTGTCCTGCAAGGGTCATTGAGTGTCCTGCGTGGGCCATTGAGCAACCTGCGTGGATCATTGAGTGTCTTGCGTGGGTCATTGAGTGTCCTGTGTGAGTCATGAGTGTCCTGCGTGGGTCATTGAGTGTCCTGCGTGGGTCATGAGTGTCCTGCGTGGGTCATTGAGTGTGCTGCATGTGTCATTGAGTGTCCTGCGTGGGACATTGAGTGTCCTGCGTGGGCCATTGAGTGTCCTGCGTGGGTCATTGAGTGTCCTGTGTGGGTCATGAGTGTCCTGCGTGGGTCATTGAGTGTCCTGCATGGGTCATTGAGTGTCCTGCGTGGGCCATTGAGTATCCTGCGTGGGTCATTGAGTGTCCTGCTTGGGTCATTGAGTGTCCAGCGTGGGTCATTTAGAATCCTGCGTGGGTCATTGAGTGTCCTGCGTGGGTCATTGAGTGTCCTGCGTGGGTCATTGAGTGTCCTGCGTGGGTCATGAGTGTCCTGCGTGGGACTTTGAGTGTCCTGTGTGGGTCATGAGTGTCCTGCGTGTGTCATTGAGTGTCCAGCGTGGGTCATTCAGAGTCGTGCTTGGGTGATTGAGTGGCTGTGTTGGTTATTGAGTGTCGTACGTGGGTCATTGATTGTCCTGCATGGGTCATTGAGTGTCCTACGTAGGTCATTGAGTGTGCTGCGTGGGTCATGAGTGATCTGCATGGGTCATTGAGTGTACTGCGTGGGTCATGAGTGTCCTGCATGGGTCATTGAGTGTCCTGCATGGGTCATTGAGTGACCTGCGTGGTTTATGTGTGTCCTGCGTGGGTGATTCAGTGTCCTGCGTGGGTCATGTGTGTCCTGCGTGGGCCATTGAGTGACCGGTGTGGGTCATTGAGTGTCCTGCGTGTGTCATTGAGTGTCCTGTGTGGGTCATTGAGTTTCCTGCATGGGTCATGAGTGTCCTGCGTGTGTCATTGAGTGTCCTGCATGGGTAATTGAGTGCCCTGCGTGGGTTATGGGTGTCCTGCGTGGGTGATTCAGTGTCCTGCGTGGGTCATGAGTGTCCTGCGTGGGTCATGAGTGTCCTGCGTGGGCCATTGAGTGTCCTGTGTGGGTCATTGAGTTTCCTGCATGGGTCATGAGTGTCCTGCGTGTGTCATTGAGTGTCCTGTGTGGGTCATTGAGTTTCCTGCATGGGTCATGAGTGTCCTGCGTGTGTCATTGAGTGTCCTGCATGGGTAATTGAGTGACCTGCGTGAGTCATGACTGTCCTGCGTGGGTCATTGAGTGTCCTGCATGGGTCATTGAGTGTCCTTCGTGGGCCATTGAGTGTCCTGCGTGGGTCATTGAGTTTCCTGCATGGGTCATGAGTGTCCTGCGTGTGTCATTGAGTGTCCTGCATGGGTAATTGAGTGCCCTGCGTGGGTTATGGGTGTCCTGCGTGGGTGATTCAGTGTCCTGCGTGGGTCATGAGTGTCCTGCGTGGGTCATGAGTGTCCTGCGTGGGCCATTGAGTGTCCTGTGTGGGTCATTGAGTTTCCTGCATGGGTCATGAGTGTCCTGCGTGTGTCATTGAGTGTCCTGTGTGGGTCATTGAGTTTCCTGCATGGGTCATGAGTGTCCTGCGTGTGTCATTGAGTGTCCTGCATGGGTAATTGAGTGACCTGCGTGAGTCATGACTGTCCTGCGTGGGTCATTGAGTGTCCTGCATGGGTCATTGAGTGTCCTGTGTGGGTCATTGAGTGTCCTGCGTGGGTCATTGAGTGCCTTGCATGGGTCATTGAGTGTCCTGTGTGGGTCATGAGTGTCCTGCGTTGGTCATTGAGTGTCCTGCGTGGGTCATTGAGTGACCTGCGTGGGTTATGGGTGTCCTGCGTGGGTGATTCTGTGTCCTGCGTGGGTCATGTGTGTCCTGCGTGGGTCATTGAGTGTCCTGTGTGGGTCATGAGAGTCCTGCGTGGGTCATTGAGTGTCCTGCGTGGGACATTGAGTGCCCTGCGTGTGTCATGAGTGTCCTACGTGGGTCATTGTGTGTCCTACGTGGGTCTTGAGTGTCCTGCATGGGTCATTGAGTGTCCTGCGTGTGCCATTGAGTATCCTGCGTGCGTCATTGAGTGTCTTGCATGGGTCATTGAGTGTCCTGTGTGGGTCATTGAGTGTCCTGCGTGGGTCATTGAGTGTCCTGCGTGGGTCATGAGTGTCCTGCGTGGGTCATTGAGTGTCCTGCGTGGGTCATGAGTGTCCTGCGTGGGACTTTGAGTGTCCTGTGTGGGTCATGAGTGTCCTGCGTGGGCCATTGAGTGTCCTGCGTGGGTGATTCAGTGTCCTGCGTGGGTCATTGAGTGTCCTGCGTGGGTCATGGGTGTCCTGCGTGGGTGATTCAGTGTCCTGCGTGGGTCATGAGTGTCCTGCGTGGGTCATTGAGTGTCCTGCGTGAGTCATGACTGTCGTGCGTGGGTCATTGAGTGTCCAGCGTGGGTCATTGAGAGTCGTGCGTAGGTCATTGAGTGGCTGTGTTGATTATTGAGTGTCGTACGTGGGTCATTGAGTGTCGTGCGTGGGTCATGAGTGCCCTGCATGGGTCATTGAGTGTCCTGCGTGGGCCATTGAGTATCCTGCGTGGGTCATTGAGTGTCTTGCATGGGTCATTGAGTGTCCTGTGTGGGTCATGAGTGTCCTGCGTGGGTCATTGAGTGTCCTGCGTGGGTCATGAGTGTCCTGCGTGGGTCATTGAGTGTCCTGCGTGTGTCATGAGTGTCCTGCGTGGGGCATGAGTGTCCTGCGTGGGCCATTGAGTGTCCTGTGTGGGTCCTTGAGTGTCCTGCGTGTGTCATTGAGTGACCTGCGTGGGTCATGAGTGTCCTGCCTTGGTCATGAGTGTCCTGCGTGGGCCATTGAGTGTCCTGTGTGGGTCATTGAGTGTACTGCATGGGTCATGAGTGTCCTGCGTGGGTCATTGAGTGTCCTGTGTGGGTCATGAGTGTCCTGCGTGGGTCATTGAATGTCCTGTGTGGGTCATGAGTGTCCTGCGTGGGTCATTGAGTGTCCTGCTTGGGTCATTGAGTGTCCAGCGTGGGTCATTTAGAATCCTGTGTGGGTCATTGAGTGGCCTGTGTTGGTGATTGAGTGTCCTACGTGGGTCATTGAGTGTCCTGCGTGGGTCATGAGTGTCCTGCATGTGTCATTGAGTGTCCTGCGTGGGCCATTGAATATCCTGCGTGTGTCATTGAGTGTCCTGCGTGGGTCATTGAGTGTCCTGTGTGGGTCATGAGTGTCCTCCGTGGGTCATTGAGTGTCCTACGTGGGTCATGAGTGTCCTGCAAGGGTCATTGAGTGTCCTGCGTGGGCCATTGAGCAACCTGCGTGGATCATTGAGTGTCTTGCGTGGGTCATTGAGTGTCCTGTGTGAGTCATGAGTGTCCTGCGTGGGTCATTGAGTGTCCTGCGTGGGTCATGAGTGTCCTGCGTGGGTCATTGAGTGTGCTGCATGTGTCATTGAGTGTCCTGCGTGGGACATTGAGTGTCCTGCGTGGGCCATTGAGTGTCCTGCGTGGGTCATTGAGTGTCCTGTGTGGGTCATGAGTGTCCTGCGTGGGTCATTGAGTGTCCTGCATGGGTCATTGAGTGTCCTGCGTGGGCCATTGAGTATCCTGCGTGGGTCATTGAGTGTCCTGCGTGGGTTATTGAGTGTCCGGTGTGGGTCACGAGTGTCCTGCGTGGGTCATGAGTGTCCTGCGTGGGTCATTGAGTGTCCTGCGTGGGCCATGTGTGTCCTGCGTGGGTCATGAGTGTCCTGCGTGGGTCATGAGTGTCCTGCGTGGGTCATTGAGTGTCCTGTTTGGGTCATGAGTGTCCAGCGTGGGTCATTGAGAGTCCTGCGTGGGTCGTTGAGTGGCCGGTGTTGGTCAGTGAGAGTCCTACGTGGGTCATTGAGTGTCCTGCGTGGGTCATGAGTGTCCTGCATGGGTCATTGAGTGTCCTGCGTGCGCCATTGAGTATCCTGCGTGGGCCATTGAGTATCCTGCGTGGGTCATTGAGTGTCCTGCTTGGGTCATTGAGTGTCCTGTGTGGGCCATTGAGAGCCCTGCGTGGGTCATTGAGTGGCCGGTGTTGGTCATTGAGAGTCCTACGTGGGTCATTGAGTGTCCTGCGTGGGTCATGAGAGTCCTGCATGGGTCATTGAGTGTCCTGCGTGGGCCATTGTGTATCCTGCGTGGGTCATGTGTGTCCTGCGTTGGTCATGAGTGTCCTGCGTGGGCCATTAAGTGTCCTGTGTGGGTCATTGAGTGTCCTGCGTGGGTCATGAGTGTCCTGCGTGGGTCATTGAGTGTCCTGCATGGGTCATGAGTGTCCTGCATGGGTCATTGAGTGTCCTGTGTGGGTCATGTGTGACCTGCGTGGGTCATTGAGTGTCCTGTTTGGGTCATGAGTGTCCAGAGTGGGTCATTGAGAATCCTGCATTGGTCATTGAGTGGCCTGTGTTGGTCATTGAGTGTCCTACGTGGGTCATTGAGTGTCCTGCGTGGGTCATGCGTGTCCTGCATGGGTCATTGAGTGTCCTGCGTGGGCCATTGAGTATCCTGCGTGGGTCGTTGAGTGTCCTACGTGGGTCATTGAGTGTCCTGCATGGGTCATTGAGTGTCCTGCGTTGGCCATTGAGTATCCTGCGTGGGTCATTGTGTGCCTTGCATGGGTCATTGAGTGTCCTGTGTGGGTCATGAGTGTCCTGCGTGGGTCATGAGTGTCCTGCGTGGGTCATTGAGTGTCCTGCGTGTGTCATGAGTGTCCTGCGTGGGTCATGAGTTTCCTGTGTGGGTCCTTAAGTGTCCTGCGTGTGTAATTGAGTGACCTGCGTGGGTCATGAGTGTCCTGCCTTGGTCATGAGTGTCCTGCGTGGGCCATTGAGTGTCCTGTGTGGGTCATTGAGTGTACTGCATGGGTCATGAGTGTCCTGCGTGGGTCATTGAGTGTCCTGTATGGGTCATGAGTGTCCTGCGTGGGTCATTGAATGTCCTGTGTGGGTCATGAGTGTCCTGCGTGGGTCATTGAGTGTCCTGCTTGGGTCATTGAGTGTCCTGTGTGTGTCATGAGTGTCCTGCGTGGGTCCTTGAGTGTCCTGCGTGGGTCATGAGTGTGCTGCGTGGGTCATTGAATGTCCTGTGTGGGTCATCAGTGTCCTGCGTGGGTCATTGAGTGTCCTGCTTGGGTCATTGAGTGTCCTGTGTGTGTCATGGGTGTCCTGCGTGGGTCATTGAGTGTCCTGCGTGGGTCATGAGTTTCCTGCGTGGGTCATTGAGTGCCCTGTGTGGGTCATGTGTGTCCTGCGTGGGTCATTGAGTGTCCTGCTTGGGTCATTGAGTGTCCTACGTGGGTCATTGAGTGTCCTGCGAGCGTCATGAGTGTCCTGCATGGGTCATTGAGTGTCCTGCGTGGGCCATTGAGTGTCCTGCGTGGGTCATTGAGTGTCCTGCGTGGGTCATTGAGTGTCCTGTGTGGGGCATGAGTGTCCTGCGTGGGCCATTGAGTGTCCTGTGTGGGTCCTTGAGTGTCCTGCGTGTGTCATTGAGTGACCTGCGTGGGTCATGAGTGTCCTGCCTTGGTCATGAGTGTCCTGCGTGGGCCATTGAGTGTCCTGTGTGGGTCATTGAGTGTACTGCATGGGTCATGAGTGTCCTGCGTGGGTCATTGAGTGTCCTGTAAATGTCATGATTGTCCTGCGTGGGTCATTGAATGTCCAGTGTGGGTCATCAGTGTCCTGCGTGGGTCATTGAGTGTCCTGCTTGGGTCATTGAGTGTCCTGTGTGTGTCATGAGTGTCCTGCGTGGGTCATTGAGTGTCCTGCGTGGGTCATGAGTGTCCTGCGTGGGTCATTGAGTGTCCTGCGTGGGTCATCAGTGTCCTGCGTGGGTCATGAGTGTCCTGCGTGGGCCATTGAGTGTCCTGTGTGGGTCATTGAGTGTCCTGCGTGGGTCATCAGTGTCCTGCGTGGGTCATGAGTGTCCTGCGTGGGCCATTGAGTGTCCTGTGTGGGTCATTGAGTGCCCTGCATGGGTCATGAGTGTCCTGCGTGTGTCATTGAGTGTCCTGCGAGGGTCTTGAGTTTCCTGCGTGGGTCATTCAGTGCCCTGTGTGGGTCATGTGTGTCCTGCGTGGGTCATTGAGTGTCCTGCTTGGGTCATTGAGTGTCCTGCGTGGGTCATTGAGTGTCCTGCGTGGGTCATGAGTGTCCTGCATGGGTCATTGAGTGTCCTGCGTGGGCCATTGAGTATCCTGCGTGGGTCATTGAGTGTCCTGTGTGGGTCATTGAGTGTCCTGTGTGGGTCATGTGTGTCCTGCGTGGGCCATTGAGTGTCCTGCATGGGTCATTGAGTGTCCTGCGTGTGTCATTGAGTGTCCTGCGTGGGTCATGAGTGTCCTGCGTGGGTCATGAGTGTCCTGCGTGGGCCATTGAGTGTCCTGTGTGGGTCATTGAGTTTCCTGCATGGGTCATGAGTGTCCTGCGTGTGTCATTGACTGTCATGCATGGGTAATTGAGTGACCAGCGTGGGTTATGGGTGTCCTGCATGGGTGATTCAGTGTCCTGCGTGGGTCATGAGTGTCCTGCGTGGGTTATTGAGTGTCCTGCGTGAGTCATGACTGTCCTGCGTGGGTCATTGACTGTCCAGCGTGGGTCATTGAGAGTCGTGCGTTGGTCATTGAGTGGCTGTGTTGGTTGTTGAGTGTCGTATGTGGGTCATTGAGTGTCCTACGTGGGTCATGAGTGTCCTGCATTGGTCATTGAGTGTCCTGCGTGGGCCATTGAGTATCCTGCGTGGGTCATTGAGTGCCTTGCATGGGTCAATGAGTGTCCTGTGTGGGTCATGAGTGTCCTGCGTGGGTCATTGAGTGTCCTGTATGGGTCATGAGTGTCCTGCGTGGGTCATTGAATGTCCTGTGTGGGTCATCAGTGTCCTGCGTGGGTCATTGAGTGTCCTGCTTGGGTCATTGAGTGTCCTGTGTGTGTCATGAGTGTCCTGCGTGGGACATTGAGTGTCCTGCATGGGTCATGAGTGTCCTGCGTGGGTCATTGAGTGTCCTGCGTGGGTCATGAGTGTCCTGCGTGGGTCATGAGTGTCCTGTGTGGGCCATTGAGTGTCCTGTGTGGGTCATTGAGTGTCCTGCATGGGTCATGAGTGTCCAGCGTGTGTCATTGAGTGTCCTGCGTGGGTCATGAGTTTCCTGCGTGGGTCATTGAGTGCCCTGTGTGGGTCATGTGTGTCCTGCGTGGGTCATTGAGTGTCCTGCTTGGGTCATTGAGTGTCCAGCCTGGGTCATTTAGAATCCTGCGTGGGTCATTGAGTGGCCTGTGTTGGTCATTGAGTGTCCTACGTGGGTCATTGAGTGTCCTGCGTGGGTCATGAGTGTCCTGTATGGGTCATTGAGTGTCCTGCGTGGGCCATTGAGTATCCTGCGTGGGTCATTGAGTGTCGTGCGTGGGTCATTGAGTGTCCTGTGTGGGTCATGTGTGTCCTGCGTGGGTCATTGAGTGTGCGGTGTGGGTCATTGAGTGTCCTGCGTGTGTCATTGAGTGTCCTGCGTGGGTCATGAGTGTCCTGCGTGGGTCATGAGTGTCCTGCGTGGGCCATTGAGTGTCCTGTGTCGGTCATTGAGTTTCCTGCATGGGTCATGAGTGTCCTGCGTGTGTCATTGAGTGTCATGCATGGGTAATTGAGTGACCTGCGTGGGTTATGGGTGTCCTGCGTGGGTGATTCAGTGTCCTGCGTGGGTCATGAGTGTCCTGCGTGGGTCATTGAGTGTCCTGCGTGAGTCATGAGTGTCCTGCGTGTGTCATTGAGTGTCCAGCGTGGGTCATTGAGAGTCGTGCGTTGGTCATTGAGTGGCTGTGTTGGTTGTTGAGTGTCGTACGTGGGTCATTGAGTGTCCTACGTGGGTCATGAGTGTCCTGCATGGGTCATTGAGTGTCCTGCGTGGGCCATTGAGTATCCTGCGTGGGTCATTGAGTGTCTTGCATGGGTCATTGAGTGTCCTGTGTGGGTCATGAGTGTCGTGCGTGGGTCATTGAGTGTCCTGCGTGGGTCATTGAGTGACCTGCGTGGGTTATGGGTGTCCTGCGTGGGTGATTCAGTGTCCTGCGTGGGTCATGAGTGTCCTGCGTGGGTCATTGTGTGTCCTGCGTGGGTCATGAGTGTCCTGCGTGGGTCATTGAGTGTCCTGCGTGGGACATTGAGTGCCCTGCGTGTGTCATGAGTGTCCTACATGGGTCATTGTGTGTCCTACGTGGGTCATGAGTGTCCTGCATGGGTCATTGAGTGTCCTGCGTGTGCCATTGAGTATCCCGCGTGCGTCAGTGAGTGTCTTGCATGGGTCATTGAGTGTCCTGTGTGGGTCATGAGTGTCCTGCGTGGGTCATTGAGTGTCCTGCGTGGGTCATGAGTGTCCTGCGTGGGTCATTGAGTGTCCTGCGTGGGTCATGAGTGTCCTGCGTGGGACTTTGAGTGTCCTGTGTGGGTCATGAGTGTCCTGCGTGGGCCATTGAGTGTCCTGCGTGGGTGATTCAGTGTCCTGCGTGGGTCATTGAGTGTCCTGCGTGGGTCATGGGTGTCCTGCGTGGGTGATTCAGTGTCCTGCGTGGGTCATGAGTGTCCTGCGTGGGTCATTGAGTGTCCTGCGTGAGTCATGACTGTCCTGCGTGGGTCATTGAGTGTCCTACGTGGGTCATTGAGAGTCGTGCGTGGGTCATTGAGTGGCAGTGTTGGTTATTGAGTGTCGTACGTGGGTCATTGAGTGTCCTACGTGGGTCATGAGTGTCCTGCATGGGTCATTGAGTGTCCTGCGTGGGCCATTGAGTATCCTGCGTGGGTCATTGAGTGCCTTGCATGGGTCATTGAGTGTCCTGTGTGGGTCATGAGTGTCCTGCGTGGGTCATTGAGTGTCCTGCGTGGGTCATGAGTGTCCTGCGTGGGTCATTGAGTGTCCTGCGTGTGTCATGAGTGTCCTGCGTGGGGCATGAGTGTCCTGCGTGGGCCATTGAGTGTCCTGTGTGGGTCCTTGAGCGTCCTGCGTGTGTCATTGAATGACCTGCGTGGGTCATGAGTGTCCTGCCTTGGTCATGCGTGTCCTGCCTGGGCCATTGAGTGTCCTGTGTGGGTCATTGAGTGTACTGCATGGGTCATGAGTGTCCTGCGTGGGTCATTGAGTGTCCTGTGTGGGTCATGAGTGTCCTGCGTGGTTCATTGAATGTCCTGTGTGGGTCATGAGTGTCCTGCGTGGGTCATTGAGTGTCCTGCTTGGGTCATTGAGTGTCCAGCGTGGGTCATTTAGAATCCTGCGTGGGTCATTGAGTGTCCTGCATGGGTCATGAGTGTCCTGCGTGGGTCATTGAGTGTCCTGCGTGGGTCATGAGTGTCCTGCGTGGGACTTTGAGTGTCCTGTGTGGGTCATGAGTGTCCTGCGTGTGTCATTGAGTGTCCAGCGTGGGTCATTCAGAGTCGTGCTTGGGTCATTGAGTGGCTGTGTTGGTTATTGAGTGTCGTACGTGGGTCATTGATTGTCCTGCATGGGTCATTGAGTGTCCTACGTAGGTCATTGAGTGTCCTGCGTGGGTCATGAGTGATCTGCGTGGGTCATTGAGTGTCCTGCGTGTGTCATTGAGTGTCCTGCGTGGGTCATGAGTGTCCTGCGTGGGTCATGAGTGTCCTGCGTGGGCCATTGAGTGTCCTGTGTCGGTCATTGAGTTTCCTGCATGGGTCATGAGTGTCCTGCGTGTGTCATTGAGTGTCATGCATGGGTAATTGAGTGACCTGCGTGGGTTATGGGTGTCCTGCGTGGGTGATTCAGTGTCCTGCGTGGGTCATGAGTGTCCTGCGTGGGTCATTGAGTGTCCTGCGTGAGTCATGAGTGTCCTGCGTGTGTCATTGAGTGTCCAGCGTGGGTCATTGAGAGTCGTGCGTTGGTCATTGAGTGGCTGTGTTGGTTGTTGAGTGTCGTACGTGGGTCATTGAGTGTCCTACGTGGGTCATGAGTGTCCTGCATGGGTCATTGAGTGTCCTGCGTGGGCCATTGAGTATCCTGCGTGGGTCATTGAGTGCCTTGCATGGGTCATTGAGTGTCCTGTGTGGGTCATGAGTGTCCTGCGTGGGTCATTGAGTGTCCTGCGTGGGTCATGAGTGTCCTGCGTGGGTCATTGAGTGTCCTGCGTGTGTCATGAGTGTCCTGCGTGGGGCATGAGTGTCCTGCGTGGGCCATTGAGTGTCCTGTGTGGGTCCTTGAGCGTCCTGCGTGTGTCATTGAATGACCTGCGTGGGTCATGAGTGTCCTGCCTTGGTCATGCGTGTCCTGCCTGGGCCATTGAGTGTCCTGTGTGGGTCATTGAGTGTACTGCATGGGTCATGAGTGTCCTGCGTGGGTCATTGAGTGTCCTGTGTGGGTCATGAGTGTCCTGCGTGGTTCATTGAATGTCCTGTGTGGGTCATGAGTGTCCTGCGTGGGTCATTGAGTGTCCTGCTTGGGTCATTGAGTGTCCAGCGTGGGTCATTTAGAATCCTGCGAGGGTCATTGAGTGTCCTGCGTGGGTCATGAGTGTCCTGCGTGGGTCATTGAGTGTCCTGCGTGGGTCATGAGTGTCCTGCGTGGGACTTTGAGTGTCCTGTGTGGGTCATGAGTGTCCTGCGTGTGTCATTGAGTGTCCAGCGTGGGTCATTCAGAGTCGTGCTTGGGTCATTGAGTGGCTGTGTTGGTTATTGAGTGTCGTACGTGGGTCATTGATTGTCCTGCATGGGTCATTGAGTGTCCTACGTAGGTCATTGAGTGTCCTGCGTGGGTCATGAGTGATCTGCGTGGGTCATTGAGTGTCCTGCGTGTGTCATTGAGTGTCCTGCGTGGGTCATGAGTGTCCTGCGTGGGTCATGAGTGTCCTGCGTGGGCCATTGAGTGTCCTGTGTCGGTCATTGAGTTTCCTGCATGGGTCATGAGTGTCCTGCGTGTGTCATTGAGTGTCCTGCGTGGGTCATGAGTGTCCTGCGTGGGCCATTGAGTGTCCTGTGTGGGTCATTGAGTGTACTGCATGGGTCATGAGTGTCCTGCGTGGGTCATTGAGTGTCCTGTGTGGGTCATGAGTGTCCTGCGTGGGTCATTGAATGTCCTGTGTGGGTCATGAGTGTCCTGCGTGGGTCATTGAGTGTCCTGCTTGGGTCATTGAGTGTCCAGCGTGGGTCATTTAGAATCCTGTGTGGGTCATTGAGTGGCCTGTGTTGGTGATTGAGTGTCCTACGTGGGTCATTGAGTGTCCTGCGTGGGTCATGAGTGTCCTGCATGTGTCATTGAGTGTCCTGCGTGGGCCATTGAATATCCTGCGTGTGTCATTGAGTGTCCAGCGTGGGTCATTGAGTGTCCTGTGTGTCATGAGTGTCCTCCGTGGGTCATTGAGTGTCCTACGTGGGTCATGAGTGTCCTGCAAGGGTCATTGAGTGTCCTGCGTGGGCCATTGAGCAACCTGCGTGGATCATTGAGTGTCTTGTGTGGGTCATTGAGTGTCCTGTGTGAGTCATGAGTGTCCTGCGTGGGTCATTGAGTGTCCTGCGTGGGTCATGAGTGTCCTGCGTGGGTCATTGAGTGTGCTGCATGTGTCATTGAGTGTCCTGCGTGGGACATTGAGTGTCCTGCGTGGGCCATTGAGTGTCCTGATTGGGTCATTGAGTGTCCTGTGTGGGTCATGAGTGTCCTGCGTGGGTCATTGAGTGTCCTGCATGGGTCATTGAGTGTCCTGCGTGGGCCATTGAGTATCCTGCGTGGGTCATTGAGTGTCCTGCGTGGGTCATTGAGTGTCCGGTGTGGGTCATGAGTGTCCTGCGTGGGTCATGAGTGTCCTGCGTGGGTCATTGAGTGTCCTGCGTGGGTCATTGAGTGTCCTGCGTGGGTCATGAGTGTCCTGCGTGGGTCATTGAGTGTCCTGCGTGTGTCATGAGTGTCCTGCGTGGGGCATGAGTGTCCTGCGTGGGCCATTGAGTGTCCTGTGTGGGTCCTTGAGTGTCCTGCGTGTGTCATTGAGTGACCTGCGTGGGTCATGAGTGTCCTGCCTTGGTCATGAGTGTCCAGCGTGGGCCATTGAGTGTCCTGTGTGGGTCATTGAGTGTACTGCATGGGTCATGAGTGTCCTGCGTGGGTCATTGAGTGTCCTGTGTGGGTCATGAGTGTCCTGCGTGGGTCATTGAATGTCCTGTGTGGGTCATGAGTGTCCTGCGTGGGTCATTGAGAGTCCTGCGTGGGTCGTTGAGTGGCCGGTGTTGGTCATTGAGAGTCCTACGTGGGTCATTGAGTGTCCTGCGTGGGTCATGAGTGTCCTGCGTGGGTCATTGAGTGTCCTGCGTGCGCCATTGAGTATCCTGCGTGGGCCATTGAGTATCCTGCGTGGGTCATTGAGTGTCCTGCTTGGGTCATTGAGTGTCCTGTGTGGGCCATTGAGAGCCCTGCGTGGGTCATTGAGTGGCCGGTGTTGGTCATTGAGAGTCCTACGTGGGTCATTGAGTGTCCTGCGTGGGTCATGAGAGTCCTGCATGGGTCATTGAGTGTCCTGCGTGGGCCATTGTGTATCCTGCGTGGGTCATGAGTGTCCTGCGTTGGTCATGAGTGTCCTGCGTGGGCCATTAAGTGTCCTGTGTGGGTCATTGAGTGTCCTGCGTGGGTCATGAGTGTCCTGCGTGGGTCATTGAGTGTCCTGCATGGGTCATGAGTGTCCTGCATGGTTCATTGAGTGTCCTGTGTGGGTCATGAGTGACCTGCGTGGGTCATTGAGTGTCCTGCTTGGGTCATGAGTGTCCAGAGTGGGTCATTGAGAATCCTGCGTTGGTCATTGAGTGGCCTGTGTTGGTCATTGAGTGTCCTACGTGGGTCATTGAGTGTCCTGCGTGGGTCATGCGTGTCCTGCATGGGTCATTGAGTGTCCTGCGTGGGCCATTGAGTATCCTGCGTGGGTCATTGAGTGTCCTACGTGGGTCATTGAGTGTCCTCCATGGGTCATTGAGTGTCCTGCGTGGGCCATTGAGTATCCTGCGTGGGTCATTGTGTGCCTTGCATGGGTCATTGAGTGTCCTGTGTGGGTCATGAGTGTCCTGCGTGGGTCATTGAGTGTCCTGCGTGGGTCATGAGTGTCCTGCGTGGGTCATTGAGTGTCCTGCGTGTGTCATGAGTGTCCTGCGTGGGTCATGAGTTTCCTGTGTGGGTCCTTAAGTGTCCTGCGTGTGTAATTGAGTGACCTGCGTGGGTCATGAGTGTCCTGCCTTGGTCATGAGTGTCCTTCGTGGGCCATTGAGTGTCCTGTGTGGGTCATTGAGTGTACTGCATGGGTCATGAGTGTCCTGCGTGGGTCATTGAGTGTCCTGTATGGGTCATGAGTGTCCTGCGTGGGTCATTGAATGTCCTGTGTGGGTCATCAGTGTCCTGCGTGGGTCATTGAGTGTCCTGCTTGGGTCATTGAGTGTCCTGTGTGTGTCATGAGTGTCCTGCGTGGGTCCTTGAGTGTCCTGCGTGGGTCATGAGTGTCCTGCGTGGGTCATTGAGTGTCCTGCGTGGGTCATGAGTGTGCTGCGTGGGTCATTGAATGTCCTGTGTGGGTCATCAGTGTCCTGCGTGGGTCATTGAGTGTCCTGCTTGGGTCATTGAGTGTCCTGTGTGTGTCATGGGTGTCCTGCGTGGGTCATTGAGTGTCCTGCGTGGGTCATGAGTTTCCTGCGTGGGTCATTGAGTGCCCTGTGTGGGTCATGTGTGTCCTGCGTGGGTCATTGAGTGTCCTGCTTGGGTCATTGAGTGTCCTATGTGGGTCATTGAGTGTCCTGCGAGCGTCATGAGTGTCCTGCATGGGTCATTGAGTGTCCTGCGTGGGCCATTGAGTGTCCTGCGTGGGTCATTGAGTGTCCTGCGTGGGTCATTGAGTGTCCTGTGTGGGGCATGAGTGTCCTGCGTGGGCCATTGAGTGTCCTGTGTGGGTCCTTGAGTGTCCTGCGTGTGTCATTGAGTGACCTGCGTGGGTCATGAGTGTCCTGCCTTGGTCATGAGTGTCCTGCGTGGGCCATTGAGTGTCCTGTGTGGGTCATTGAGTGTACTGCATGGGTCATGAGTGTCCTGCGTGGGTCATTGAGTGTCCTGTAAATGTCATGATTGTCCTGCGTGGGTCATTGAATGTCCAGTGTGGGTCATCAGTGTCCTGCGTGGGTCATTGAGTGTCCTGCTTGGGTCATTGAGTGTCCTGTGTGTGTCATGAGTGTCCTGCGTGGGTCATTGAGTGTCCTGCGTGGGTCATGAGTGTCCTGCGTGGGTCATTGAGTGTCCTGCGTGGGTCATCAGTGTCCTGCGTGGGTCATGAGTGTCCTGCGTGGGCCATTGAGTGTCCTGTGTGGGTCATTGAGTGTCCTGCGTGGGTCATCAGTGTCCTGCGTGGGTCATGAGTGTCCTGCGTGGGCCATTGAGTGTCCTGTGTGGGTCATTGAGTGCCCTGCATGGGTCATGAGTGTCCTGCGTGTGTCATTGAGTGTCCTGCGAGGGTCATGAGTTTCCTGCGTGGGTCATTCAGTGCCCTGTGTGGGTCATGTGTGTCCTGCGTGGGTCATTGAGTGTCCTGCTTGGGTCATTGAGTGTCCTGCGTGGGTCATTGAGTGTCCTGCGTGGGTCATGAGTGTCCTGCATGGGTCATTGAGTGTCCTGCGTGGGCCATTGAGTATCCTGCGTGGGTCATTGAGTGTCCTGTGTGGGTCATTGAGTGTCCTGTGTGGGTCATGTGTGTCCTGCGTGGGCCATTGAGTGTCCTGCATGGGTCATTGAGTGTCCTGCGTGTGTCATTGAGTGTCCTGCGTGGGTCATGAGTGTCCTGCGTGGGTCATGAGTGTCCTGCGTGGGCCATTGAGTGTCCTGTGTGGGTCATTGAGTTTCCTGCATGGGTCATGAGTGTCCTGCGTGTGTCATTGACTGTCATGCATGGGTAATTGAGTGACCAGCGTGGGTTATGGGTGTCCTGCATGGGTGATTCAGTGTCCTGCGTGGGTCATGAGTGTCCTGCGTGGGTTATTGAGTGTCCTGCGTGAGCCATGACTGTCCTGCGTGGGTCATTGACTGTCCAGCGTGGGTCATTGAGAGTCGTGCATTGGTCATTGAGTGGCTGTGTTGGTTGTTGAGTGTCGTATGTGGGTCATTGAGTGTCCTACGTGGGTCATGAGTGTCCTGCATTGGTCATTGAGTGTCCTGCGTGGGCCATTGAGTATCCTGCGTGGGTCATTGAGTGCCTTGCATGGGTCAATGAGTGTCCTGTGTGGGTCATGAGTGTCCTGCGTGGGTCATTGAGTGTCCTGTATGGGTCATGAGTGTCCTGCGTGGGTCATTGAGTGTCCTGCTTGGGTCATTGAGTGTCCTGTGTGTGTCATGAGTGTCCTGCGTGGGACATTGAGTGTCCTGCATGGGTCATGAGTGTCCTGCGTGGGTCATTGAGTGTCCTGCGTGGGTCATGAGTGTCCTGCGTGGGTCATGAGTGTCCTGTGTGGGCCATTGAGTGTCCTGTGTGGGTCATTGAGTGTCCTGCATGGGTCATGAGTGTCCAGCGTGTGTCATTGAGTGTCCTGCGTGGGTCATGAGTTTCCTGCGTGGGTCATTGAGTGCCCTGTGTGGGTCATGTGTGTCCTGCGTGGGTCATTGAGTGTCCTGCTTGGGTCATTGAGTGTCCAGCCTGGGTCATTTAGAATCCTGCGTGGGTCATTGAGTGGCCTGTGTTGGTCATTGAGTGTCCTACGTGGGTCATTGAGTGTCCTGCGTGGGTCATGAGTGTCCTGTATGGGTCATTGAGTGTCCTGCGTGGGCCATTGAGTATCCTGCGTGGGTCATTGAGTGTCGTGCGTGGGTCATTGAGTGTCCTGTGTGGGTCATGTGTGTCCTGCGTGGGTCATTGAGTGTGCGGTGTGGGTCATTGAGTGTCCTGCGTGTGTCATTGAGTGTCCTGTGTGGGTCATGAGTGTCCTGCGTGGGTCATGAGTGTCCTGCGTGGGCCATTGAGTGTCCTGTGTCGGTCATTGAGTTTCCTGCATGGGTCATGAGTGTCCTGCGTGTGTCATTGAGTGTCATGCATGGGTAATTGAGTGACCTGCGTGGGTTATGGGTGTCCCGCGTGGGTGATTCAGTGTCCTGCGTGGGTCATGAGTGTCCTGCGTGGGTCATTGAGTGTCCTGCGTGAGTCATGAGTGTCCTGCGTGTGTCATTGAGTGTCCAGCGTGGGTCATTGAGAGTCGTGCGTTGGTCATTGAGTGGCTGTGTTGGTTGTTGAGTGTCGTACGTGGGTCATTGAGTGTCCTACGTGGGTCATGAGTGTCCTGCATGGGTCATTGAGTGTCCTGCGTGGGCCATTGAGTATCCTGCGTGGGTCATTGAGTGTCTTGCATGGGTCATTGAGTGTCCTGTGTGGGTCATGAGTGTCGTGCGTGGGTCATTGAGTGTCCTGCGTGGGTCATTGAGTGACCTGCGTGGGTTATGGGTGTCCTGCGTGGGTGATTCAGTGTCCTGCGTGGGTCATGAGTGTCCTGCGTGGGTCATTGAGTGTCCTGCGTGGGTCATGAGTGTCCTGCGTGGGTCATTGAGTGTCCTGCGTGGGACATTGAGTGCCCTGCGTGTGTCATGAGTGTCCTACGTGGGTCATTGTGTGTCCTACGTGGGTCTTGAGTGTCCTGCATGGGTCATTGAGTGTCCTGCGTGTGCCATTGAGTATCCTGCGTGCGTCATTGAGTGTCTTGCATGGGTCATTGAGTGTCCTGTGTGGGTCATTGAGTGTCCTGCGTGGGTCATTGAGTGTCCTGCGTGGGTCATGAGTGTCCTGCGTGGGTCATTGAGTGTCCTGCGTGGGTCATGAGTGTCCTGCGTGGGACTTTGAGTGTCCTGTGTGGGTCATGAGTGTCCTGCGTGGGCCATTGAGTGTCCTGCGTGGGTGATTCAGTGTCCTGCGTGGGTCATTGAGTGTCCTGCCTGGGTCATGGGTGTCCTGCGTGGGTGATTCAGTGTCCTGCGTGGGTCATGAGTGTCCTGCGTGGGTCATTGAGTTTCCTGCGTGAGTCATGACTGTCCTGCGTGGGTCATTGAGTGTCCAGCGTGGGTCATTGAGAGTCGTTCGTAGGTCATTGAGTGGCTGTGTTGATTATTGAGTGTCGTACGTGGGTCATTGAGTGTCCTACGTGGGTCATGAGTGCCCTGCATGGGTCATTGAGTGTCCTGCGTGGGCCATTGAGTATCCTGCGTGGGTCATTGAGTGCCTTGCATGGGTCATTGAGTGTCCTGTGTGGGTCATGAGTGTCCTGCGTGGGTCATTGAGTGTCCTGCGTGGGTCATGAGTGTCCTGCGTGGGTCATTGAGTGTCCTGCGTGTGTCATGAGTGTCCTGCGTGGGGCATGAGTGTCCTGCGTGGGCCATTGAGTGTCCTGTGTGGGTCCTTGAGTGTCCTGCGTGTGTCATTGAGTGACCTGCGTGGGTCATGAGTGTCCTGCGTGGGTTATTGAGTGTCCTGCGTGAGTCATGACTGTCCTGCGTGGGTCATTGACTGTCCAGCGTGGGTCATTGAGAGTCGTGCATTGGTCATTGAGTGGCTGTGTTGGTTGTTGAGTGTCGTATGTGGGTCATTGAGTGTCCTACGTGGGTCATGAGTGTCCTGCATTGGTCATTGAGTGTCCTGCGTGGGCCATTGAGTATCCTGCGTGGGTCATTGAGTGCCTTGCATGGGTCAATGAGTGTCCTGTGTGGGTCATGAGTGTCCTGCGTGGGTCATTGAGTGTCCTGTATGGGTCATGAGTGTCCTGCGTGGGTCATTGAGTGTCCTGCTTGGGTCATTGAGTGTCCTGTGTGTGTCATGAGTGTCCTGCATGGGACATTGAGTGTCCTGCATGGGTCATGAGTGTCCTGCGTGGGTCATTGAGTGTCCTGCGTGGGTCATGAGTGTCCTGCGTGGGTCATGAGTGTCCTGTGTGGGCCATTGAGTGTCCTGTGTGGGTCATTGAGTGTCCTGCATGGGTCATGAGTGTCCAGCGTGTGTCATTGAGTGTCCTGCGTGGGTCATGAGTTTCCTGCGTGGGTCATTGAGTGCCCTGTGTGGGTCATGTGTGTCCTGCGTGGGTCATTGAGTTTCCTGCGTGGGTCATTGAGTGTCCTGTGTGGGTCATGTGTGTCCTGCGTGGGTCATTTAGAATCCTGCGTGGGTCATTGAGTGGCCTGTGTTGGTCATTGAGTGTCCTACGTGGGTCATTGAGTGTCCTGCGTGGGTCATGAGTGTCCTGTATGGGTCATTGAGTGTCCTGCGTGGGCCATTGAGTATCCTGCGTGGGTCATTGAGTGTCGTGCGTGGGTCATTGAGTGTCCTGTGTGGGTCATGTGTGTCCTGCGTGGGTCATTGAGTGTGCGGTGTGGGTCATTGAGTGTCCTGCGTGTGTCATTGAGTGTCCTGCGTGGGTCATGAGTGTCCTGCGTGGGTCATGAGTGTCCTGCGTGGGCCATTGAGTGTCCTGTGTCGGTCATTGAGTTTCCTGCATGGGTCATGAGTGTCCTGCGTGTGTCATTGAGTGTCATGCATGGGTAATTGAGTGACCTGCGTGGGTTATGGGTGTCCTGCGTGGGTGAATCAGTGTCCTGCGTGGGTCATGAGTGTCCTGCGTGGGTCATTGAGTGTCCTGCGTGAGTCATGAGTGTCCTGCGTGTGTCATTGAGTGTCCAGCGTGGGTCATTGAGAGTCGTGCGTGGGTCATTGAGTGGCTGTGTTGGTTGTTGAGTGTCGTACGTGGGTCATTGAGTGTCCTACGTGGGTCATGAGTGTCCTGCATGGGTCATTGAGTGTCCTGCGTGGGCCATTGAGTATCCTGCGTGGGTCATTGAGTGTCTTGCATGGGTCATTGAGTGTCCTGTGTGGGTCATGAGTGTCGTGCGTGGGTCATTGAGTGTCCTGCGTGGGTCATTGAGTGACCTGCGTGGGTTATGGGTGTCCTGCGTGGGTGATTCAGTGTCCTGCGTGGGTCATGAGTGTCCTGCGTGGGTCATTGAGTGTCCTGCGTGGGTCATGAGTGTC
This sequence comes from Chiloscyllium plagiosum, assembly GCF_037043375.1. Taxonomy (NCBI): domain Eukaryota; kingdom Metazoa; phylum Chordata; class Chondrichthyes; order Orectolobiformes; family Hemiscylliidae; genus Chiloscyllium; species Chiloscyllium plagiosum. The sequence continues at coordinate 43,723,368 of NW_028270189.1, read as the reverse complement.
CTGCGTGGGTCATTGAGTGTCCTGCGTGGGACATTGAGTGCCCTGCGTGTGTCATGAGTGTCCTACGTGGGTCATTGTGTGTCCTACGTGGGTCTTGAGTGTCCTGCATGGGTCATTGAGTGTCCTGCGTGTGCCATTGAGTATCCTGCGTGCGTCATTGAGTGTCTTGCATGGGTCATTGAGTGTCCTGTGTGGGTCATTGAGTGTCCTGCGTGGGTCATTGAGTGTCCTGCGTGGGTCATGAGTGTCCTGCGTGGGTCATTGAGTGTCCTGCGTGGGTCATGAGTGTCCTGCGTGGGACTTTGAGTGTCCTGTGTGGGTCATGAGTGTCCTGCGTGGGCCATTGAGTGTCCTGCGTGGGTGATTCAGTGTCCTGCGTGGGTCATTGAGTGTCCTGCCTGGGTCATGGGTGTCCTGCGTGGGTGATTCAGTGTCCTGCGTGGGTCATGAGTGTCCTGCGTGGGTCATTGAGTTTCCTGCGTGAGTCATGACTGTCCTGCGTGGGTCATTGAGTGTCCAGCGTGGGTCATTGAGAGTCGTTCGTAGGTCATTGAGTGGCTGTGTTGATTATTGAGTGTCGTACGTGGGTCATTGAGTGTCCTACGTGGGTCATGAGTGCCCTGCATGGGTCATTGAGTGTCCTGCGTGGGCCATTGAGTATCCTGCGTGGGTCATTGAGTGCCTTGCATGGGTCATTGAGTGTCCTGTGTGGGTCATGAGTGTCCTGCGTGGGTCATTGAGTGTCCTGCGTGGGTCATGAGTGTCCTGCGTGGGTCATTGAGTGTCCTGCGTGTGTCATGAGTGTCCTGCGTGGGGCATGAGTGTCCTGCGTGGGCCATTGAGTGTCCTGTGTGGGTCCTTGAGTGTCCTGCGTGTGTCATTGAGTGACCTGCGTGGGTCATGAGTGTCCTGCCTTGGTCATGAGTGTCCTGCGTGGGCCATTGAGTGTCCTGTGTGGGTCATTGAGTGTACTGCATGGGTCATGAGTGTCCTGCGTGGGTCATTGAGTGTCCTGTGTGGGTCATGAGTGTCCTGCGTGGGTCATTGAATGTCCTGTGTGGGTCATGAGTGTCCTGCGTGGGTCATTGAGTGTCCTGCTTGGGTCATTGAGTGTCCAGCGTGGGTCATTTAGAATCCTGTGTGGGTCATTGAGTGGCCTGTGTTGGTGATTGAGTGTCCTACGTGGGTCATTGAGTGTCCTGCGTGGGTCATGAGTGTCCTGCATGTGTCATTGAGTGTCCTGCGTGGGCCATTGAATATCCTGCGTGTGTCATTGAGTGTCCAGCGTGGGTCATTGAGTGTCCTGTGTGTCATGAGTGTCCTCCGTGGGTCATTGAGTGTCCTACGTGGGTCATGAGTGTCCTGCAAGGGTCATTGAGTGTCCTGCGAGGGCCATTGAGCAACCTGCGTGGATCATTGAGTGTCTTGCGTGGGTCATTGAGTGTCCTGTGTGAGTCATGAGTGTCCTGCGTGGGTCATTGAGTGTCCTGCGTGGGTCATGAGTGTCCTGCGTGGGTCATTGAGTGTGCTGCATGTGTCATTGAGTGTCCTGCGTGTGCCATTGAGTATCCTGCGTGCGTCAGTGAGTGTCTTGCATGGGTCATTGAGTGTCCAGCGTGGGTCATTTAGAATCCTGTGTGGGTCATTGAGTGGCCTGTGTTGGTGATTGAGTGTCCTACGTGGGTCATTGAGTGTCCTGCGTGGGTCATGAGTGTCCTGCATGTGTCATTGAGTGTCCTGCGTGGGCCATTGAATATCCTGCGTGTGTCATTGAGTGTCCTGCGTGGGTCATTGAGTGTCCTGTGTGGGTCATGAGTGTCCTCCGTGGGTCATTGAGTGTCCTACGTGGGTCATGAGTGTCCTGCAAGGGTCATTGAGTGTCCTGCGTGGGCCATTGAGCAACCTGCGTGGAACATTGAGTGTCTTGCGTGGGTCATTGAGTGTCCTGTGTGGGTCATTGAGTGTACTGCATGGGTCATGAGTGTCCTGCGTGGGCCATTGAGTGTCCTGTGTGGGTCATTGAGTGTACTGCATGGGTCATGAGTGTCCTGCGTGGGTCATTGAGTGTCCTGTAAATGTCATGATTGTCCTGCGTGGGTCATTGAATGTCCAGTGTGGGTCATCAGTGTCCTGCGTGGGTCATTGAGTGTCCTGCTTGGGTCATTGAGTGTCCTGTGTGTGTCATGAGTGTCCTGCGTGGGTCATTGAGTGTCCTGCGTGGGTCATGAGTGTCCTGCGTTGGTCATTGAGTGTCCTGCGTGGGTCATCAGTGTCCTGCGTGGGTCATGAGTGTCCTGCGTGGGCCATTGAGTGTCCTGTGTGGGTCATTGAGTGTCCTGCGTGGGTCATCAGTGTCCTGCGTGGGTCATGAGTGTCCTGCGTGGGCCATTGAGAATCCTGTGTGGGTCATTGAGTGCCCTGCATGGGTCATGAGTGTCCTGCGTGTGTCATTGAGTGTCCTGCGAGGGTCATGAGTTTCCTGCGTGGGTCATTCAGTGCCCTGTGTGGGTCATGTGTGTCCTGCGTGGGTCATTGAGTGTCCTGCTTGGGTCATTGAGTGTCCTGCGTGGGTCATTGAGTGTCCTGCGTGGGTCATGAGTGTCCTGCATGGGTCATTGAGTGTCCTGCGTGGGCCATTGAGTATCCTGCGTGGGTCATTGAGTGTCCTGTGTGGGTCATTGAGTGTCCTACGTGGGTCATGAGTGTCCTGCATTGGTCATTGAGTGTCCTGCGTGGGCCATTGAGTGTCCTGCGTGTGTCATTGAGTGTCCTGCGTGGGTCATGAGTGTCCTGCGTGGGTCATGAGTGTCCTACGTGGGTCATGAGTGTCCTGCATTGGTCATTGAGTGTCCTGCGTGGGCCATTGAGTGTCCTGCGTGTGTCATTGAGTGTCCTGCGTGGGTCATGAGTGTCCTGCGTGGGTCATTGAGTGCCTTGCATGGGCCAATGAGTGTCCTGTGTGGGTCATGAGTGTCCTGCGTGGGTCATTGAGTGTCCTGTATGGGTCATGAGTGTCCTGCGTGGGTCATTGAATGTCCTGTGTGGGTCATCAGTGTCCTGCGTGGGTCATTGAGTGTCCTGCTTGGTTCATTGAGTGTCCTGTGTGTGTCATGAGTGTCCTGCGTGGGACATTGAGTGTCCTGCATGGGTCATGAGTGTCCTGCGTGGGTCATTGAGTGTCCTGCGTGGGTCATGGGTGTCCTGCGTGGGTCATGAGTGTCCTGTGTGGGCCATTGAGTGTCCTGTGTGGGTCATTGAGTGTCCTGCATGGGTCATGAGTGTCCAGCGTGTGTCATTGAGTGTCCTGCGTGGGTCATGAGTTTCCTGCGTGGGTCATTGAGTGCCCTGTGTGGGTCATGTGTGTCCTGCATGGGTCATTGAGTGTCCTGCTTGGGTCATTGAGTGTCCAGCCTGGGTCATTTAGAATCCTGCGTGGGTCATTGAGTGGCCTGTGTTGGTCATTGAGTGTCCTACGTGGGTCATTGAGTGTCCTGCGTGGGTCATGAGTGTCCTGTATGGGTCATTGAGTGTCCTGCGTGGGCCATTGAGTATCCTGCGTGGGTCATTGAGTGTCGTGCGTGGGTCATTGAGTGTCCTGTGTGGGTCATGTGTGTCCTGCGTGGGTCATTGAGTGTGCGGTGTGGGTCATTGAGTGTCCTGCGTGTGTCATTGAGTGTCCTGCGTGGGTCATGAGTGTCCTGCGTGGGTCATGAGTGTCCTGCGTGGGCCATTGAGTGTCCTGTGTCGGTCATTGAGTTTACTGCATGGGTCATGAGTGTCCTGCGTGTGTCATTGAGTGTCATGCATGGGTAATTGAGTGACCTGCGTGGGTTATGGGTGTCCTGCGTGGGTGATTCAGTGTCCTGCGTGGGTCATGAGTGTCCTGCGTGGGTCATTGAGTGTCCTGCGTGAGTCATGACTGTCCTGCGTGGGTCATTGAGTGTCCAGCGTGGGTCATTGAGAGTCGTGCGTTGGTCATTGAGTGGCTGTGTTGGTTGTTGAGTGTCGTACGTGGGTCATTGAGTGTCCTACGTGGGTCATGAGTGTCCTGCATGGGTCATTGAGTGTCCTGCGTGGGCCATTGAGTATCCTGCGTGGGTCATTGAGTGTCTTGCATGGGTCATTGAGTGTCCTGTGTGGGTCATGAGTGTCGTGCGTGGGTCATTGAGTGTCCTGCGTGGGTCATTGAGTGACCTGCGTGGGTTATGGGTGTCCTGCGTGGGTGATTCAGTGTCCTGCGTGGGTCATGAGTGTCCTGCGTGGGTCATTGAGTGTCCTGCGTGGGTCATGAGTGTCCTGCGTGGGTCATTGAGTGTCCTGCGTGGGACATTGAGTGCCCTGCGTGTGTCATGAGTGTCCTACATGGGTCATTGTGTGTCCTACGTGGGTCATGAGTGTCCTGCATGGGTCATTGAGTGTCCTGCGTGTGCCATTGAGTATCCTGCGTGCGTCAGTGAGTGTCTTGCATGGGTCATTGAGTGTCCTGTGTGGGTCATTGAGTGTCCTGCGTGGGTCATTGAGTGTCCTGCGTGGGTCATGACTGTCCTGCGTGGGTCATTGAGTGTCCTGCGTGGGTCATGAGTGTCCTGCGTGGGACTTTGAGTGTCCTAGTGTGGGTCATGAGTGTCCTGCGTGGGCCATTGAGTGTCCTGCGTGGGTGATTCAGTGTCCTGCGTGGGTCATTGAGTGTCCTGCGTGGGTCATGGGTGTCCTGCGTGGGTGATTCAGTGTCCTGCGTGGGTCATGAGTGTCCTGCGTGGGTCATTGAGTGTCCTGCGTGAGTCATGACTGTCCTGCGTGGGTCATTGAGTGTCCTACGTGGGTCATTGAGAGTCGTGCGTGGGTCATTGAGTGGCAGTGTTGGTTATTGAGTGTCGTACGTGGGTCATTGAGTGTCCTACGTGGGTCATGAGTGTCCTGCATGGGTCATTGAGTGTCCTGCGTGGGCCATTGAGTATCCTGCGTGGGTCATTGAGTGCCTTGCATGGGTCATTGAGTGTCCTGTGTGGGTCATGAGTGTCCTGCGTGGGTCATTGAGTGTCCTGCGTGGGTCATTGAGTGTCCTGCGTGTGTCATGAGTGTCCTGCGTGGGGCATGAGTGTCCTGCGTGGGCCATTGAGTGTCCTGTGTGGGTCCTTGAGCGTCCTGCGTGTGTCATTGAATGACCTGCGTGGGTCATGAGTGTCCTGCCTTGGTCATGCGTGTCCTGCGTGGGCCATTGAGTGTCCTGTGTGGGTCATTGAGTGTACTGCATGGGTCATGAGTGTCCTGCGTGGGTCATTGAGTGTCCTGTGTGGGTCATGAGTGTCCTGCGTGGTTCATTGAATGTCCTGTGTGGGTCATGAGTGTCCTGCGTGGGTCATTGAGTGTCCTGCTTGGGTCATTGAGTGTCCAGCGTGGGTCATTTAGAATCCTGTGTGGGTCATTGAGTGGCCTGTGTTGGTGATTGAGTGTCCTACGTGGGTCATTGAGTGTCCTGCGTGGGTCATGAGTGTCCTGCATGTGTCATTGAGTGTCCTGCGTGGGCCATTGAATATCCTGCGTGTGTCATTGAGTGTCTTGCGTGGGTCATTGAGTGTCCTGTGTGAGTCATGAGTGTCCTGCGTGGGTCATTGAGTGTCCTGCGTGGGTCATGAGTGTCCTGCGTGGGTCATTGAGTGTGCTGCATGTGTCATTGAGTGTCCTGCGTGGGACATTGAGTGTCCTGCGTGGGCCATTGAGTGTCCTGCGTGGGTCATTGAGTGTCCTGTGTGGGTCATGAGTGTCCTGCGTGGGTCATGAGTGTCCTGCATGGGTCATTGAGTGTCCTTCGTGGGTCATGAGTGTCCTGCGTGGGTCATGAGTGTCCTGCGTGGGCCATTGAGTGTCCTGTGTGGGTCATTGAGTGTCCTGCATGGGTCATGAGTGTCCTGCGTGTGTCATTGAGTGTCCTGCGTGGGTCATGAGTTTCCTGCGTGGGTCATTGAGTGCCCTGTGTGGGTCATGTGTGTCCTGCGTGGGTCATTGAGTGTCCTGCTTGGGTCATTGAGTGTCCAGCGTGGGTCATTTAGAATCCTGCGTGGGTCATTGAGTGGCCTGTGTTGGTCATTGAGTGTCCTACGTGGGTCATTGAGTGTCCTGCGTGGGTCATGAGTGTCCTGCATGGGTCATTGAGTGTCCTGCGTGGGCCATTGAGTATCCTGCGTGGGTCATTGAGTGTCCTGCGTGGGTCATTGAGTGTCCTGTGTGGGTCATGTGTGTCCTGCGTGGGCCATTGAGTGTCCGGTGTGGGTCATTGAGTGTCCTGCGTGTGTCATTGAGTGTCCTGCGTGGGTCATGAGTGTCCTGCGTGGGTCATGAGTGTCCTGCGTGGGCCATTGAGTGTCCTGTGTGGGTCATTGAGTTTCCTGCATGGGTCATGAGTGTCCTGCGTGTGTCATTGAGTGTCCTGCATGGGTAATTGAGTGACCTGCGTGGGTTATGGGTGTCCTGCGTGGGTGATTCAGTGTCCTGCGTGGGTCATGAGTGTCCTGCGTGGGTCATTGAGTGTCCTGCGTGAGTCATGACTGTCCTGCGTGGGTCATTGAGTGTCCAGCGTGGGTCATTGAGAGTCGTGCGTGGGTCATTGAGTGGCTGTGTTGGTTGTTGAGTGTCGTACGTGGGTCATTGAGTGTCCTACGTAGGTCATGAGTGTCCTGCATGGGTCATTGAGTGTCCTGCGTGGGCCATTGAGTATCCTGCGTGGGTCATTGAGTGTCTTGCATGGGTCATTGAGTGTCCTGTGTGGGTCATGAGTGTCGTGCGTGGGTCATTGAGTGTCCTGCGTGGGTCATTGAGTGACCTGCGTGGGTTATGGGTGTCCTGCGTGGGTGATTCAGTGTCCTGCGTGGGTCATGAGTGTCCTGCGTGGGTCATTGAGTGTCCTGCGTGGGTCATGAGTGTCCTGCGTGGGTCATTGAGTGTCCTGCGTGGGACATTGAGTGCCCTGCGTGTGTCATGAGTGTCCTACGTGGGTCATTGTGTGTCCTACGTGGGTCATGAGTGCCCTGCATGGGTTATTGAGTGTACTGCGTGTGCCATTGAGTATCCTGCGTGCGTCATTGAGTGTCTTGCGTGGGTCATTGAGTGTCCTGTGTGGGTCGTTAGTGTCCTGCGTGGGTCATTGAGTGTCCTGCGTGGGTCATGAGTGTCCTGCGTGGGACTTTGAGTGTCCTGTGTGGGTCATGAGTGTCCTGCGTGGGCCATTGTGTGTCCTGCGTGGGTGATTCAGTGTCCTGCGTGGGTCATTGAGTGTCCTGCGTGGGTCATGAGTGTCCTGCATGTGTCATTGAGTGTCCTGCGTGGGCCATTGAATATCCTGCGTGTGTCATTGAGTGTCTTGCGTGGGTCATTGAGTGTCCTGTGTGAGTCATGAGTGTCCTGCGTGGGTCATTGAGTGTCCTGCGTGGGTCATGAGTGTCCTGCGTGGGTCATTGAGTGTGCTGCATGTGTCATTGAGTGTCCTGCGTGGGACATTGAGTGTCCTGCGTGGGCCATTGAGTGTCCTGCGTGGGTCATTGAGTGTCCTGTGTGGGTCATGAGTGTCCTGCGTGGGTCATGAGTGTCCTGCATGGGTCATTGAGTGTCCTTCGTGGGTCATGAGTGTCCTGCGTGGGTCATGAGTGTCCTGCGTGGGCCATTGAGTGTCCTGTGTGGGTCATTGAGTGTCCTGCATGGGTCATGAGTGTCCTGCGTGTGTCATTGAGTGTCCTGCGTGGGTCATGAGTTTCCTGCGTGGGTCATTGAGTGCCCTGTGTGGGTCATGTGTGTCCTGCGTGGGTCATTGAGTGTCCTGCTTGGGTCATTGAGTGTCCAGCGTGGGTCATTTAGAATCCTGCGTGGGTCATTGAGTGGCCTGTGTTGGTCATTGAGTGTCCTACGTGGGTCATTGAGTGTCCTGCGTGGGTCATGAGTGTCCTGCATGGGTCATTGAGTGTCCTGCGTGGGCCATTGAGTATCCTGCGTGGGTCATTGAGTGTCCTGCGTGGGTCATTGAGTGTCCTGTGTGGGTCATGTGTGTCCTGCGTGGGCCATTGAGTGTCCGGTGTGGGTCATTGAGTGTCCTGCGTGTGTCATTGAGTGTCCTGCGTGGGTCATGAGTGTCCTGCGTGGGTCATGAGTGTCCTGCGTGGGCCATTGAGTGTCCTGTGTGGGTCATTGAGTTTCCTGCATGGGTCATGAGTGTCCTGCGTGTGTCATTGAGTGTCCTGCATGGGTAATTGAGTGACCTGCGTGGGTTATGGGTGTCCTGCGTGGGTGATTCAGTGTCCTGCGTGGGTCATGAGTGTCCTGCGTGGGTCATTGAGTGTCCTGCGTGAGTCATGACTGTCCTGCGTGGGTCATTGAGTGTCCAGCGTGGGTCATTGAGAGTCGTGCGTGGGTCATTGAGTGGCTGTGTTGGTTGTTGAGTGTCGTACGTGGGTCATTGAGTGTCCTACGTAGGTCATGAGTGTCCTGCATGGGTCATTGAGTGTCCTGCGTGGGCCATTGAGTATCCTGCGTGGGTCATTGAGTGTCTTGCATGGGTCATTGAGTGTCCTGTGTGGGTCATGAGTGTCGTGCGTGGGTCATTGAGTGTCCTGCGTGGGTCATTGAGTGACCTGCGTGGGTTATGGGTGTCCTGCGTGGGTGATTCAGTGTCCTGCGTGGGTCATGAGTGTCCTGCGTGGGTCATTGAGTGTCCTGCGTGGGTCATGAGTGTCCTGCGTGGGTCATTGAGTGTCCTGCGTGGGACATTGAGTGCCCTGCGTGTGTCATGAGTGTCCTACGTGGGTCATTGTGTGTCCTACGTGGGTCATGAGTGCCCTGCATGGGTTATTGAGTGTACTGCGTGTGCCATTGAGTATCCTGCGTGCGTCATTGAGTGTCTTGCGTGGGTCATTGAGTGTCCTGTGTGGGTCGTTAGTGTCCTGCGTGGGTCATTGAGTGTCCTGCGTGGGTCATGAGTGTCCTGCGTGGGACTTTGAGTGTCCTGTGTGGGTCATGAGTGTCCTGCGTGGGCCATTGTGTGTCCTGCGTGGGTGATTCAGTGTCCTGCGTGGGTCATTGAGTGTCCTGCGTGGGTCATGGGTGTCCTGCGTGGGTGATTCAGTGTCCTGCGTGGCTCATGAGTGTCCTGCGTGGGTCATTGAGTGACCTGCATGAGTCATGACTGTCCTGCGTGGGTCATTGAGTGTCCAGCGTGGGTCATTGAGAGTCGTGTGTGGGTCATTGAGTGGCTGTGTTGGTTATTGAGTGTCGTACGTGGGTCATTGAGTGTCCTACGTGGGTCATGAGTGTCCTGCATGGGTCATTGAGTGTCCTGCGTGGGCCATTGAGTATCCTGCGTGGGTCATTGTGTGCCTTGCATGGGTCATTGAGTGTCCTGTGTGGGTCATGAGTGTCCTGCGTGGGTCATTGAGTGTCCTGCATGGGTCATGAGTGTCCTGCGTGGGCCATTGAGTGTCCTGTGTGGGTCCTTGAGTGTCCTGTGTGTGTCATTGAGTGACCTGCGTGGGTCATGAGTGTCCTGCCTTGGTCATGAGTGTCCTGCGTGGGCCATTGAGTGTCCTGTGTGGGTCATTGAGTGTACTGCATGGGTCATGAGTGTCCTGCGTGGGTCATTGAGTGTCCTGTGTTGGTCATTGAGTGTCCTACGTGGGTCATTGAGTGTCCTACGTGGGTCATGAGTGTCCTGCATGGGTCATTGAGGGTCCTGCGTGGGCCATTGAGTATCCTGCGTGGGTCATGAGTGTCCTGCGTGGGACATTGAGTGTCCTGCATGGGTCAGTGTGTGTCCAGCGTGGGTCATTGAGAGTCGTGCGTGGGTCATTGAGTGGCTGTGTTGGTTATTGAGTGTCGTACGTGGGTCATTGAGTGTCCTGCATGGGTCATTGAGTGTCCTACGTAGGTCATTGAGTGTCCTGCGTGGGTCATGAGTGACCTGCGTGGGTCATTGAGTGTACTGCGTGTGTCATGAGTGTCCTGCGTGGGTCATTGAGTGTCCTGTGTGGGTCATGAGTGTCCTACGTGGGTCATTGAGTGTCCTGTTTGGGTCATGAGTGTCCAGCGTGGGTCATTGAGAGTCGTGCGTGGGTCATTGAGTGGCTGTGTTGGTCATTGAGTGTCCTGCATGGGTCATTGAGTGTCCTGCATGGGTCATTGAGTGTCCTCTGTGGGTCATTGAGTGTCCTGCGTGGGTCATGAGTGTCCTGCGTGGGTCATTGAGTGTCCTGCGTGGGTCATTGAGTGTCCTGTGTGGGTCATGAGTGTCCTGCGTGGGTCATGAGTGTCCTGCGTGTGTCATTGAGTGTCCTGCACGGGTCATTGAGTGACCTGCGTGGGTTATGGGTGTCCTGCGTCGGTGATTCATTGTCCTTCGTGGGTCATTGAGTGTCCGGCGTGGGTCATGAGGGTCCTGCGTGGGACATTGAGGGCCCTGCGTGTGTCATGAGTGTCCTACGTGGGTCATTGTGTGTCCTACGTGGGTCATGAGTCTCCTGCATGGGTCATTGAGTGTCCTGCGTGTGCCATTGAGTATCCTGCGTGCGTCATTGAGTGCCTTGCATGGGTCATGAGTGCCCTGTGTGGGTCATGAGTGTCCTGTGTGGGGTTATTTAGTGCCCTGTGTGGGTCATTGAGTGTCCTGCATGTGTCATTGAGTGTCCTGCGTGGGCCATTGAGTATCCTGCGTGGGTCATGAGTGTCCTGCGTGGGACATTGAGTGTCCTGCATGGGTCATTGAGTGTCCTGCATGTGTCATGGGTGTCCTGCGTGTGTGATTCAGTGTCCTGCGTGGGTCATGAGTGTCCTGCGTGGGTCATTGAGTGTCCTGCGTGGGTCATGAGTGTCCTGCGTGGGACATTGAGTGTCTTGCGTGGGTCATGAGTGTCCTGCGTTGGCCATTGAGTGTCCAGCGTGTGTCATTGAGAGTCGTGCGTGGGTCATTGAGTGGCTGTGTTGGTTATTGAGTGTCGTACGTGGGTCATTGAGTGTCCTGCATGGGTCATTGAGTGTCCTACGTGGGTCATTGAGTGTCCTGCGTGGGTCATTGAGTGTCCTGCTTGGGTCATTGAGTGTCCTGTGTGGGCCATTGAGTATCCTGCGTGGGTCATTGAGTGGCCGGTGTTGGTCATTGAGAGTCCTACGTGGGTCTTTGAGTGTCCTGCGTGGGTCATGAGTGTCCTGCGTGGGTCATTGAGTGTCCTGCGTGGGTCATGCGTGTCCTGCATGGGTCATTGAGTGTCCTGCGTGGGCCATTGAGTATCCTGCGTGGGTCATTGAGTGTCCTACGTGGGTCATTGAGTGTCCTGCGTGGGTCATGAGTGTCCTGCATGGGTCATTCAGTGTCCTGCGTCGGCCATTCAGTATCCTGCGTGGGTCATTGAGTGTCCTGTGTGTGGCTCATTGAGTGTCCTGTGTGGGTCATGAGTGTCCTGTGTGGGTCATGAGTTCCTTTGTGGGGTCATTGAGTGTCCTGCGTGGGCCATTGAGTATCCTGCGTGGGTCATTGAGTGTCCTACGTGGGTCATTGAGTGTCCTGCGTGGGTCATGAGTGTCCTGCATGGGTCATTGAGTGTCCTGCGTCGGCCATTCAGTATCCTGCGTGGGTCATTGAGTGTCCTGTGTGTGGCTCATTGAGTGTCCTGTGTGGGTCATGAGTGTCCTGTGTGGGTCATGAGTTCCTTTGTGGGGTCATGAGTGTCCTGCGTGGGTCATTGAGTATCCTGCGTGGGTCATGAGTGTCCTGCGTGGGTCATGAGTGTCCTGCGTGGGCCATTGAGTGTCCTGTGTGGGTCATTGAGTGTCCTGCGTGGGTCATGAGTTTCCTGCGTGGGTCATTGAGTGCCCTGTGTGGGTCATGTGTGTCCTGCGTGGGTCATTGAGTGTCCTGCTTGGGTCATTGAGTGTCCAGCGTGGGTCATTTAGAATCCTGCGTGGGTCATTGAGTGGCCTGTGTTGGTCATTGAGTGTCCTACGTGGGTCATTGAGTGTCCTGCGTGGGTCATGAGTGTCCTGCATGGGTCATTGAGTGTCCTGCGTGGGCCATTGAGTATCCTGCGTGGGTCATTGAGTGTCCTGCGTGGGTCATTGAGTGTCCTGTGTGGGTCATGTGTGTCCTGCGTGGGCCATTGAGTGTCCGGTGTGGGTCATTGAGTGTCCTGCGTGTGTCATTGAGTGTCCTGCGTGGGTCATGAGTGTCCTGCGTGGGTCATGAGTGTCCTGCGTGGGCCATTGAGTGTCCTGTGTGGGTCATTGAGTTTCCTGCATGGGTCATGAGTGTCCTGCGTGTGTCATTGAGTGTCCTGCATGGGTAATTGAGTGACCTGCGTGGGTTATGGGTGTCCTGCGTGGGTGATTCAGTGTCCTGCGTGGGTCATGAGTGTCCTGCGTGGGTCATTGAGTGTCCTGCGTGAGTCATGACTGTCCTGCGTGGGTCATTGAGTGTCCAGCGTGGGTCATTGAGAGTCGTGCGTGGGTCATTGAGTGGCTGTGTTGGTTGTTGAGTGTCGTACGTGGGTCATTGAGTGTCCTACGTAGGTCATGAGTGTCCTGCATGGGTCATTGAGTGTCCTGCGTGGGCCATTGAGTATCCTGCGTGGGTCATTGAGTGTCTTGCATGGGTCATTGAGTGTCCTGTGTGGGTCATGAGTGTCCTGCGTGGGTCATTGAGTGTCCTGCGTGGGTCATTGAGTGACCTGCGTGGGTTATGGGTGTCCTGCGTGGGTGATTCAGTGTCCTGCGTGGGTCATGAGTGTCCTGCGTGGGTCATTGATTGTCCTGCGTGGGTCATGAGTGTCCTGCGTGGGTCATTGAGTGTCCTGCGTGGGACATTGAGTGCCCTGCGTGTGTCATGAGTGTCCTACGTGGGTCATTGTGTGTCCTACGTGGGTCATGAGTGCCCTGCATGGGTTATTGAGTGTACTGCGTGTGCCATTGAGTATCCTGCGTGCGTCATTGAGTGTCTTGCGTGGGTCATTGAGTGTCCTGTGTGGGTCGTTAGTGTCCTGCGTGGGTCATTGAGTGTCCTGCGTGGGTCATGAGTGTCCTGCGTGGGACTTTGAGTGTCCTGTGTGGGTCATGAGTGTCCTGCGTGGGCCATTGTGTGTCCTGCGTGGGTGATTCAGTGTCCTGCGTGGGTCATTGAGTGTCCTGCGTGGGTCATGGGTGTCCTGCGTGGGTGATTCAGTGTCCTGCGTGGCTCATGAGTGTCCTGCGTGGGTCATTGAGTGACCTGCATGAGTCATGACTGTCCTGCGTGGGTCATTGAGTGTCCAGCGTGGGTCATTGAGAGTCGTGTGTGGGTCATTGAGTGGCTGTGTTGGTTATTGAGTGTCGTACGTGGGTCATTGAGTGTCCTACGTGGGTCATGAGTGTCCTGCATGGGTCATTGAGTGTCCTGCGTGGGCCATTGAGTATCCTGCGTGGGTCATTGTGTGCCTTGCATGGGTCATTGAGTGTCCTGTGTGGGTCATGAGTGTCCTGCGTGGGTCATTGAGTGTCCTGCATGGGTCATGAGTGTCCTGCGTGGGCCATTGAGTGTCCTGTGTGGGTCCTTGAGTGTCCTGTGTGTGTCATTGAGTGACCTGCGTGGGTCATGAGTGTCCTGCCTTGGTCATGAGTGTCCTGCGTGGGCCATTGAGTGTCCTGTGTGGGTCATTGAGTGTACTGCATGGGTCATGAGTGTCCTGCGTGGGTCATTGAGTGTCCTGTGTTGGTCATTGAGTGTCCTACGTGGGTCATTGAGTGTCCTACGTGGGTCATGAGTGTCCTGCATGGGTCATTGAGGGTCCTGCGTGGGCCATTGAGTATCCTGCTTGGGTCATGAGTGTCCTGCGTGGGACATTGAGTGTCCTGCATGGGTCAGTGTGTGTCCAGCGTGGGTCATTGAGAGTCGTGCGTGGGTCATTGAGTGGCTGTGTTGGTTATTGAGTGTCGTACGTGGGTCATTGAGTGTCCTGCATGGGTCATTGAGTGTCCTACGTAGGTCATTGAGTGTCCTGCGTGGGTCATGAGTGACCTGCGTGGGTCATTGAGTGTACTGCGTGTGTCATGAGTGTCCTGCGTGGGTCATTGAGTGTCCTGTGTGGGTCATGAGTGTCCTACGTGGGTCATTGAGTGTCCTGTTTGGGTCATGAGTGTCCAGCGTGGGTCATTGAGAGTCGTGCGTGGGTCATTGAGTGGCTGTGTTGGTCATTGGGTGTCCTGCATGGGTCATTGAGTGTCCTGCATGGGTCATTGAGTGTCCTCTGTGGGTCATTGAGTGTCCTGCGTGGGTCATGAGTGTCCTGCGTGGGTCATTGAGTGTCCTGCGTGGGTCATTGAGTGTCCTGTGTGGGTCATGAGTGTCCTGCGTGGGTCATGAGTGTCCTGCGTGTGTCATTGAGTGTCCTGCACGGGTCATTGAGTGACCTGCGTGGGTTTTGGGTGTCCTGCGTGGGTGATTCATTGTCCTTCGTGGGTCATTGAGTGTCCGGCGTGGGTCATGAGGGTCCTGCGTGGGACATTGAGGGCCCTGCGTGTGTCATGAGTGTCCTACGTGGGTCATTGTGTGTCCTACGTGGGTCATGAGTCTCCTGCATGGGTCATTGAGTGTCCTGCGTGTGCCATTGAGTATCCTGCGTGCGTCATTGAGTGCCTTGCATGGGTCATGAGTGCCCTGTGTGGGTCATGAGTGTCCTGTGTGGGGTTATTTAGTGCCCTGTGTGGGTCATTGAGTGTCCTGCATGTGTCATTGAGTGTCCTGCGTGGGCCATTGAGTATCCTGCGTGGGTCATGAGTGTCCTGCGTGGGACATTGAGTGTCCTGCATGGGTCATTGAGTGTCCTGCGTGTGTCATGGGTGTCCTGCGTGTGTGATTCAGTGTCCTGCGTGGGTCATGAGTGTCCTGCGTGGGTCATTGAGTGTCCTGCGTGGGTCATGAGTGTCCTGCGTGGGACATTGAGTGTCTTGCGTGGGTCATGAGTGTCCTGCGTTGGCCATTGAGTGTCCAGCGTGTGTCATTGAGAGTCGTGCGTGGGTCATTGAGTGGCTGTGTTGGTTATTGAGTGTCGTACGTGGGTCATTGAGTGTCCTGCATGGGTCATTGAGTGTCCTACGTGGGTCATTGAGTGTCCTGCGTGGGTCATGACTGACCTGCGTGGGTCATTGAGTGTATTGCGTGGGTCATGAGTGTCCTGCGTGGGTCATTGAGTGTCCTGTGTGGGTCATGAGTGTCCGACGTGGGTCATTGAGTGTCCTGTGTGGTTCGTTGAGTGTCCTGCATGGGACATTGAGTGTCCTGCGTGTGTCACTGAGTGTCCTGCATGGGTCATTGAGTGTCCTGCGTGGGTCATGAGTGTCCTGCGTTGGTTATGAGTGTCCTGCGTGGGCCATGAAGTGTCCTGTGTGGGTCATTGAGTGTCCTGCGTGATCCATGAGTGTCCTGCGTGGGTCATTGAGTGTCCTGCATGGGTCATGAGTGTCCTGCATGGGTCATTGAGTGTCCTGTGTGGGTCATGAGTGTCCTGCGTGGGTCATTGAGTGTCCTGCTTGGGTCATGAGTGTCCAGCGTGGGTCATTGAAAATCCCGCGTTGGTCATTGAGTGGCCTGTGTTGGTCATTGCGTGTCCTACGTGGGTCATTGAGTGTCCTGCGTGGGTCATGCGTGTCCTGCATGGGTCATTGAGTGTCCTGCGTGGGCCATTGAGTATCCTGCGTGGGTCATTGAGTGTCCTACGTGGGTCATTGAGTGTCCTGCGTGGGTCATGAGTGTCCTGCATGGGTCATTGAGTGTCCTGCGTCGGCCATTCAGTATCCTGAGTGGGTCATTGAGTGTCCTGTGTGTGGCTCATTGAGTGTCCTGTGTGGGTCATGAGTGTCCTGTGTGGGTCATGAGTGTCCTTTGTGGGGTCATTAAGTGTCCTGCGTGGGTCATGAGTGTCCTGCGTGGGTCATTGAGTGTCCTGCGTGGGTCATGAGTGTCCTGCGTGTGACATTGAGTGTCCTGTGTGGGTCATGAGTGTCCTGCGTGGGTCATTCAGTGTCCTGCTTGGGTCATGAGTGTCCAACGTGGGTCATTGAGTGTCCTGCGTGGGTCATTGAGTGTCCTGTGTGGTTCATTGAGTGTCCTGCATGGGACATTGAGTGTCCTGCGTGGGTCATTGAGTGTCCTGCGTGGATCATGAGTGTCCTGTGTGGGTCATGCGTGTCCTGCGTGGGTCATTGAGTGTCCTGTGTGGGTCATTGAGTGCCCTGCGTGGGTCATTGAGTGTCCTGTGTGGGTCATGAGTGTCCTGCGTGGGTCATTGAGTGTCTTGCGTGGGTCATGAGTGTCCTGCGTTGGCCATTGAGTGTCCAGCGTGTGTCATTGAGAGTCGTGCGTGGGTCATTGAGTGGCTGTGTTGGTTATTGAGTGTCGTACGTGGGTCATTGAGTGTCCTGCATGGGTCATTGAGTGTCCTACGTGGGTCATTGAGTGTCCTGCGTGGATCATTGAGTGTCCTGCTTGGGTCATTGAGTGTCCTGTGTGGGCCATTGAGTATCCTGCGTGGGTCATTGAGTGGCCGGTGTTGGTCATTGAGAGTCCTACGTGGGTCTTTGAGTGTCCTGCGTGGGTCATGAGTGTCCTGCGTGGGTCATTGAGTGTCCTGCGTGGGTCATGCGTGTCCTGCATGGGTCATTGAGTGTCCTGCGTGGGCCATTGAGTATCCTGCGTGGGTCATTGAGTGTCCTACGTGGGTCATTGAGTGTCCTGCGTGGGTCATGAGTGTCCTGCATGGGTCATTCAGTGTCCTGCGTCGGCCATTCAGTATCCTGCGTGGGTCATTGAGTGTCCTGTGTGTGGCTCATTGAGTGTCCTGTGTGGGTCATGAGTGTCCTGTGTGGGTCATGAGTTCCTTTGTGGGGTCATTGAGTGTCCTGCGTGGGCCATTGAGTATCCTGCGTGGGTCATTGAGTGTCCTACGTGGGTCATTGAGTGTCCTGCGTGGGTCATGAGTGTCCTGCATGGGTCATTCAGTGTCCTGCGTCGGCCATTCAGTATCCTGCGTGGGTCATTGAGTGTCCTGTGTGTGGCTCATTGAGTGTCCTGTGTGGGTCATGAGTGTCCTGTGTGGGTCATGAGTTCCTTTGTGGGGTCATGAGTGTCCTGCGTGGGTCATTGAGTATCCTGCGTGGGTCATGAGTGTCCTGCGTGGGTCATGAGTGTCCTGCGTGGGCCATTGAGTGTCCTGTGTGGGTCATTGAGTGTTCTGCATGGGTCATGAGTGTCCTGCGTGTGTCATTGAGTGTCCTGCGTGGGTCATGAGTTTCCTGCGTGGGTCATTGAGTGCCCTGTGTGGGTCATGTGTGTCCTGCGTGGGTCATTGAGTGTCCTGCTTGGGTCATTGAGTGTCCAGCGTGGGTCATTTAGAATCCTGCGTGGGTCATTGAGTGGCCTGTGTTGGTCATTGAGTGTCCTACGTGGGTCATTGAGTGTCCTGCGTGGGTCATGAGTGTCCTGCATGGGTCATTGAGTGTCCTGCGTGGGCCATTGAGTATCCTGCGTGGGTCATTGAGTGTCCTGCGTGGGTCATTGAGTGTCCTGTGTGGGTCATGTGTGTCCTGCGTGGGCCATTGAGTGTCCGGTGTGGGTCATTGAGTGTCCTGCGTGTGTCATTGAGTGTCCTGCGTGGGTCATGAGTGTCCTGCGTGGGTCATGAGTGTCCTGCGTGGGCCATTGAGTGTCCTGTGTGGGTCATTGAGTTTCCTGCATGGGTCATGAGTGTCCTGCGTGTGTCATTGAGTGTCCTGCATGGGTAATTGAGTGACCTGCGTGGGTTATGGGTGTCCTGCGTGGGTGATTCAGTGTCCTGCGTGGGTCATGAGTGTCCTGCGTGGGTCATTGAGTGTCCTGCGTGAGTCATGACTGTCCTGCGTGGGTCATTGAGTGTCCAGCGTGGGTCATTGAGAGTCGTGCGTGGGTCATTGAGTGGCTGTGTTGGTTGTTGAGTGTCGTACGTGGGTCATTGAGTGTCCTACGTAGGTCATGAGTGTCCTGCATGGGTCATTGAGTGTCCTGCGTGGGCCATTGAGTATCCTGCGTGGGTCATTGAGTGTCTTGCATGGGTCATTGAGTGTCCTGTGTGGGTCATGAGTGTCGTGCGTGGGTCATTGAGTGTCCTGCGTGGGTCATTGAGTGACCTGCGTGGGTTATGGGTGTCCTGCGTGGGTGATTCAGTGTCCTGCGTGGGTCATGAGTGTCCTGCGTGGGTCATTGATTGTCCTGCGTGGGTCATGAGTGTCCTGCGTGGGTCATTGAGTGTCCTGCGTGGGACATTGAGTGCCCTGCGTGTGTCATGAGTGTCCTACGTGGGTCATTGTGTGTCCTACGTGGGTCATGAGTGCCCTGCATGGGTTATTGAGTGTACTGCGTGTGCCATTGAGTAACCTGCGTGCGTCATTGAGTGTCTTGCGTGGGTCATTGAGTGTCCTGTGTGGGTCGTTAGTGTCCTGCGTGGGTCATTGAGTGTCCTGCGTGGGTCATGAGTGTCCTGCGTGGGACTTTGAGTGTCCTGTGTGGGTCATGAGTGTCCTGCGTGGGCCATTGTGTGTCCTGCGTGGGTGATTCAGTGTCCTGCGTGGGTCATTGAGTGTCCTGCGTGGGTCATGGGTGTCCTGCGTGGGTGATTCAGTGTCCTGCGTGGCTCATGAGTGTCCTGCGTGGGTCATTGAGTGACCTGCATGAGTCATGACTGTCCTGCGTGGGTCATTGAGTGTCCAGCGTGGGTCATTGAGAGTCGTGTGTGGGTCATTGAGTGGCTGTGTTGGTTATTGAGTGTCGTACGTGGGTCATTGAGTGTCCTACGTGGGTCATGAGTGTCCTGCATGGGTCATTGAGTGTCCTGCGTGGGCCATTGAGTATCCTGCGTGGGTCATTGTGTGCCTTGCATGGGTCATTGAGTGTCCTGTGTGGGTCATGAGTGTCCTGCGTGGGTCATTGAGTGTCCTGCATGGGTCATGAGTGTCCTGCGTGGGCCATTGAGTGTCCTGTGTGGGTCCTTGAGTGTCCTGTGTGTGTCATTGAGTGACCTGCGTGGGTCATGAGTGTCCTGCCTTGGTCATGAGTGTCCTGCGTGGGCCATTGAGTGTCCTGTGTTGGTCATTGAGTGTCCTACGTGGGTCATTGAGTGTCCTACGTGGGTCATGAGTGTCCTGCATGGGTCATTGAGTGTCCTGCGTGAGTCATGACTGTCCTGCGTGGGTCATTGAGTGTCCAGCGTGGGTCATTGAGAGCCCTGTGTGGGTCATTGAGTGTACTGCATGGGTCATGAGTGTCCTGCGTGGGTCATTGAGTGTCCTGTGTTGGTCATTGAGTGTCCTACGTGGGTCATTGAGTGTCCTACGTGGGTCATGAGTGTCCTGCATGGGTCATTGAGGGTCCTGCGTGGGCCATTGAGTATCCTGCTTGGGTCATGAGTGTCCTGCGTGGGACATTGAGTGTCCTGCATGGGTCAGTGTGTGTCCAGCGTGGGTCATTGAGAGTCGTGCGTGGGTCATTGAGTGGCTGTGTTGGTTATTGAGTGTCGTACGTGGGTCATTGAGTGTCCTGCATGGGTCATTGAGTGTCCTACGTAGGTCATTGAGTGTCCTGCGTGGGTCATGAGTGACCTGCGTGGGTCATTGAGTGTACTGCGTGTGTCATGAGTGTCCTGCGTGGGTCATTGAGTGTCCTGTGTGGGTCATGAGTGTCCTACGTGGGTCATTGAGTGTCCTGTTTGGGTCATGAGTGTCCAGCGTGGGTCATTGAGAGTCGTGCGTGGGTCATTGAGTGGCTGTGTTGGTCATTGGGTGTCCTGCATGGGTCATTGAGTGTCCTGCATGGGTCATTGAGTGTCCTCTGTGGGTCATTGAGTGTCCTGCGTGGGTCATGAGTGTCCTGCGTGGGTCATTGAGTGTCCTGCGTGGGTCATTGAGTGTCCTGTGTGGGTCATGAGTGTCCTGCGTGGGTCATGAGTGTCCTGCGTGTGTCATTGAGTGTCCTGCACGGGTCATTGAGTGACCTGCGTGGGTTATGGGTGTCCTGCGTGGGTGATTCATTGTCCTTCGTGGGTCATTGAGTGTCCGGCGTGGGTCATGAGGGTCCTGCGTGGGACATTGAGGGCCCTGCGTGTGTCATGAGTGTCCTACGTGGGTCATTGTGTGTCCTACGTGGGTCATGAGTCTCCTGCATGGGTCATTGAGTGTCCTGCGTGTGCCATTGAGTATCCTGCGTGCGTCATTGAGTGCCTTGCATGGGTCATGAGTGCCCTGTGTGGGTCATGAGTGTCCTGTGTGGGGTTATTTAGTGCCCTGTGTGGGTCATTGAGTGTCCTGCATGTGTCATTGAGTGTCCTGCGTGGGCCATTGAGTATCCTGCGTGGGTCATGAGTGTCCTGCGTGGGACATTGAGTGTCCTGCATGGGTCATTGAGTGTCCTGCGTGTGTCATGGGTGTCCTGCGTGTGTGATTCAGTGTCCTGCGTGGGTCATTGAGTGTCCTGCGTGGGTCATGGGTGTCCTGCGTGGGTGATTCAGTGTCCTGCGTGGCTCATGAGTGTCCTGCGTGGGTCATTGAGTGACCTGCATGAGTCATGACTGTCCTGCGTGGGTCATTGAGTGTCCAGCGTGGGTCATTGAGAGTCGTGTGTGGGTCATTGAGTGGCTGTGTTGGTTATTGAGTGTCGTACGTGGGTCATTGAGTGTCCTACGTGGGTCATGAGTGTCCTGCATGGGTCATTGAGTGTCCTGCGTGGGCCATTGAGTATCCTGCGTGGGTCATTGTGTGCCTTGCATGGGTCATTGAGTGTCCTGTGTGGGTCATGAGTGTCCTGCGTGGGTCATTGAGTGTCCTGCATGGGTCATGAGTGTCCTGCGTGGGCCATTGAGTGTCCTGTGTGGGTCCTTGAGTGTCCTGTGTGTGTCATTGAGTGACCTGCGTGGGTCATGAGTGTCCTGCCTTGGTCATGAGTGTCCTGCGTGGGCCATTGAGTGTCCTGTGTTGGTCATTGAGTGTCCTATGTGGGTCATTGAGTGTCCTACGTGGGTCATGAGTGTCCTGCATGGGTCATTGAGTGTCCTGCGTGAGTCATGACTGTCCTGCGTGGGTCATTGAGTGTCCAGCGTGGGTCATTGAGAGCCCTGTGTGGGTCATTGAGTGTACTGCATGGGTCATGAGTGTCCTGCGTGGGTCATTGAGTGTCCTGTGTTGGTCATTGAGTGTCCTACGTGGGTCATTGAGTGTCCTGCGTGGGTCATGCGTGTCCTGCATGGGTCATTGAGTGTCCTGCGTGTGTCATGGGTGTCCTGCGTGTGTGATTCAGTGTCCTGCGTGGGTCATTGAGTGTCCTGCGTGGGTCATGGGTGTCCTGCGTGGGTGATTCAGTGTCCTGCGTGGCTCATGAGTGTCCTGCGTGGGTCATTGAGTGACCTGCATGAGTCATGACTGTCCTGCGTGGGTCATTGAGTGTCCAGCGTGGGTCATTGAGAGTCGTGTGTGGGTCATTGAGTGGCTGTGTTGGTTATTGAGTGTCGTACGTGGGTCATTGAGTGTCCTACGTGGGTCATGAGTGTCCTGCATGGGTCATTGAGTGTCCTGCGTGGGCCATTGAGTATCCTGCGTGGGTCATTGTGTGCCTTGCATGGGTCATTGAGTGTCCTGTGTGGGTCATGAGTGTCCTGCGTGGGTCATTGAGTGTCCTGCATGGGTCATGAGTGTCCTGCGTGGGCCATTGAGTGTCCTGTGTGGGTCCTTGAGTGTCCTGTGTGTGTCATTGAGTGACCTGCGTGGGTCATGAGTGTCCTGCCTTGGTCATGAGTGTCCTGCGTGGGCCATTGAGTGTCCTGTGTGGGTCATTGAGTGTACTGCATGGGTCATGAGTGTCCTGCGTGGGTCATTGAGTGTCCTGTGTTGGTCATTGAGTGTCCTACGTGGGTCATTGAGTGTCCTACGTGGGTCATGAGTGTCCTGCATGGGTCATTGAGGGTCCTGCGTGGGCCATTGAGTATCCTGCTTGGGTCATGAGTGTCCTGCGTGGGACATTGAGTGTCCTGCATGGGTCAGTGTGTGTCCAGCGTGGGTCATTGAGAGTCGTGCGTGGGTCATTGAGTGGCTGTGTTGGTTATTGAGTGTCGTACGTGGGTCATTGAGTGTCCTGCATGGGTCATTGAGTGTCCTACGTAGGTCATTGAGTGTCCTGCGTGGGTCATGAGTGACCTGCGTGGGTCATTGAGTGTACTGCGTGTGTCATGAGTGTCCTGCGTGGGTCATTGAGTGTCCTGTGTGGGTCATGAGTGTCCTACGTGGGTCATTGAGTGTCCTGTTTGGGTCATGAGTGTCCAGCGTGGGTCATTGAGAGTCGTGCGTGGGTCATTGAGTGGCTGTGTTGGTCATTGGGTGTCCTGCATGGGTCATTGAGTGTCCTGCATGGGTCATTGAGTGTCCTCTGTGGGTCATTGAGTGTCCTGCGTGGGTCATGAGTGTCCTGCGTGGGTCATTGAGTGTCCTGCGTGGGTCATTGAGTGTCCTGTGTGGGTCATGAGTGTCCTGCGTGGGTCATGAGTGTCCTGCGTGTGTCATTGAGTGTCCTGCACGGGTCATTGAGTGACCTGCGTGGGTTATGGGTGTCCTGCGTGGGTGATTCATTGTCCTTCGTGGGTCATTGAGTGTCCGGCGTGGGTCATGAGGGTCCTGCGTGGGACATTGAGGGCCCTGCGTGTGTCATGAGTGTCCTACGTGGGTCATTGTGTGTCCTACGTGGGTCATGAGTCTCCTGCATGGGTCATTGAGTGTCCTGCGTGTGCCATTGAGTATCCTGCGTGCGTCATTGAGTGCCTTGCATGGGTCATGAGTGCCCTGTGTGGGTCATGAGTGTCCTGTGTGGGGTTATTTAGTGCCCTGTGTGGGTCATTGAGTGTCCTGCATGTGTCATTGAGTGTCCTGCGTGGGCCATTGAGTATCCTGCGTGGGTCATGAGTGTCCTGCGTGGGACATTGAGTGTCCTGCATGGGTCATTGAGTGTCCTGCGTGTGTCATGGGTGTCCTGCGTGTGTGATTCAGTGTCCTGCGTGGGTCATGAGTGTCCTGCGTGGGTCATTGAGTGTCCTGCGTGGGTCATGAGTGTCCTGCGTGGGACATTGAGTGTCCTGCATGGGTCAAGAGTGTCCTGCGTTGGCCATTGAGTGTCCCGCGTGGGTCATTGAGAGTCGTGCGTGGGTCATTGAGTGGCTGTGTTGGTTATTGAGTGTCGTACGTGGGTCATTGAGTGTCCTGCGTGGGTCATGACTGACCTGCGTGGGTCATTGAGTGTACTGCGTGGGTCATGAGTGTCCTGCGTGGGTCATTGAGTGTCCTGTGTGGGTCATGAGTGTCCTACGTGGGTCATTGAGTGTCCTGTTTGGGTCATGAGTGTCCAGCGTGGGTCATTGAGAGTCGTGCGTTGGTCATTGAGTGGCTGTGTTGGTCATTGAGTGTCCTGCATGGGTCATTGAGTGTCCTGCATGGGTCATTGCGTGTCCTACGTGGTTCATTGAGTGTCCTGCGTGGGTCATGAGTGTCCTGCGTGGGTCATTGAGTGTCCTGCGTGGGTCATTGAGTGTCCTGTGTGGGTCATTAGTGTCCTGCGTGGGTCATGAGTGTCCTGCGTGTGTCATTGAGTGTCCTGCATGGGTCATTGAGTGACCTGCATGGGTTATGGGTGTCCTGCGTGGGTGATTCAGTGTCCTGCGTGGGTCATGAGTGTCCTGCGTGGGTCATTGAGTGTCCTGCGTCGGTCATGAGTGTCCTGCGTGGGTCATTGAGTGTCCTGCGTGGGACATTGAGTGCACTGCGTGTGTCATGAGTGTCCTACGTGGGTCATTGTGTGGCCTACGTGGGTCATGAGTGTCCTGCATGGGTCATTGAGTGTCCTGCGTGTGCCATTGAGTATTTTGCGTGCGTCATTGAGTGTCTTGCATGGGTCATTGAGTGTCGTGTGTGGGTCATGAGTGTCCTGCGTGGGTCATTGAGTGTCCTGTGTGGGTCATTGAGTGTCCTGCGTGGGTCATTCAGTGTCCTGCGTGGGTCGTGGGTGTCCGGCGTGGGTGATTCAGTGTCCTGCGTGGGTCATGAGTGTCCTGCGTGGGTCATTGAGTGTCCTGCGTGGGTCATTGAGTGTCCTGCCTGGGTCATGAGTGTCCTACGTGGGTCATTGAGTGTCCTGCGTGTGCCATTGAGTATCCTGCGTGCGTCATTGAGTGTCTTGCATGGGTCATTGAGTGTCGTGTGTGGGTCATGAGTGTCCTGCGTGGGTCATTGAGTGTCCTGTGTGGGTCATGAGTGTCCTGCATGGGTCATTCAGTGTCCTGCGTGGGTCATGGGTGACCGGCGTGGGTGATTCAGTGTCCTGCGTGGGTCATGAGTGTCCTGCGTGGGTCATTGAGTGTCCTGCGTGGGTCATTGAGTGTCCTGCCTGGGTCATGAGTGTCCTGCGTGGGACATTGAGTGTCCTGCGTGGGTCATGAGTGTCCTGCGTGGGCCATTGAGTGTCCTGCGTGGGTGATTCAGTGTCCTGCGTGGGTCATTGAGTGTCCTGCGTGGGTCATGGGTGTCCTGCGTGGGTGATTCAGTGTCCTGCGTGGGTCATGAGTGTCCTGCGTGGGTCATTGAGTGTCCTGCGTGAGTCATGACCGTCCTGCGTGGGGCATTGAGTGTCCTGCGTGGGTCATGAGTGACCTGCGTGGGTCATTGAGTTTACTGCGTGGGTCATGAGTGTCCTGCGTGGGTCATTGAGTGTCCTGCGTGGGTCATGAGTGACCTGCGTGGGTCATTGAGTTTACTGCGTGGGTCATGAGTGTCCTGCGTGGGTCATTGAGTGTCCTGTGTGGGTCATGAGTGTCCTACGTGGGTCATTGAGTGTCCTGTTTGGGTCATGAGTGTCCAGCGTGGGTCATTGAGAGTCGTGCGTGGGTCATTGAGTGGCTGTGTTGGTTATTGAGTGTCCTGCATGGGTCATTGAGTGTCCTGCATGGGTCATTGAGTGTCCTACGTGGGTCATTGAGTGTCCTGCGTGGGTCATGAGTGTCCTGCGTGGGTCATTGAGTGTCCTGCGTGGGTCATTGAGTGTCCTGTGTGGGTCATGAGTGTCCTGCGTGGGTCATGAGTGTCCTGCGTGTGTCATTGAGTGTCCTGCACGGGTCATTGAGTGACCTGCGTGGGTTATGGGTGTCCTGCGTGGGTGATTCATTGTCCTTCGTGGGTCATTGAGTGTCATGCGTGGGTCATGAGGGTCCTGCGTGGGACATTGAGTGCCCTGCGTGTGTCATGAGTGTGCTACGTGGGTCATTGTGTGTCCTACGTGGGTCATGAGTGTCCTGCATGGGTCATTGAGTGTCCTGCATGTGCCATTGAGTATCCTGCGTGCGTCATTGAGTGCCTTGCATGGGTCATGAGTGTCCTGTGTGGGTCATGAGTGTCCTGTGTGGGGTCATTGAGTGCCCTGTGTGGGTCATTGAGTGTCCTGCATGTGTCATTGAGTGTCCTGCGTGGGCCATTTATAATCCTGCGTGGGTCATGAGTGTCCTGCGTGCGACATTGAGTGTCCTGCATGGGTCATTGAGTGTCCTGCGTGTGTCATGGGTGTCCTGCGTGGGTGATTCAGTGTCCTGCGTGGATCATGAGTGTCCTGCGTGGGTCATTGAGTGTCCTGCATGGGTCATGAGTGTCCTGCGTGGGTCATTGAGTGTCCTGCGTGGGTCATGAGTGTCCTGCGTGGGACATTGAGTGTCCTGCATGGGTCAAGAGTGTCCTGCGTTGGCCATTGAGTGTCCAGCGTGGGTCATTGAGAGTCGTGCGTGGGTCATTGAGTGGCTGTGTTGGTTATTGAGTGTCGTACATGGGTCATTGAGTGTCCTGCATGGGTCATTGAGTGTCCTACGTGGGTCATTGAGTGTCCTGCGTGGGTCATGACTGACCTGCGTGGGTCATTGAGTGTACTGCGTGGGTCATGAGTGTCCTGCGTGGGTCATTGAGTGTCCTGTGTGGGTCATGAGTGTCCTACGTGGGTCATTGAGTGTCCTGTTTGGGTCATGAGTGTCCAGCGTGGGTCATTGAGAGTCGTGCGTTGGTCATTGAGTGGCTGTGTTGGTCATTGAGTGTCCTGCATGGGTCATTGAGTGTCCTGCATGGTCATTGCGTGTCCTACGTGGTTCATTGAGTGTCCTGCGTGGGTCATGAGTGTCCTGCGTGGGTCATTGAGTGTCCTGCGTGGGTCATTGAGTGTCCTGTGTGGGTCATTAGTGTCCTGCGTGGGTCATGAGTGTCCTGCGTGTTTCATTGAGTGTCCTGCGTGGGTCATGAGTGTCCTGCGTGGGTCATTGAGTGTCCTGCGTCGGTCATGAGTGTCCTGCGTGGGTCATTGAGTGTCCTGCGTGGGACATTGAGTGCACTGCGTGTGTCATGAGTGTCCTACGTGGGTCATTGTGTGGCCTACGTGGGTCATGAGTGTCCTGCATGGGTCATTGAGTGTCCTGCGTGTGCCATTGAGTATCCTGCGTGCGTCATTGAGTGTCTTGCATGGGTCATTGAGTGTCGTGTGTGGGTCATGAGTGTCCTGCGTGGGTCATTGAGTGTCCTGTGTGGGTGATTCAGTGTCATGCGTGGGTCATTCAGTGTCCTGCGTGGGTCGTGGGTGTCCGGCGTGGGTGATTCAGTGTCCTGCGTGGGTCATGAGTGTCCTGCGTGGGTCATTGAGTGTCCTGCGTGGGTCATTGAGTGTCCTGCCTGGGTCATGAGTGTCCTACGTGGGTCATTGAGTGTCCTGCGTGTGCCATTGAGTATCCTGCGTGCGTCATTGAGTGTCTTGCATGGGTCATTGAGTGTCGTGTGTGGGTCATGAGTGTCCTGCGTGGGTCATTGAGTGTCCTGTGTGGGTCATGAGTGTCCTGCATGGGTCATTCAGTGTCCTGCGTGGGTCATGGGTGTCCGGCGTGGGTGATTCAGTGTCCTGCGTGGGTCATGAGTGTCCTGCGTGGGTCATTGAGTGTCCTGCGTGGGTCATTGAGTGTCCTGCCCGGGGCCATGAGTGTCCTGCGTGGGACATTGAGTGTCCTGCGTGGGTCATGAGTGTCCTACGTGGGTCATTGAGTGTCCTACGTGGGTCATGAGTGTCCTGCATGGGTCATTGAGTGACCTGTGTGGGCCATTGAGTATCCTGCGTGGGTCATTGAGTGTCTTGCATGGGACATTGAGTGTCCTGCGTGGGTCATGAGTGTCCTACGTGGGTCATTGAGTGTCCTGCGTGGGTCATGAGTGTCCTGCATGGGTCATTGAGTGTCCTGTGTGGGCCATTGAGTATCCTGCGTGGGTCATTGAGTGTCTTGCATGGGTCATTGAGTGTCCTGTGTGGGTCATGAGTGTCCTGCATGGGTCATGAGTGTCCTGCGTGGGTCATTGAGTGTCCTGTGTGGGTCATGAGTGTCCTGCGTGGGTCATTGAATGTCCTGCGTGGGTCATTAGTGTCCTGCGTGGGTCATTGAGTGTGCTGCGTGTGTCATTGAGTGTCCTGCGTGGGACATTGAGTGTCCTGCGTGGGTCATGAGTGTCCTGCGTGGGTCATTGAGTGTGCTGCGTGTGTCATTGAGTGTCCTGCGTGGGACATTGAGTGTCCTGCGTGGGCCATTGAGTGTCCTGCGTTGGTCATTGAGTGTCCTGTGTGGGTCATGAGTGTCCTGCGTGGATCATGAGTGTCCTGCCTTGGTCATTGAGTGTCCTGTGTGGGCCATGAGTGTCCTGCGTGGGTCATTGAGTGTCCTGCGTGGGTCACGAGTGTCCTGCGTGGGTCATTGAGTGTCCTGTTTGGGTCATGAGTGTCCAGCGTGGGTCATTGAGAGTCCTGCGTGGGTCATTGAGTGGGCGGTGTTGGTCATTGAGAGTCCTACGTGGGTCATTGAGTGTCCTGCGTGGGTCATGAGTGTCCTGCATGGGTCATTGAGTGTCCTGCGTGGGCCATTGAGTATCCTGCGTGGGCCATTGAGTATCCTGCGTGGGTCATTGAGTGTCCTGTGTGGGTCATTGAGTGTCCTGTGTGGGCCATTGAGAGTCCTGCGTGGGTCATTGAGTGGCCGGTGTTGGTCATTGAGAGTCCTACGTGGGTCATTGAGTGTCCTGCGTGGGTCATGAGAGTCCTGCATGGGTCATTGAGTGTCCTGCGTGGGCCTTTGAGTATCCTGCGTGGTTCATTGAGTGTCCTGCGTGTGTCACTGAGTGTCCTGCGTGGGCCATTGAGTGTCCAGCGTGGGTCATTGAGAGTCGTGCGTGGGTCATTGAGTGGCTGTGTTGGTTATTGAGTGTCGTACATGGGTCATTGAGTGTCCTGCATGGGTCATTGAGTGTCCTACGTGGGTCATTGAGTGTCCTGCGTGGGTCATGACTGACCTGCGTGGGTCATTGAGTGTACTGCGTGGGTCATGAGTGTCCTGCGTGAGTCATTGAGTGTCCTGTGTGGGTCATGAGTGTCCTACGTGGGTCATTGAGTGTCCTGTTTGGGTCATGAGTGTCCAGCGTGGGTCATTGAGAGTCGTGCGTTGGTCATTGAGTGGCTGTGTTGGTCATTGAGTGTCCTGCATGGGTCATTGAGTGTCCTGCATGGGTCATTGCGTGTCCTACGTGGTTCATTGAGTGTCCTGCGTGGGTCATGAGTGTCCTGCGTGGGTCATTGAGTGTCCTGCGTGGGTCATTGAGTGTCCTGTGTGGGTCATTAGTGTCCTGCGTGGGTCATGAGTGTCCTGCGTGTGTCATTGAGTGTCCTGCATGGGTCATTGAGTGACCTGCATGGGTTATGGGTGTCCTGCGTGGGTGATTCAGTGTCCTGCGTGGGTCATGAGTGTCCTGCGTGGGTCATTGAGTGTCCTGCGTCGGTCATGAGTGTCCTGCGTGGGTCATTGAGTGTCCTGCGCGGGACATTGAGTGCACTGCGTGTGTCATGAGTGTCCTACGTGGGTCATTGTGTGACCTACGTGGGTCATGAGTGTCCTGCATGGGTCATTGAGTGTCCTGCGTGTGCCATTGAGTATCCTGCGTGCGTCATTGAGTGTCTTGCATGGGTCATTGAGTGTCGTGTGTGGGTCATGAGTGTCCTGCGTGGGTCATTGAGTGTCCTGTGTGGGTCATTGAGTGTCCTGCGTGGGTCATTCAGTGTCCTGCGTGGGTCGTGGGTGTCCGGCGTGGGTGATTCAGTGTCCTGCGTGGGTCATGAGTGTCCTGCGTGGGTCATTGAGTGTCCTGCGTGGGTCATTGAGTGTCCTGCCTGGGTCATGAGTGTCCTACGTGGGTCATTGAGTGTCCTGCGTGTGCCATTGAGTATCCTGCGTGCGTCATTGAGTGTCTTGCATGGGTCATTGAGTGTCGTGTGTGGGTCATGAGTGTCCTGCGTGGGTCATTGAGTGTCCTGTGTGGGTCATGAGTGTCCTGCATGGGTCATTCAGTGTCCTGCGTGGGTCATGGGTGACCGGCGTGGGTGATTCAGTGTCCTGCGTGGGTCATGAGTGTCCTGCGTGGGTCATTGAGTGTCCTGCGTGGGTCATTGAGTGTCCTGCCTGGGTCATGAGTGTCCTGCGTGGGACATTGAGTGTCCTGCGTGGGTCATGAGTGTCCTGCGTGGGCCATTGAGTGTCCTGCGTGGGTGATTCAGTGTCCTGCGTGGGTCATTGAGTGTCCTGCGTGGGTCATGGGTGTCCTGCGTGGGTGATTCAGTGTCCTGCGTGGGTCATGAGTGTCCTGCGTGGGTCATTGAGTGTCCTGCGTGAGTCATGACCGTCCTGCGTGGGGCATTGAGTGTCCTGCGTGGGTCATGAGTGACCTGCGTGGGTCATTGAGTTTACTGCGTGGGTCATGAGTGTCCTGCGTGGGTCATTGAGTGTCCTGCGTGGGTCATGAGTGACCTGCGTGGGTCATTGAGTTTACTGCGTGGGTCATGAGTGTCCTGCGTGGGTCATTGAGTGTCCTGTGTGGGTCATGAGTGTCCTACGTGGGTCATTGAGTGTCCTGTTTGGGTCATGAGTGTCCAGCGTGGGTCATTGAGAGTCGTGCGTGGGTCATTGAGTGGCTGTGTTGGTTATTGAGTGTCCTGCATGGGTCATTGAGTGTCCTGCATGGGTCATTGAGTGTCCTACGTGGGTCATTGAGTGTCCTGCGTGGGTCATGAGTGTCCTGCGTGGGTCATTGAGTGTCCTGCGTGGGTCATTGAGTGTCCTGTGTGGGTCATGAGTGTCCTGCGTGGGTCATGAGTGTCCTGCGTGTGTCATTGAGTGTCCTGCACGGGTCATTGAGTGACCTGCGTGGGTTATGGGTGTCCTGCGTGGGTGATTCATTGTCCTTCGTGGGTCATTGAGTGTCATGCGTGGGTCATGAGGGTCCTGCGTGGGACATTGAGTGCCCTGCGTGTGTCATGAGTGTGCTACGTGGGTCATTGTGTGTCCTACGTGGGTCATGAGTGTCCTGCATGGGTCATTGAGTGTCCTGCATGTGCCATTGAGTATCCTGCGTGGGTCATGAGTGTCCTGTGTGGGGTCATTGAGTGCCCTGTGTGGGTCATTGAGTGTCCTGCATGTGCCATTGAGTATCCTGCGTGGGTCATTAGTGTCCTGCGTGGGTCATTGAGTGTGCTGCGTGTGTCATTGAGTGTCCTGCGTGGGACATTGAGTGTCCTGCGTGGGTCATGAGTGTCCTGCGTGGGTCATTGAGTGTGCTGCGTGTGTCATTGAGTGTCCTGCGTGGGACATTGAGTGTCCTGCGTGGGCCATTGAGTGTCCTGCGTTGGTCATTGAGTGTCCTGTGTGGGTCATGAGTGTCCTGCGTGGATCATGAGTGTCCTGCCTTGGTCATTGAGTGTCCTGTGTGGGCCATGAGTGTCCTGCGTGGGTCATTGAGTGTCCTGCGTGGGTCACGAGTGTCCTGCGTGGGTCATTGAGTGTCCTGTTTGGGTCATGAGTGTCCAGCGTGGGTCATTGAGAGTCCTGCGTGGGTCATTGAGTGGGCGGTGTTGGTCATTGAGAGTCCTACGTGGGTCATTGAGTGTCCTGCGTGGGTCATGAGTGTCCTGCATGGGTCATTGAGTGTCCTGCGTGGGCCATTGAGTATCCTGCGTGGGCCATTGAGTATCCTGCGTGGGTCATTGAGTGTCCTGTGTGGGTCATTGAGTGTCCTGTGTGGGCCATTGAGAGTCCTGCGTGGGTCATTGAGTGGCCGGTGTTGGTCATTGAGAGTCCTACGTGGGTCATTGAGTGTCCTGCGTGGGTCATGAGAGTCCTGCATGGGTCATTGAGTGTCCTGCGTGGGCCTTTGAGTATCCTGCGTGGTTCATTGAGTGTCCTGCGTGTGTCACTGAGTGTCCTGCGTGGGCCATTGAGTGTCCAGCGTGGGTCATTGAGAGTCGTGCGTGGGTCATTGAGTGGCTGTGTTGGTTATTGAGTGTCGTACATGGGTCATTGAGTGTCCTGCATGGGTCATTGAGTGTCCTACGTGGGTCATTGAGTGTCCTGCGTGGGTCATGACTGACCTGCGTGGGTCATTGAGTGTACTGCGTGGGTCATGAGTGTCCTGCGTGAGTCATTGAGTGTCCTGTGTGGGTCATGAGTGTCCTACGTGGGTCATTGAGTGTCCTGTTTGGGTCATGAGTGTCCAGCGTGGGTCATTGAGAGTCGTGCGTTGGTCATTGAGTGGCTGTGTTGGTCATTGAGTGTCCTGCATGGGTCATTGAGTGTCCTGCATGGGTCATTGCGTGTCCTACGTGGTTCATTGAGTGTCCTGCGTGGGTCATGAGTGTCCTGCGTGGGTCATTGAGTGTCCTGCGTGGGTCATTGAGTGTCCTGTGTGGGTCATTAGTGTCCTGCGTGGGTCATGAGTGTCCTGCGTGTGTCATTGAGTGTCCTGCATGGGTCATTGAGTGACCTGCATGGGTTATGGGTGTCCTGCGTGGGTGATTCAGTGTCCTGCGTGGGTCATGAGTGTCCTGCGTGGGTCATTGAGTGTCCTGCGTCGGTCATGAGTGTCCTGCGTGGGTCATTGAGTGTCCTGCGCGGGACATTGAGTGCACTGCGTGTGTCATGAGTGTCCTACGTGGGTCATTGTGTGACCTACGTGGGTCATGAGTGTCCTGCATGGGTCATTGAGTGTCCTGCGTGTGCCATTGAGTATCCTGCGTGCGTCATTGAGTGTCTTGCATGGGTCATTGAGTGTCGTGTGTGGGTCATGAGTGTCCTGCGTGGGTCATTGAGTGTCCTGTGTGGGTCATTGAGTGTCCTGCGTGGGTCATTCAGTGTCCTGCGTGGGTCGTGGGTGTCCGGCGTGGGTGATTCAGTGTCCTGCGTGGGTCATGAGTGTCCTGCGTGGGTCATTGAGTGTCCTGCGTGGGTCATTGAGTGTCCTGCCTGGGTCATGAGTGTCCTACGTGGGTCATTGAGTGTCCTGCGTGTGCCATTGAGTATCCTGCGTGCGTCATTGAGTGTCTTGCATGGGTCATTGAGTGTCGTGTGTGGGTCATGAGTGTCCTGCGTGGGTCATTGAGTGTCCTGTGTGGGTCATGAGTGTCCTGCATGGGTCATTCAGTGTCCTGCGTGGGTCATGGGTGACCGGCGTGGGTGATTCAGTGTCCTGCGTGGGTCATGAGTGTCCTGCGTGGGTCATTGAGTGTCCTGCGTGGGTCATTGAGTGTCCTGCCTGGGTCATGAGTGTCCTGCGTGGGACATTGAGTGTCCTGCGTGGGTCATGAGTGTCCTGCGTGGGCCATTGAGTGTCCTGCGTGGGTGATTCAGTGTCCTGCGTGGGTCATTGAGTGTCCTGCGTGGGTCATGGGTGTCCTGCGTGGGTGATTCAGTGTCCTGCGTGGGTCATGAGTGTCCTGCGTGGGTCATTGAGTGTCCTGCGTGAGTCATGACCGTCCTGCGTGGGGCATTGAGTGTCCTGCGTGGGTCATGAGTGACCTGCGTGGGTCATTGAGTTTACTGCGTGGGTCATGAGTGTCCTGCGTGGGTCATTGAGTGTCCTGCGTGGGTCATGAGTGACCTGCGTGGGTCATTGAGTTTACTGCGTGGGTCATGAGTGTCCTGCGTGGGTCATTGAGTGTCCTGTGTGGGTCATGAGTGTCCTACGTGGGTCATTGAGTGTCCTGTTTGGGTCATGAGTGTCCAGCGTGGGTCATTGAGAGTCGTGCGTGGGTCATTGAGTGGCTGTGTTGGTTATTGAGTGTCCTGCATGGGTCATTGAGTGTCCTGCATGGGTCATTGAGTGTCCTACGTGGGTCATTGAGTGTCCTGCGTGGGTCATGAGTGTCCTGCGTGGGTCATTGAGTGTCCTGCGTGGGTCATTGAGTGTCCTGTGTGGGTCATGAGTGTCCTGCGTGGGTCATGAGTGTCCTGCGTGTGTCATTGAGTGTCCTGCACGGGTCATTGAGTGACCTGCGTGGGTTATGGGTGTCCTGCGTGGGTGATTCATTGTCCTTCGTGGGTCATTGAGTGTCATGCGTGGGTCATGAGGGTCCTGCGTGGGACATTGAGTGCCCTGCGTGTGTCATGAGTGTGCTACGTGGGTCATTGTGTGTCCTACGTGGGTCATGAGTGTCCTGCATGGGTCATTGAGTGTCCTGCATGTGCCATTGAGTATCCTGCGTGGGTCATGAGTGTCCTGTGTGGGGTCATTGAGTGCCCTGTGTGGGTCATTGAGTGTCCTGCATGTGTCATTGAGTGTCCTGCGTGGGCCATTTATAATCCTGCGTGGGTCATGAGTGTCCTGCGTGCGACATTGAGTGTCCTGCATGGGTCATTGAGTGTCCTGCGTGTGTCATGGGTGTCCTGCGTGGGTGATTCAGTGTCCTGCGTGGATCATGAGTGTCCTGCGTGGGTCATTGAGTGTCCTGCATGGGTCATGAGTGTCCTGCGTGGGTCATTGAGTGTCCTGCGTGGGTCATGAGTGTCCTGCGTGGGACATTGAGTGTCCTGCATGGGTCAAGAGTGTCCTGCGTTGGCCATTGAGTGTCCAGCGTGGGTCATTGAGAGTCGTGCGTGGGTCATTGAGTGGCTGTGTTGGTTATTGAGTGTCGTACATGGGTCATTGAGTGTCCTGCATGGGTCATTGAGTGTCCTACGTGGGTCATTGAGTGTCCTGCGTGGGTCATGACTGACCTGCGTGGGTCATTGAGTGTACTGCGTGGGTCATGAGTGTCCTGCGTGGGTCATTGAGTGTCCTGTGTGGGTCATGAGTGTCCTACGTGGGTCATTGAGTGTCCTGTTTGGGTCATGAGTGTCCAGCGTGGGTCATTGAGAGTCGTGCGTTGGTCATTGAGTGGCTGTGTTGGTCATTGAGTGTCCTGCATGGGTCATTGAGTGTCCTGCATGGGTCATTGCGTGTCCTACGTGGTTCATTGAGTGTCCTGCGTGGGTCATGAGTGTCCTGCGTGGGTCATTGAGTGTCCTGCGTGGGTCATTGAGTGTCCTGTGTGGGTCATTAGTGTCCTGCGTGGGTCATGAGTGTCCTGCGTGTGTCATTGAGTGTCCTGCGTGGGTCATGAGTGTCCTGCGTGGGTCATTGAGTGTCCTGCGTCGGTCATGAGTGTCCTGCGTGGGTCATTGAGTGTCCTGCGTGGGACATTGAGTGCACTGCGTGTGTCATGAGTGTCCTACGTGGGTCATTGTGTGGCCTACGTGGGTCATGAGTGTCCTGCATGGGTCATTGAGTGTCCTGCGTGTGCCATTGAGTATCCTGCGTGCGTCATTGAGTGTCTTGCATGGGTCATTGAGTGTCGTGTGTGGGTCATGAGTGTCCTGCGTGGGTCATTGAGTGTCCTGTGTGGGTCATTGAGTGTCCTGCATGTGTCATTGAGTGTCCTGCGTGGGCCATTGAGTATCCTGCGTGGGTCATGAGTGTCCTGCGTGGGACATTGAGTGTCCTGCATGGGTCATTGAGTGTCCTGCGTGTGTCATGGGTGTCCTGCGTGGATGATTCAGTGTCCTGCGTGGATCATGAGTGTCCTGCGTGGGTCATTGAGTGTCCTGCATGGGTCATGAGTGTCCTGCGTGGGTCATTGAGTGTCCTGCGTGGGTCATGAGTGTCCTGCGTGGGACATTGAGTGTCCTGCATGGGTCAAGAGTGTCCTGCGTTGGCCATTGAGTGTCCCGCGTGGGTCATTGAGAGTCGTGCGTGGGTCATTGAGTGGCTGTGTTGGTTATTGAGTGTCGTACGTGGGTCATTGAGTGTCCTGCATGGGTCATTGAGTGTCCTACGTGGGTCATTGAGTGTCCTGCGTGGGTCATGACTGACCTGCGTGGGTCATTGAGTGTACTGCGTGGGTCATGAGTGTCCTGCGTGGGTCATTGAGTGTCCTGTGTGGGTCATGAGTGTCCTACGTGGGTCATTGAGTGTCCTGTTTGGGTCATGAGTGTCCAGCGTGGGTCATTGAGAGTCGTGCGTTGGTCATTGAGTGGCTGTGTTGGTCATTGAGTGTCCTGCATGGGTCATTGAGTGTCCTGCATGGGTCATTGCGTGTCCTACGTGGTTCATTGAGTGTCCTGCGTGGGTCATGAGTGTCCTGCGTGGGTCATTGAGTGTCCTGCGTGGGTCATTGAGTGTCCTGTGTGGGTCATTAGTGTCCTGCGTGGGTCATGAGTGTCCTGCGTGTGTCATTGAGTGTCCTGCATGGGTCATTGAGTGACCTGCATGGGTTATGGGTGTCCTGCGTGGGTGATTCAGTGTCCTGCGTGGGTCATGAGTGTCCTGCGTGGGTCATTGAGTGTCCTGCGTCGGTCATGAGTGTCCTGCGTGGGTCATTGAGTGTCCTGCGTGGGACATTGAGTGCACTGCGTGTGTCATGAGTGTCCTACGTGGGTCATTGTGTGGCCTACGTGGGTCATGAGTGTCCTGCATGGGTCATTGAGTGTCCTGCGTGTGCCATTGAGTATCCTGCGTGCGTCATTGAGTGTCTTGCATGGGTCATTGAGTGTCGTGTGTGGGTCATGAGTGTCCTGCGTGGGTCATTGAGTGTCCTGTGTGGGTCATTGAGTGTCCTGCGTGGGTCATTCAGTGTCCTGCGTGGGTCGTGGGTGTCCGGCGTGGGTGATTCAGTGTCCTGCGTGGGTCATGAGTGTCCTGCGTGGGTCATTGAGTGTCCTGCGTGGGTCATTGAGTGTCCTGCCTGGGTCATGAGTGTCCTACGTGGGTCATTGAGTGTCCTGCGTGTACCCTTGAGTATCCTGCGTGCGTCATTGAGTGTCTTGCATGGGTCATTGAGTGTCGTGTGTGGGTCATGAGTGTCCTGCGTGGGTCATTGAGTGTCCTGTGTGGGTCATGAGTGTCCTGCATGGGTCATTCAGTGTCCTGCGTGGGTCATGGGTGACCGGCGTGGGTGATTCAGTGTCCTGCGTGGGTCATGAGTGTCCTGCGTGGGTCATTGAGTGTCCTGCGTGGGTCATTGAGTGTCCTGCCTGGGTCATGAGTGTCCTGCGTGGGACATTGAGTGTCCTGCGTGGGTCATGAGTGTCCTGCGTGGGCCATTGAGTGTCCTGCGTGGGTGATTCAGTGTCCTGCGTGGGTCATTGAGTGTCCTGCGTGGGTCATGGGTGTCCTGCGTGGGTGATTCAGTGTCCTGCGTGGGTCATGAGTGTCCTGCGTGGGTCATTGAGTGTCCTGCGTGAGTCATGACCGTCCTGCGTGGGGCATTGAGTGTCCTGCGTGGGTCATGAGTGACCTGCGTGGGTCATTGAGTTTACTGCGTGGGTCATGAGTGTCCTGCGTGGGTCATTGAGTGTCCTGCGTGGGTCATGAGTGACCTGCGTGGGTCATTGAGTTTTCTGCGTGGGTCATGAGTGTCCTGCGTGGGTCATTGAGTGTCCTGTGTGGGTCATGAGTGTCCTACGTGGGTCATTGAGTGTCCTGTTTGGGTCATGAGTGTCCAGCGTGGGTCATTGAGAGTCGTGCGTGGGTCATTGAGTGGCTGTGTTGGTTATTGAGTGTCCTGCATGGGTCATTGAGTGTCCTGCATGGGTCATTGAGTGTCCTACGTGGGTCATTGAGTGTCCTGCGTGGGTCATGAGTGTCCTGCGTGGGTCATTGAGTGTCCTGCGTGGGTCATTGAGTGTCCTGTGTGGGTCATGAGTGTCCTGCGTGGGTCATGAGTGTCCTGCGTGTGTCATTGAGTGTCCTGCACGGGTCATTGAGTGACCTGCGTGGGTTATGGGTGTCCTGCGTGGGTGATTCATTGTCCTTCGTGGGTCATTGAGTGTCATGCGTGGGTCATGAGGGTCCTGCGTGGGACATTGAGTGCCCTGCGTGTGTCATGAGTGTGCTACGTGGGTCATTGTGTGTCCTACGTGGGTCATGAGTGTCCTGCATGGGTCATTGAGTGTCCTGCATGTGCC
The DNA here is from genome assembly GCF_037043375.1 of Chiloscyllium plagiosum. Lineage (NCBI taxonomy): Eukaryota > Metazoa > Chordata > Chondrichthyes > Orectolobiformes > Hemiscylliidae > Chiloscyllium > Chiloscyllium plagiosum. The sequence continues at coordinate 43,685,995 of NW_028270189.1, read as the reverse complement.
ATTGAGTATCCTGCGTGCGTCATTGAGTGCCTTGCATGGGTCATGAGTGTCCTGTGTGGGTCATGAGTGTCCTGTGTGGGGTCATTGAGTGCCCTGTGTGGGTCATTGAGTGTCCTGCATGTGTCATTGAGTGTCCTGCGTGGGCCATTTATAATCCTGCGTGGGTCATGAGTGTCCTGCGTGCGACATTGAGTGTCCTGCATGGGTCATTGAGTGTCCTGCGTGTGTCATGGGTGTCCTGCGTGGGTGATTCAGTGTCCTGCGTGGATCATGAGTGTCCTGCGTGGGTCATTGAGTGTCCTGCATGGGTCATGAGTGTCCTGCGTGGGTCATTGAGTGTCCTGCGTGGGTCATGAGTGTCCTGCGTGGGACATTGAGTGTCCTGCATGGGTCAAGAGTGTCCTGCGTTGGCCATTGAGTGTCCAGCGTGGGTCATTGAGAGTCGTGCGTGGGTCATTGAGTGGCTGTGTTGGTTATTGAGTGTCGTACATGTGTCATTGAGTGTTCTGCATGGGTCATTGAGTGTCCTACGTGGGTCATTGAGTGTCCTGCGTGGGTCATGACTGACCTGCGTGGGTCATTGAGTGTACTGCGTGGGTCATGAGTGTCCTGCGTGGGTCATTGAGTGTCCTGTGTGGGTCATGAGTGTCCTACGTGGGTCATTGAGTGTCCTGTTTGGGTCATGAGTGTCCAGCGTGGGTCATTGAGAGTCGTGCGTTGGTCATTGAGTGGCTGTGTTGGTCATTGAGTGTCCTGCATGGGTCATTGAGTGTCCTGCATGGGTCATTGCGTGTCCTACGTGGTTCATTGAGTGTCCTGCGTGGGTCATGAGTGTCCTGCGTGGGTCATTGAGTGTCCTGCGTGGGTCATTGAGTGTCCTGTGTGGGTCATTAGTGTCCTGCGTGGGTCATGAGTGTCCTGCGTGTGTCATTGAGTGTCCTGCGTGGGTCATGAGTGTCCTGCGTGGGTCATTGAGTGTCCTGCGTAGGTCATGAGTGTCCTGCGTGGGTCATTGAGTGTCCTGCGTGGGCCATTGAGTGTCCAGCGTGGGTCATTGAGAGTCGTGCGTGGGTCATTGAGTGGCTGTGTTGGTTATTGAGTGTCGTACATGGGTCATTGAGTGTCCTGCATGGGTCATTGAGTGTCCTACGTGGGTCATTGAGTGTCCTGCGTGGGTCATGACTGACCTGCGTGGGTCATTGAGTGTACTGCGTGGGTCATGAGTGTCCTGCGTGAGTCATTGAGTGTCCTGTGTGGGTCATGAGTGTCCTACGTGGGTCATTGAGTGTCCTGTTTGGGTCATGAGTGTCCAGCGTGGGTCATTGAGAGTCGTGCGTTGGTCATTGAGTGGCTGTGTTGGTCATTGAGTGTCCTGCATGGGTCATTGAGTGTCCTGCATGGGTCATTGCGTGTCCTACGTGGTTCATTGAGTGTCCTGCGTGGGTCATGAGTGTCCTGCGTGGGTCATTGAGTGTCCTGCGTGGGTCATTGAGTGTCCTGTGTGGGTCATTAGTGTCCTGCGTGGGTCATGAGTGTCCTGCGTGTGTCATTGAGTGTCCTGCATGGGTCATTGAGTGACCTGCATGGGTTATGGGTGTCCTGCGTGGGTGATTCAGTGTCCTGCGTGGGTCATGAGTGTCCTGCGTGGGTCATTGAGTGTCCTGCGTCGGTCATGAGTGTCCTGCGTGGGTCATTGAGTGTCCTGCGTGGGACATTGAGTGCACTGCGTGTGTCATGAGTGTCCTACGTGGGTCATTGTGTGGCCTACGTGGGTCATGAGTGTCCTGCATGGGTCATTGAGTGTCCTGCGTGTGCCATTGAGTATCCTGCGTGCGTCATTGAGTGTCTTGCATGGGTCATTGAGTGTCGTGTGTGGGTCATGAGTGTCCTGCGTGGGTCATTGAGTGTCCTGTGTGGGTCATTGAGTGTCCTGCGTGGGTCATTCAGTGTCCTGCGTGGGTCGTGGGTGTCCGGCGTGGGTGATTCAGTGTCCTGCGTGGGTCATGAGTGTCCTGCGTGGGTCATTGAGTGTCCTGCGTGGGTCATTGAGTGTCCTGCCTGGGTCATGAGTGTCCTACGTGGGTCATTGAGTGTCCTGCGTGTGCCATTGAGTATCCTGCGTGCGTCATTGAGTGTCTTGCATGGGTCATTGAGTGTCGTGTGTGGGTCATGAGTGTCCTGCGTGGGTCATTGAGTGTCCTGTGTGGGTCATGAGTGTCCTGCATGGGTCATTCAGTGTCCTGCGTGGGTCATGGGTGACCGGCGTGGGTGATTCAGTGTCCTGCGTGGGTCATGAGTGTCCTGCGTGGGTCATTGAGTGTCCTGCGTGGGTCATTGAGTGTCCTGCCTGGGTCATGAGTGTCCTGCGTGGGACATTGAGTGTCCTGCGTGGGTCATGAGTGTCCTGCGTGGGCCATTGAGTGTCCTGCGTGGGTGATTCAGTGTCCTGCGTGGGTCATTGAGTGTCCTGCGTGGGTCATGGGTGTCCTGCGTGGGTGATTCATTGTCCTGCGTGGGTCATGGGTGTCCTGCGTGGGTCATTGAGTGTCCTGCGTGAGTCATGACCGTCCTGCGTGGGGCATTGAGTGTCCTGCGTGGGTCATGAGTGACCTGCGTGGGTCATTGAGTTTACTGCGTGGGTCATGAGTGTCCTGCGTGGGTCATTGAGTGTCCTGCGTGGGTCATGACTGACCTGCGTGGGTCATTGAGTTTACTGCGTAGGTCATGAGTGTCCTGCGTGGGTCATTGAGTGTCCTGTGTGGGTCATGAGTGTCCTACGTGGGTCATTGAGTGTCCTGTTTGGGTCATGAGTGTCCAGCGTGGGTCATTGAGAGTCGTGCGTGGGTCATTGAGTGGCTGTGTTGGTTATTGAGTGTCCTGCATGGGTCATTGAGTGTCCTGCATGGGTCATTGAGTGTCCTACGTGGGTCATTGAGTGTCCTGCGTGGGTCATGAGTGTCCTGCGTGGGTCATTGAGTGTCCTGCGTGGGTCATTGAGTGTCCTGTGTGGGTCATGAGTGTCCTGCGTGGGTCATGAGTGTCCTGCGTGTGTCATTGAGTGTCCTGCACGGGTCATTGAGTGACCTGCGTGGGTTATGGGTGTCCTGCGTGGGTGATTCATTGTCCTTCGTGGGTCATTGAGTGTCATGCGTGGGTCATGAGGGTCCTGCGTGGGACATTGAGTGCCCTGCGTGTGTCATGAGTGTGCTACGTGGGTCATTGTGTGTCCTACGTGGGTCATGAGTGTCCTGCATGGGTCATTGAGTGTCCTGCATGTGCCATTGAGTATCCTGCGTGCGTCATTGAGTGCCTTGCATGGGTCATGAGTGTCCTGTGTGGGTCATGAGTGTCCTGTGTGGGGTCATTGAGTGCCCTGTGTGGGTCATTGAGTGTCCTGCATGTGTCATTGAGTGTCCTGCGTGGGCCATTTATAATCCTGCGTGGGTCATGAGTGTCCTGCGTGCGACATTGAGTGTCCTGCATGGGTCATTGAGTGTCCTGCGTGTGTCATGGGTGTCCTGCGTGGGTGATTCAGTGTCCTGCGTGGATCATGAGTGTCCTGCGTGGGTCATTGAGTGTCCTGCATGGGTCATGAGTGTCCTGCGTGGGTCATTGAGTGTCCTGCGTGGGTCATGAGTGTCCTGCGTGGGACATTGAGTGTCCTGCATGGGTCAAGAGTGTCCTGCGTTGGCCATTGAGTGTCCTGTGTGGGTCATGAGTGTCCTACGTGGGTCATTGAGAGTCGTGCGTGGGTCATTGAGTGGCTGTGTTGGTTATTGAGTGTCGTACATGGGTCATTGAGTGTCCTGCATGGGTCATTGAGTGTCCTACGTGGGTCATTGAGTGTCCTGCGTGGGTCATGACTGACCTGCGTGGGTCATTGAGTGTACTGCGTGGGTCATGAGTGTCCTGCGTGGGTCATTGAGTGTCCTGTGTGGGTCATGAGTGTCCTACGTGGGTCATTGAGTGTCCTGTTTGGGTCATGAGTGTCCAGCGTGGGTCATTGAGAGTCGTGCGTTGGTCATTGAGTGGCTGTGTTGGTCATTGAGTGTCCTGCATGGGTCATTGAGTGTCCTGCATGGGTCATTGCGTGTCCTACGTGGTTCATTGAGTGTCCTGCGTGGGTCATGAGTGTCCTGCGTGGGTCATTGAGTGTCCTGCGTGGGTCATTGAGTGTCCTGTGTGGGTCATTAGTGTCCTGCGTGGGTCATGAGTGTCCTGCGTGTGTCATTGAGTGTCCTGCGTGGGTCATGAGTGTCCTGCGTGGGTCATTGAGTGTCCTGCGTCGGTCATGAGTGTCCTGCGTGGGTCATTGAGTGTCCTGCGTGGGACATTGAGTGCACTGCGTGTGTCATGAGTGTCCTACGTGGGTCATTGTGTGGCCTACGTGGGTCATGAGTGTCCTGCATGGGTCATTGAGTGTCCTGCGTGTGCCATTGAGTATCCTGCGTCATTGAGTGTCTTGCATGGGTCATTGAGTGTCGTGTGTGGGTCATGAGTGTCCTGCGTGGGTCATTGAGTGTCCTGTGTGGGTGATTCAGTGTCATGCGTGGGTCATTCAGTGTCCTGCGTGGGTCGTGGGTGTCCGGCGTGGGTGATTCAGTGTCCTGCGTGGGTCATGAGTGTCCTGCGTGGGTCATTGAGTGTCCTGCGTGGGTCATTGAGTGTCCTGCCTGGGTCATGAGTGTCCTACGTGGGTCATTGAGTGTCCTGCGTGTGCCATTGAGTATCCTGCGTGCGTCATTGAGTGTCTTGCATGGGTCATTGAGTGTCGTGTGTGGGTCATGAGTGTCCTGCGTGGGTCATTGAGTGTCCTGTGTGGGTCATGAGTGTCCTGCATGGGTCATTCAGTGTCCTGCGTGGGTCATGGGTGTCCGGCGTGGGTGATTCAGTGTCCTGCGTGGGTCATGAGTGTCCTGCGTGGGTCATTGAGTGTCCTGCGTGGGTCATTGAGTGTCCTGCCCGGGGCCATGAGTGTCCTGCGTGGGACATTGAGTGTCCTGCGTGGGTCATGAGTGTCCTACGTGGGTCATTGAGTGTCCTACGTGGGTCATGAGTGTCCTGCATGGGTCATTGAGTGACCTGTGTGGGCCATTGAGTATCCTGCGTGGGTCATTGAGTGTCTTGCATGGGACATTGAGTGTCCTGCGTGGGTCATGAATGTCCTACGTGGGTCATTGAGTGTCCTACGTGGGTCATGAGTGTCCTGCATGGGTCATTGAGTGTCCTGTGTGGGCCATTGAGTATCCTGCGTGGGTCATTGAGTGTCTTGCATGGGTCATTGAGTGACCTGTGTGGGTCATGAGTGTCCTGCATGGGTCATGAGTGTCCTGCGTGGGTCATTGAGTGTCCTGTGTGGGTCATGAGTGTCCTGCGTGGGTCATTGAATGTCCTGCGTGGGTCATGAGTGTCCTGCGTGGGTCATTGAGTGTGCTGCGTGTGTCATTGAGTGTCCTGCGTGGGACATTGAGTGTCCTGCGTGGGTCATGAGTGTCCTGCGTGGGTCATTGAGTGTGCTGCGTGTGTCATTGAGTGTCCTGCGTGGGACATTGAGTGTCCTGCGTGGGCCATTGAGTGTCCTGCGTGGGTCATTGAGTGTCCTGTGTGGGTCATGAGTGTCCTGCGTGGATCATGAGTGTCCTGCGTGGGTCATTGAGTGTCCTGTGTGGGCCATGAGTGTCCTGCGTGGGTCATTGAGTGTCCTGCGTGGGTCACGAGTGTCCTGCGTGGGTCATTGAGTGTCCTGTTTGGGTCATGAGTGTCCAGCGTGGGTCATTGAGAGTCCTGCGTGGGTCATTGAGTGGGCGGTGTTGGTCATTGAGAGTCCTACGTGGGTCATTGAGTGTCCTGCGTGGGTCATGAGTGTCCTGCATGGGTCATTGAGTGTCCTGCGTGGGCCATTGAGTATCCTGCGTGGGCCATTGAGTATCCTGCGTCGGTCATTGAGTGTCCTGTGTGGGTCATTGAGTGTCCTGTGTGGGCCATTGAGAGTCCTGCGTGGGTCATTGAGTGGCCGGTGTTGGTCATTGAGAGTCCTACGTGGGTCATTGAGTGTCCTGCGTGGGTCATGAGAGTCCTACATGGGTCATTGAGTGTCCTGCGTGGGCCATTGAGTATCCTGCGTGGTTCATTGAGTGTCCTGCGTGTGTCACTGAGTGTCCTGCGTGGGTCATTGAGTGTCCTGCGTGGGTCATGAGTGTCCTGCGTTGGTCATGAGTGTCCTGCTTGGGTCATGAGTGTCCCGCGTGGGTCATTGTGAATCCTGCGTTGGTCATTGAGTGGCCTGTGTTGGTCATTGAGTGTCCTACGTGGGTCATTGAGTGTCCTGCGTGGGTCATGCGTGTCCTGCATGGGTCATTGAGTGTCCTGCGTGGGTCATTGAGTGACCTGCGTGGGCCATTGAGTATCCTGCGTGGGTCATTGAGTGTCTTGCATGGGTCATTGAGTGTCCTGTGTGGGTCATGAGTGTCCTGCGTGGGTCATTGAGTGTCCTGCGTGGGTCATTGAGTGACCTGCGTGGGTTATGGGTGTCCTGCGTGGGTGATTCAGTGTCCTGCTTGGGTCATGAGTGTCCTGCGTGGGTCATTGAGTGTCCTGCGTGGGTCATGAGTGTCCTGCGTGGGTCATTGAGTGTCCTGCGTGGGACATTGAGTGCCCTGCGTGTGTCATGAGTGTCCTACGTGGGTCATTGTGTGTCCTACGTGGGTCATGAGTGCCCTGCATGGGTTATTGAGTGTACTGCGTGTGCCATTGAGTATCCTGCGTGCGTCATTGAGTGTCTTGCGTGGGTCATTGAGTGTCCTGTGTGGGTCGTTAGTGTCCTGCGTGGGTCATTGAGTGTCCTGCGTGGGTCATGAGTGTCCTGCGTGGGTCATTGAGTGTCCTGCGTGGGTCATGAGTGTCCTGCGTGGGACTTTGAGTGTCCTGTGTGGGTCATGAGTGTCCTGCGTGGGCCATTGAGTATCCTGCGTGGGTCATTGAGTGTCCTACGTGGGCCATTGAGTGCCCTGCGTGGGTCATGAGTGTCCTGCATGGGTCATTGAGTGTCCTGCATGGGTCATGAGTGTCCTGCATGGGTCATTGAGTGTCCTGTGTGGGTTATGAGTGTCCTGCGTGGGTCATTGAGTGTCCTGCTTGGGTCATGAGTGTCCAGCGTAGGTCATTGAGAATCCTGCGTTGGTCATTGAGTGGCCTGTGTTGGTCATTGAGTGTCCTACGTGGGTCATTGAGTGTCCTGCGTGGGTCATGCGTGTCCTGCATGGGTCATTGAGTGTCCTGCGTGGGCCATTGAGTATCCTGCGTGCGTCATTGAGTGTCCTACGTGGGTCATTGAGTGTCCTGCGTGGGTCATGAGTGACCTGCATGGGTCATTGAGTGTCCTGCGTCGGCCATTCAGTATCCTGCGTGGGTCATTGAGTGTCCTGTGTGTGGCTCATTGAGTGTCCTGTGTGGGTCATGAGTGTCCTGTGTGGGTCATGAGTTCCTTTGTGGGGTCATTGAGTGTCCTGCGTGGGCCATTGAGTATCCTGCGTGGGTCATTGAGTGTCCTACGTGGGTCATTGAGTGTCCTGCGTGGGTCATGAGTGTCCTGCATGGGTCATTGAGTGTCCTGCGTCGGCCATTCAGTATCCAGCGTGGGTCATTGAGTGTCCTGTGTGTGGCTTATTGAGTGTCCTGTGTGGGTCATGAGTGTCCTGTGTGGGTCATGAGTTCCTTTGTGTGGTCATGAGTGTCCTGCGTGGGTCATTGAGTGTCCTGCGTGGGTCATGAGTGTCCTGCGTGGGTCATGAGTGTCCTGCGTGGGGCATTGAGTGTCCTGTGTGGGTCATTGAGTGTCCTGCATGGGTCATGAGTGTCCTGCGTGGGTCATTGAGTGTCCTGTGTGGGTCATGAGTTTCCTGCGTGGGTCATTGAGTGCCCTGTGTGGGTCATGTGTGTCCTGCGTGGGTCATTGAGTGTCCTGCTTGGGTCATTGAGTGTCCAGCGTGGGTCATTTAGAATCCTGCGTGGGTCATTGAGTGGCCTGTGTTGGTCATTGAGTGTCCTACGTGGGTCATTGAGTGTCCTGCGTGGGTCATGAGTGTCATGCATGGGTCATTGAGTGTCCTGCGTGGGCCATTGAGTATCCTGCGTGGGTCATTGAGTGTCCTGCGTGGGTCATTGAGTGTCCTGTGTGGGTCATGTGTGTCCTGCGTGGGCCATTGAGTGTCCGGTGTGGGTCATTGAGTGTCCTGCGTGTGTCATTGAGTGTCCTGCGTGGGTCATGAGTGTCCTGCGTGGGTCATGAGTGTCCTGCGTGGGCCATTGAGTGTCCTGTGTGGGTCATTGAGTTTCCTGCATGGGTCATGAGTGTCCTGCGTGTGTCATTGAGTGTCCTGCATGGGTAATTGAGTGACCTGCGTGGGTTATGGGTGTCCTGCGTGGGTGATTCAGTGTCCTGCGTGGGTCATGAGTGTCCTGCGTGGGTCATTGAGTGTCCTGCGTGAGTCATGACTGTCCTGCGTGGGTCATTGAGTGTCCAGCGTGGGTCATTGAGAGTCGTGCGTGGGTCATTGAGTGGCTGTGTTGGTTGTTGAGTGTCGTACGTGGGTCAATGAGTGTCCTACGTAGGTCATGAGTGTCCTGCATGGGTCATTGAGTGTCCTGCGTGGGCCATTGAGTATCCTGCGTGGGTCATTGAGTGTCTTGCATGGGTCATTGAGTGTCCTGTGTGGGTCATGAGTGTCCTGCGTGGGTCATTGAGTGTCCTGCGTGGGTCATTGAGTGACCTGCGTGGGTTATGGGTGTCCTGCGTGGGTGATTCAGTGTCCTGCGTGGGTCATGAGTGTCCTGCGTGGGTCATTGAGTGTCCTGCGTGGGTCATGAGTGTCCTGCGTGGGTCATTGAGTGTCCTGCGTGGGACATTGAGTGCCCTGCGTGTGTCATGAGTGTCCTACGTGGGTCATTGTGTGTCCTACGTGGGTCATGAGTGCCCTGCATGGGTTATTGAGTGTACTGCGTGTGCCATTGAGTATCCTGCGTGCGTCATTGAGTGTCTTGCGTGGGTCATTGAGTGTCCTGTGTGGGTCGTTAGTGTCCTGCGTGGGTCATTGAGTGTCCTGCGTGGGTCATGAGTGTCCTGCGTGGGTCATTGAGTGTCCTGCGTGGGTCATTGAGTGACCTGCGTGGGTTATGGGTGTCCTGCGTGGGTGATTCAGTGTCCTGCGTGGGTCATGAGTGTCCTGCGTTGGTCATTGAGTGGCCTGTGTTGGTCATTGAGTGTCCTACGTGGGTCATTGAGTGTCCTGCGTGGGTCATGCGTGTCCTGCATGGGTCATTGAGTGTCCTGCGTGGGCCATTGAGTATCCTGCGTGCGTCATTGAGTGTCCTACGTGGGTCATTGAGTGTCCTGCGTGGGTCATGAGTGACCTGCATGGGTCATTGAGTGTCCTGCGTCGGCCATTCAGTATCCTGCGTGGGTCATTGAGTGTCCTGTGTGTGGCTCATTGAGTGTCCTGTGTGGGTCATGAGTGTCCTGTGTGGGTCATGAGTTCCTTTGTGGGGTCATTGAGTGTCCTGCGTGGGCCATTGAGTATCCTGCGTGGGTCATTGAGTGTCCTACGTGGGTCATTGAGTGTCCTGCGTGGGTCATGAGTGTCCTGCATGGGTCATTGAGTGTCCTGCGTCGGCCATTCAGTATCCTGCGTGGGTCATTGAGTGTCCTGTGTGTGGCTTATTGAGTGTCCTGTGTGGGTCATGAGTGTCCTGTGTGGGTCATGAGTTCCTTTGTGTGGTCATGAGTGTCCTGCGTGGGTCATTGAGTGTCCTGCGTGGGTCATGAGTGTCCTGCGTGGGTCATGAGTGTCCTGCGTGGGCCATTGAGTGTCCTGTGTGGGTCATTGAGTGTCCTGCATGGGTCATGAGTGTCCTGCGTGGGTCATTGAGTGTCCTGTGTGGGTCATGAGTTTCCTGCGTGGGTCATTGAGTGCCCTGTGTGGGTCATGTGTGTCCTGCGTGGGTCATTGAGTGTCCTGCTTGGGTCATTGAGTGTCCAGCGTGGGTCATTTAGAATCCTGCGTGGGTCATTGAGTGGCCTGTGTTGGTCATTGAGTGTCCTACGTGGGTCATTGAGTGTCCTGCGTGGGTCATGAGTGTCATGCATGGGTCATTGAGTGTCCTGCGTGGGCCATTGAGTATCCTGCGTGGGTCATTGAGTGTCCTGCGTGGGTCATTGAGTGTCCTGTGTGGGTCATGTGTGTCCTGCGTGGGCCATTGAGTGTCCGGTGTGGGTCATTGAGTGTCCTGCGTGTGTCATTGAGTGTCCTGCGTGGGTCATGAGTGTCCTGCGTGGGTCATGAGTGTCCTGCGTGGGCCATTGAGTGTCCTGTGTGGGTCATTGAGTGTCCTGCATGGGTCATGAGTGTCCTGCGTGTGTCATTGAGTGTCCTGCATGGGTAATTGAGTGACCTGCGTGGGTTATGGGTGTCCTGCGTGGGTGATTCAGTGTCCTGCGTGGGTCATGAGTGTCCTGCGTGGGTCATTGAGTGTCCTGCGTGAGTCATGACTGTCCTGCGTGGGTCATTGAGTGTCCAGCGTGGGTCATTGAGAGTCGTGCGTGGGTCATTGAGTGGCTGTGTTGGTTGTTGAGTGTCGTACGTGGGTCAATGAGTGTCCTACGTAGGTCATGAGTGTCCTGCATGGGTCATTGAGTGTCCTGCGTGGGCCATTGAGTATCCTGCGTGGGTCATTGAGTGTCTTGCATGGGTCATTGAGTGTCCTGTGTGGGTCATGAGTGTCCTGCGTGGGTCATTGAGTGTCCTGCGTGGGTCATTGAGTGACCTGCGTGGGTTATGGGTGTCCTGCGTGGGTGATTCAGTGTCCTGCGTGGGTCATGAGTGTCCTGCACGGGTCATTGAGTGACCTGCGTGGGTTATGGGTGTCCTGCGTGGGTGATTCATTGTCCTTCGTGGGTCATTGAGTGTCATGCGTGGGTCATGAGCGTCCTGCGTGGGACATTGAGTGCCCTGCGTGTGTCATGAGTGTGCTACGTGGGTCATTGTGTGTCCTACGTGGGTCATGAGTGTCCTGCATGGGTCATTGAGTGTCCTGCATGTGCCATTGAGTATCCTGCGTGCGTCATTGAGTGCCTTGCATGGGTCATGAGTGTCCTGTGTGGGTCATGAGTGTCCTGTGTGGGGTCATTGAGTGCCCTGTGTGGGTCATTGAGTGTCCTGCATGTGTCATTGAGTGTCCTGCGTGGGCCATTTATAATCCTGCGTGGGTCATGAGTGTCCTGCGTGCGACATTGAGTGTCCTGCATGGGTCATTGAGTGTCCTGCGTGTGTCATGGGTGTCCTGCGTGGGTGATTCAGTGTCCTGCGTGGATCATGAGTGTCCTGCGTGGGTCATTGAGTGTCCTGCATGGGTCATGAGTGTCCTGCGTGGGTCATTGAGTGTCCTGCGTGGGTCATGAGTGTCCTGCGTGGGACATTGAGTGTCCTGCATGGGTCAAGAGTGTCCTGCGTTGGCCATTGAGTGTCCAGCGTGGGTCATTGAGAGTCGTGCGTGGGTCATTGAGTGGCTGTGTTGGTTATTGAGTGTCGTACATGGGTCATTGAGTGTCCTGCATGGGTCATTGAGTGTCCTACGTGGGTCATTGAGTGTCCTGCGTGGGTCATGACTGACCTGCGTGGGTCATTGAGTGTACTGCGTGGGTCATGAGTGTCCTGCGTGGGTCATTGAGTGTCCTGTGTGGGTCATGAGTGTCCTACGTGGGTCATTGAGTGTCCTGTTTGGGTCATGAGTGTCCAGCGTGGGTCATTGAGAGTCGTGCGTTGGTCATTGAGTGGCTGTGTTGGTCATTGAGTGTCCTGCATGGGTCATTGAGTGTCCTGCATGGGTCATTGCGTGTCCTACGTGGTTCATTGAGTGTCCTGCGTGGGTCATGAGTGTCCTGCGTGGGTCATTGAGTGTCCTGCGTGGGTCATTGAGTGTCCTGTGTGGGTCATTAGTGTCCTGCGTGGGTCATGAGTGTCCTGCGTGTGTCATTGAGTGTCCTGCGTGGGTCATGAGTGTCCTGCGTGGGTCATTGAGTGTCCTGCGTCGGTCATGAGTGTCCTGCGTGGGTCATTGAGTGTCCTGCGTGGGACATTGAGTGCACTGCGTGTGTCATGAGTGTCCTACGTGGGTCATTGTGTGGCCTACGTGGGTCATGAGTGTCCTGCATGGGTCATTGAGTGTCCTGCGTGTGCCATTGAGTATCCTGCGTGCGTCATTGAGTGTCTTGCATGGGTCATTGAGTGTCGTGTGTGGGTCATGAGTGTCCTGCGTGGGTCATTGAGTGTCCTGTGTGGGTGATTCAGTGTCATGCGTGGGTCATTCAGTGTCCTGCGTGGGTCGTGGGTGTCCGGCGTGGGTGATTCAGTGTCCTGCGTGGGTCATGAGTGTCCTGCGTGGGTCATTGAGTGTCCTGCGTGGGTCATTGAGTGTCCTGCCTGGGTCATGAGTGTCCTACGTGGGTCATTGAGTGTCCTGCGTGTGCCATTGAGTATCCTGCGTGCGTCATTGAGTGTCTTGCATGGGTCATTGAGTGTCGTGTGTGGGTCATGAGTGTCCTGCGTGGGTCATTGAGTGTCCTGTGTGGGTCATGAGTGTCCTGCATGGGTCATTCAGTGTCCTGCGTGGGTCATGGGTGTCCGGCGTGGGTGATTCAGTGTCCTGCGTGGGTCATGAGTGTCCTGCGTGGGTCATTGAGTGTCCTGCGTGGGTCATTGAGTGTCCTGCCCGGGGCCATGAGTGTCCTGTGTGGGACATTGAGTGTCCTGCGTGGGTCATGAGTGTCCTACGTGGGTCATTGAGTGTCCTAAGTGGGTCATGAGTGTCCTGCATGGGTCATTGAGTGACCTGTGTGGGCCATTGAGTATCCTGCGTGGGTCATTGAGTGTCTTGCATGGGACATTGAGTGTCCTGCGTGGGTCATGAATGTCCTACGTGGGTCATTGAGTGTCCTACGTGGGTCATGAGTGTCCTGCATGGGTCATTGAGTGTCCTGTGTGGGCCATTGAGTATCCTGCGTGGGTCATTGAGTGTCTTGCATGGGTCATTGAGTGACCTGTGTGGGTCATGAGTGTCCTGCATGGGTCATGAGTGTCCTGCGTGGGTCATTGAGTGTCCTGTGTGGGTCATGAGTGTCCTGCGTGGGTCATTGAATGTCCTGCGTGGGTCATGAGTGTCCTGCGTGGGTCATTGAGTGTGCTGCGTGTGTCATTGAGTGTCCTGCGTGGGACATTGAGTGTCCTGCGTGGGTCATGAGTGTCCTGCGTGGGTCATTGAGTGTGCTGCGTGTGTCATTGAGTGTCCTGCGTGGGACATTGAGTGTCCTGCGTGGGCCATTGAGTGTCCTGCGTGGGTCATTGAGTGTCCTGTGTGGGTCATGAGTGTCCTGCGTGGATCATGAGTGTCCTGCGTGGGTCATTGAGTGTCCTGTGTGGGCCATGAGTGTCCTGCGTGGGTCATTGAGTGTCCTGCGTGGGTCACGAGTGTCCTGCGTGGGTCATTGAGTGTCCTGTTTGGGTCATGAGTGTCCAGCGTGGGTCATTGAGAGTCCTGCGTGGGTCATTGAGTGGGCGGTGTTGGTCATTGAGAGTCCTACGTGGGTCATTGAGTGTCCTGCGTGGGTCATGAGTGTCCTGCATGGGTCATTGAGTGTCCTGCGTGGGCCATTGAGTATCCTGCGTGGGCCATTGAGTATCCTGCGTGGGTCATTGAGTGTCCTGTGTGGGTCATTGAGTGTCCTGTGTGGGCCATTGAGAGTCCTGCGTGGGTCATTGAGTGGCCGGTGTTGGTCATTGAGAGTCCTACGTGGGCCATTGAGTGTCCTGCGTGGGTCATGAGAGTCCTGCATGGGTCATTGAGTGTCCTGCGTGGGCCATTGAGTATCCTGCGTGGTTCATTGAGTGTCCTGCGTGTGTCACTGAGTGTCCTGCGTGGGTCATTGAGTGTCCTGCGTGGGTCATGAGTGTCCTGCGTTGGTCATGAGTGTCCTGCTTGGGTCATGAGTGTCCCGCGTGGGTCATTGTGAATCCTGCGTTGGTCATTGAGTGGCCTGTGTTGGTCATTGAGTGTCCTACGTGGGTCATTGAGTGTCCTGCGTGGGTCATGCGTGTCCTGCATGGGTCATTGAGTGTCCTGCGTGGGTCATTGAGTGACCTGCGTGGGCCATTGAGTATCCTGCGTGGGTCATTGAGTGTCTTGCATGGGTCATTGAGTGTCCTGTGTGGGTCATGAGTGTCCTGCGTGGGTCATTGAGTGTCCTGCGTGGGTCATTGAGTGACCTGCGTGGGTTATGGGTGTCCTGCGTGGGTGATTCAGTGTCCTGCGTGGGTCATGAGTGTCCTGCGTGGGTCATTGAGTGTCCTGCGTGGGTCATGAGTGTCCTGCGTGGGTCATTGAGTGTCCTGCGTGGGACATTGAGTGCCCTGCGTGTGTCATGAGTGTCCTACGTGGGTCATTGTGTGTCCTACGTGGGTCATGAGTGCCCTGCATGGGTTATTGAGTGTACTGCGTGTGCCATTGAGTATCCTGCGTGCGTCATTGAGTGTCTTGCGTGGGTCATTGAGTGTCCTGTGTGGGTCGTTAGTGTCCTGCGTGGGTCATTGAGTGTCCTGCGTGGGTCATGAGTGTCCTGCGTGGGTCATTGAGTGTCCTGCGTGGGTCATGAGTGTCCTGCGTGGGACTTTGAGTGTCCTGTGTGGGTCATGAGTGTCCTGCGTGGGCCATTGAGTATCCTGCGTGGGTCATTGAGTGTCCTACGTGGGCCATTGAGTGCCCTGCGTGGGTCATGAGTGTCCTGCATGGGTCATTGAGTGTCCTGCATGGGTCATGAGTGTCCTGCATGGGTCATTGAGTGTCCTGTGTGGGTTATGAGTGTCCTGCGTGGGTCATTGAGTGTCCTGCTTGGGTCATGAGTGTCCAGCGTAGGTCATTGAGAATCCTGCGTTGGTCATTGAGTGGCCTGTGTTGGTCATTGAGTGTCCTACGTGGGTCATTGAGTGTCCTGCGTGGGTCATGCGTGTCCTGCATGGGTCATTGAGTGTCCTGCGTGGGCCATTGAGTATCCTGCGTGCGTCATTGAGTGTCCTACGTGGGTCATTGAGTGTCCTGCGTGGGTCATGAGTGACCTGCATGGGTCATTGAGTGTCCTGCGTCGGCCATTCAGTATCCTGCGTGGGTCATTGAGTGTCCTGTGTGTGGCTCATTGAGTGTCCTGTGTGGGTCATGAGTGTCCTGTGTGGGTCATGAGTTCCTTTGTGGGGTCATTGAGTGTCCTGCGTGGGCCATTGAGTATCCTGCGTGGGTCATTGAGTGTTCTACGTGGGTCATTGAGTGTCCTGCGTGGGTCATGAGTGTCCTGCATGGGTCATTGAGTGTCCTGCGTCGGCCATTCAGTATCCTGCGTGGGTCATTGAGTGTCCTGTGTGTGGCTTATTGAGTGTCCTGTGTGGGTCATGAGTGTCCTGTGTGGGTCATGAGTTCCTTTGTGTGGTCATGAGTGTCCTGCGTGGGTCATTGAGTGTCCTGCGTGGGTCATGAGTGTCCTGCGTGGGTCATGAGTGTCCTGCGTGGGGCATTGAGTGTCCTGTGTGGGTCATTGAGTGTCCTGCATGGGTCATGAGTGTCCTGCGTGGGTCATTGAGTGTCCTGTGTGGGTCATGAGTTTCCTGCGTGGGTCATTGAGTGCCCTGTGTGGGTCATGTGTGTCCTGCGTGGGTCATTGAGTGTCCTGCTTGGGTCATTGAGTGTCCAGCGTGGGTCATTTAGAATCCTGCGTGGGTCATTGAGTGGCCTGTGTTGGTCATTGAGTGTCCTACGTGGGTCATTGAGTGTCCTGCGTGGGTCATGAGTGTCATGCATGGGTCATTGAGTGTCCTGCGTGGGCCATTGAGTATCCTGCGTGGGTCATTGAGTGTCCTGCGTGGGTCATTGAGTGTCCTGTGTGGGTCATGTGTGTCCTGCGTGGGCCATTGAGTGTCCGGTGTGGGTCATTGAGTGTCCTGCGTGTGTCATTGAGTGTCCTGCGTGGGTCATGAGTGTCCTGCGTGGGTCATGAGTGTCCTGCGTGGGCCATTGAGTATCCTGCGTGGGTCATTGAGTGTCCTGCGTGGGTCATGAGTGTCCTGCGTGGGACTTTGAGTGTCCTGTGTGGGTCATGAGTGTCCTGCGTGGGCCATTGAGTATCCTGCGTGGGTCATTGAGTGTCCTACGTGGGCCATTGAGTGCCCTGCGTGGGTCATGAGTGTCCTGCATGGGTCATTGAGTGTCCTGCATGGGTCATGAGTGTCCTGCATGGGTCATTGAGTGTCCTGTGTGGGTTATGAGTGTCCTGCGTGGGTCATTGAGTGTCCTGCTTGGGTCATGAGTGTCCAGCGTAGGTCATTGAGAATCCTGCGTTGGTCATTGAGTGGCCTGTGTTGGTCATTGAGTGTCCTACGTGGGTCATTGAGTGTCCTGCGTGGGTCATGCGTGTCCTGCATGGGTCATTGAGTGTCCTGCGTGGGCCATTGAGTATCCTGCGTGCGTCATTGAGTGTCCTACGTGGGTCATTGAGTGTCCTGCGTGGGTCATGAGTGACCTGCATGGGTCATTGAGTGTCCTGCGTCGGCCATTCAGTATCCTGCGTGGGTCATTGAGTGTCCTGTGTGTGGCTCATTGAGTGTCCTGTGTGGGTCATGAGTGTCCTTTGTGGGTCATGAGTTCCTTTGTGGGGTCATTGAGTGTCCTGCGTGGGCCATTGAGTATCCTGCGTGGGTCATTGAGTGTCCTACGTGGGTCATTGAGTGTCCTGCGTGGGTCATGAGTGTCCTGCATGGGTCATTGAGTGTCCTGCGTCGGCCATTCAGTATCCTGCGTGGGTCATTGAGTGTCCTGTGTGTGGCTTATTGAGTGTCCTGTGTGGGTCATGAGTGTCCTGTGTGGGTCATGAGTTCCTTTGTGTGGTCATGAGTGTCCTGCGTGGGTCATTGAGTGTCCTGCGTGGGTCATGAGTGTCCTGCGTGGGTCATGAGTGTCCTGCGTGGGCCATTGAGTGTCCTGTGTGGGTCATTGAGTGTCCTGCATGGGTCATGAGTGTCCTGCGTGGGTCATTGAGTGTCCTGTGTGGGTCATGAGTTTCCTGCGTGGGTCATTGAGTGCCCTGTGTGGGTCATGTGTGTCCTGCGTGGGTCATTGAGTGTCCTGCTTGGGTCATTGAGTGTCCAGCGTGGGTCATTTAGATTCCTGCGTGGGTCATTGAGTGGCCTGTGTTGGTCATTGAGTGTCCTACGTGGGTCATTGAGTGTCCTGCGTGGGTCATGAGTGTCATGCATGGGTCATTGAGTGTCCTGCGTGGGCCATTGAGTATCCTGCGTGGGTCATTGAGTGTCCTGCGTGGGTCATTGAGTGTCCTGTGTGGGTCATGTGTGTCCTGCGTGGGCCATTGAGTGTCCGGTGTGGGTCATTGAGTGTCCTGCGTGTGTCATTGAGTGTCCTGCGTGGGTCATGAGTGTCCTGCGTGGGTCATGAGTGTCCTGCGTGGGCCATTGAGTGTCCTGTGTGGGTCATTGAGTTTCCTGCATGGGTCATGAGTGTCCTGCGTGTGTCATTGAGTGTCCTGCATGGGTAATTGAGTGACCTGCGTGGGTTATGGGTGTCCTGCGTGGGTGATTCAGTGTCCTGCGTGGGTCATGAGTGTCCTGCGTGGGTCATTGAGTGTCCTGCGTGAGTCATGACTGTCCTGCGTGGGTCATTGAGTGTCCAGCGTGGGTCATTGAGAGTCGTGCGTGGGTCATTGAGTGGCTGTGTTGGTTGTTGAGTGTCGTACGTGGGTCAATGAGTGTCCTACGTAGGTCATGAGTGTCCTGCATGGGTCATTGAGTGTCCTGCGTGGGCCATTGAGTATTCTGCGTGGGTCATTGAGTGTCTTGCATGGGTCATTGAGTGTCCTGTGTGGGTCATGAGTGTCCTGCGTGGGTCATTGAGTGTCCTGCGTGGGTCATTGAGTGACCTGCGTGGGTTATGGGTGTCCTGCGTGGGTGATTCAGTGTCCTGCGTGGGTCATGAGTGTCCTGCGTGGGTCATTGAGTGTCCTGCGTGGGTCATGAGTGTCCTGCGTGGGTCATTGAGTGTCCTGCGTGGGACATTGAGTGCCCTGCGTGTGTCATGAGTGTCCTACGTGGGTCATTGTGTGTCCTACGTGGGTCATGAGTGCCCTGCATGGGTTATTGAGTGTACTGCGTGTGCCATTGAGTATCCTGCGTGCGTCATTGAGTGTCTTGCGTGGGTCATTGAGTGTCCTGTGTGGGTCGTTAGTGTCCTGCGTGGGTCATTGAGTGTCCTGCGTGGGTCATGAGTGTCCTGCGTGGGTCATTGAGTGTCCTGCGTGGGTCATGAGTGTCCTGCGTGGGACTTTGAGTGTCCTGTGTGGGTCATGAGTGTCCTGCGTGGGCCATTGAGTGTCCTGCGTGGGTGATTCAGTGTCCTGCGTGGGTCATTGAGTTTCCTGCGTGGGTCATGGGTGTCCTGCGTGGGTGATTCAGTGTCCTGCGTGGCTCATGAGTGTCCTGCGTGGGTCATTGAGTGTCCTGCATGAGTCATGACTGTCCTGCGTGGGTCATTGAGTGTCCAGCGTGGGTCATTGAGAGTCGTGTGTGGGTCATTGAGTGGCTGTGTTGGTTATTGAGTGTCGTACGTGGGTCATTGAGTGTCCTACGTGGGTCATGAGTGTCCTGCATGGGTCATTGAGTGTCCTGCGTGGGCCATTGAGTATCCTGCGTGGGTCATTGTGTGCCTTGCATGGGTCATTGAGTGTCCTGTGTGGGTCATGAGTGTCCTGCGTGGGTCATTGAGTGTCCTGCATGGGTCATGAGTGTCCTGCGTGGGCCATTGAGTGTCCTGTGTGGGTCCTTGAGTGTCCTGTGTGTGTCATTGAGTGACCTGCGTGGGTCATGAGTGTCCTGCCTTGGTCATGAGTGTCCTGCGTGGGCCATTGAGTGTCCTGTGTGGGTCATTGAGTGTACTGCATGGGTCATGAGTGTCCTGCGTGGGTCATTGAGTGTCCTGTGTTGGTCATTGAGTGTCCTACGTGGGTCATTGAGTGTCCTACGTGGGTCATGAGTGTCCTGCATGGGTCATTGAGGGTCCTGCGTGGGCCATTGAGTGTCCTGCGTGGGACATTGAGTGTCCTGCATGGGTCAGTGTGTGTCCAGCGTGGGTCATTGAGAGTCGTGCGTTGGTCATTGAGTGGCTGTGTTGGTTATTGAGTGTCGTACGTGGGTCATTGAGTGTCCTGCATGGGTCATTGAGTGTCCTACGTAGGTCATTGAGTGTCCTGCGTGGGTCATGAGTGACCTGCGTGGGTCATTGAGTGTACTGCGTGGGTCATGAGTGTCCTGCGTGTGTCATTGAGTGTCCTGTGTGGGTCATGAGTGTCCTACGTGGGTCATTGAGTGTCCTGTTTGGGTCATGAGTGTCCAGCGTGGGTCATTGAGAGTCCTGTGTGTGTCATTGAGTGACCTGTGTGGGTCATGAGTGTCCTGCCTTGGTCATGAGTGTCCTGCGTGGGCCATTGAGTGTCCTGTGTGGGTCATTGAGTGTACTGCATGGGTCATGAGTGTCCTGCGTGGGTCATTGAGTGTCCTGTGTTGGTCATTGAGTGTCCTACGTGGGTCATTGAGTGTCCTACGTGGGTCATGAGTGTCCTGCATGGGTCATTGAGGGTCCTGCGTAGGCCATTGAGTATCCTGCGTGGGTCATGAGTGTCCTGCGTGGGACATTGAGTGTCCTGCATGGGTCAGTGTGTGTCCAGCGTGGGTCATTGAGAGTCGTGCGTTGGTCATTGAGTGGCTGTGTTGGTTATTGAGTGTCGTACGTGGGTCATTGAGTGTCCTGCATGGGTCATTGAGTGTCCTCTGTGGGTCATTGAGTGTCCTGCGTGGGTCATGAGTGTCCTGCGTGGGTCATTGAGTGTACTGCGTGGGTCATTGAGTGTCCTGTGTGGGTCATGAGTGTCCTGCGTGGGTCATGAGTGTGTCCAGCGTGGGTCATTGAGAGTCGTGCGTTGGTCATTGAGTGGCTGTGTTGGTTATTGAGTGTCGTACGTAGGTCATTGAGTGTCCTGCATGGGTCATTGAGTGTCCTGCATGGGTCATTCAGTGTCCTCTGTGGGTCATTGAGTGTCCTGCGTGGGTCATGAGTGTCCTGCGTGGGTCATTGAGTGTCCTGCGTGGGTCATTGAGTGTCCTGTGTGGGTCATGAGTGTCCTGCGTGGGTCATGAGTGTCCTGCGTGTGTCATTGAGTGTCCTGCACGGGTCATTGAGTGACCTGCGTTGGTTATGGGTGTCTTGCGTGGGTGATTCATTGTCCTTCGTGGGTCATTGAGTGTCCGGCGTGGGTCATGAGGGTCCTGCGTGGGACATTGAGGGCCCTGCGTGTGTCATGAGTGTCCTACGTGGGTCATTGTGTGTCCTACGTGGGTCATGAGTGTCCTGCATGGGTCATTGAGTGTCCTGCGTGTGCCATTGAGTATCCTGCGTGCGTCATTGAGTGCCTTGCATGGGTCATGAGTGCCCTGTGTGGGTCATGAGTGTCCTGTGTGGGGTCATTGAGTGCCCTGTGTGGGTCATTGAGTGTTCTGCATGTGTCATTGAGTGTCCTGCGTGGGCCATTGTGTATCCTGCGTGGGTCATGAGTGTCCTGCGTGGGACATTGAGTGTCCTGCATGGGTCATTGAGTGTCCTGCGTGTGTCATGGGTGTCCTGCGTGGGTGATTCAGTGTCCTGCGTGGGTCATGAGTGTCCTGCGTGGGTCATTGAGTGTCCTGCGTGGGTCATGAGTGTCCTGCGTGGGTCATTGAGTGTCCTGCGTGGGTCTTGAGTGTTCTGCGTGGGACATTGAGTGTCCTGCGTGGGTCATGAGTGTCCTGCATTGGCCATTGAGTGTCCAGCGTGGGTCATTGAGAGTCGTGCGTGGGTCATTGAGTGGCTGTGTTGGTTATTGAGTGTCGTACGTGGGTCATTGAGTGTCCTGCATGGGTCTTTGAGTGTCCTACGTGGGTCATTGAGTGTCCTGCGTGGGTCATGACTGACCTGCGTGGGTCATTGAGTGTACTGCGTGGGTCATGAGTGTCCTGCGTGGGTCATTGAGTGTCCTGTGTGGGTCATGAGTGTCCGACGTGGGTCATTGAGTGTCCTGTGTGGTTCGTTGAGTGTCCTGCATGGGACATTGAGTGTCCTGCGTGTGTCACTGAGTGTCCTGCATGGGTCATTGAGTGTCCTGCGTGGGTCATGAGTGTCCTGCGTTGGTTATGAGTGTCCTGCGTGGGCCATTAAGTGGCCTGTGTGGGTCATTGAGTGTCCTGCGTGGGTCATGAGTGCACTGCGTGGGTCATTGAGTGTCCTGCATGGGTCATGAGTGTCCTGCATGGGTAATTGAGTGTCCTGTGTGGGTCATGAGTGTCCTGCGTGGGTCATTGAGTGTCCTGCTTGGGTCATGAGTGTCCAGCGTGGGTCATTGAGAATCCTGCGTTGGTCATTGAGTGGACTGTGTTGGTCATTGCGTGTCCTACGTGGGTCATTGAGTGTCCTGCGTGGGTCATGCGTGTCCTGCATGGGTCATTGAGTGTCCTGCGTGGGCCATTGAGTATCCTGCGTGGGTCATTGAGTGTCCTACGTGGGTCATTGAGTGTCCTGCGTCGGCCATTCAGTATCCTGAGTGGGTAATTGAGTGTCCTGTGTGTGGCTCATTGAGTGTCCTGTGTGGGTCATGAGTGTCCTGTGTGGGTCATGAGTGTCCTTTGTGGGGTCATTAAGTGTCCTGCGTGTGTCATGAGTGTCCTGCGTGGGTCATTGAGTGTCCTCCATGGGTCATGAGTGTCCTGCGTGGGTCATTGAGTGTCCTGTGTGGGTCATGAGTGTCCTGCGTGGGTCATTGAGTGTCCTGCTTGGGTCATGAGTGTCCAACGTGGGTCATTGAGTGTCCTGCGTGGGTCATTGAGTGTCCTGTGTGGTTCGTTGAGTGTCCTGCATGGGACATTGAGTGTCCTGCGTGGGTCATTGAGTGTCCTGCGTGGATCATGAGTGTCCTGTGTGGGTCCTGCGTGTCCTGCGTGGGTCATTGAGTGTCCTGTGTGGGTCATTGAGTGTTTTGCGTGGGTCATTGAGTGTCCTGTGTGGGTCATGAGTGTCCTGCGTGGGTCATTGAGTGTCCTGCGTGGGTCATTGAGTGTCCTGCGTGGGTCATTGAATGTCGTGTGTGGGTTATTGAGTGTCCTGCGTGGGTCATTGAGTATCCTGTGTGTGTCATGAGTGTCCTCTGTGGGTCATTGAGTGTCCTGCGTGGGTCGTGAGTGTCCAACGTGTGTCATTGAGTGTCCTGCGTGCGTCATTGAGTGTCCTGTGTGGTTCGTTGAGTGTCCTGCATGGGACATTGAGTGTCCCGCGTGGGTCATTGAGTGTCCTGCGTGGATCATGAGTGTCCTGTGTGGGTCATGCGTGTCCTGCGTGGGTCATTGAGTGTCCTGTGTGGGTCATTGAGTGCCCTGCATGGGTCATTGAGTGTCCTGTGTGGGTCATGAGTGTCCTGCGTGGGTCATTGAGTGTCCTGCGTGGGTCATTGAGTGTCCTGCGTGGGTCATTGAGTGTTGTGTGTGGGTCATTGAGTGTCCTGCGTGTGTCATTGAGTATCCTGTGTGTGTCATGAGTGTCCTCTGTGGGTCATTGAGTGTCCTGCGTGGGTCGTGAGTGTCCTGCATGGGTCATGCGTGTCCTGTATGGGCCATTGAGTGTCCTGCGTGGGTCATGAGGGTCCTGTGTGGGTCATGAGTTTCCTGTGTGGGGTCATTGAGTGCCCTGTGTGGGCCATTGAGTGTCCTGCATGGGTCATTGAGTATCCTGCGTGGGTCATGAGTGTCCTTCGTGGGACATTGAGTGTCCTGCATGGGTCAGTGTGTGTCCAGCGTGGGTCATTGAGAGTCGTGTGTGGGTCATTGAGTGGCTGTGTTGGTTATTGAGTGTCGTACGTGGGTCATTGAGTGTCCTGCATGGGTCATTGAGTGTCCTACGTCGGTCATTGAGTGTCCTGCGTGGGTCATGAGTGACCTGCGTGGGTCATTGAGTTTACTGCGTGGGTCATGAGTGTCCTGCGTGGGTCATTGAGTGTCCTGTGTGGGTCATGAGTGTCCTACGTGGGTCATTGAGTGTCCTGTTTGGGTCATGAGTGTCCAGCGTGGGTCATTGAGAGTCGTGCGTGGGTCATTGAGTGGCTGTGTTGGTCATTGAGTGTCCTGCATGGGTCATTGAGTGTCCTGCATGGGTCATTGTGTGTCCTCTGTGGGTCATTGAGTGTCCTGCGTGGGTCATGAGTGTCCTGCGTGGGTCATTGAGTGTCCTGCGTGGGTCATTGAGTGTCCTGTGTGGGTCATGAGTGTCCTGCGTGGGTCATGAGTGTCCTGCGTGTGTCATTGAGTGTCCTGCACGGGTCATTGAGTGACCTGCGTGGGTTATGGGTGTCCTGCGTGGGTGATTCATTGTCCTTCGTGGGTCATCGAGTGTCATGCGTGGGTCATGAGGGTCCTGCGTGGGACATTGAGTGCCCTGCGTGTGTCATGAGTGTGCTACGTGGGTCATTGTGTGTCCTACGTGGGTCATGAGTGTCCTGCATGGGTCATTCAGTGTCCTCTGTGGGTCATTGAGTGTCCTGCGTGGGTCATGAGTGTCCTGCGTGGGTCATTGAGTGTCCTGCGTGGGTCATTGAGTGTCCTGTGTGGGTCATGAGTGTCCGGCGTGGGTCATGAGTGTCCTGCGTGTGTCATTGAGTGTCCTGCACGGGTCATTGAGTGACCTGCGTTGGTTATGGGTGTCCTGCGTGGGTGATTCATTGTCCTTCGTGGGTCATTGAGTGTCCGGCGTGGGTCATGAGGGTCCTGCGTGGGACATTGAGGGCCCTGCGTGTGTCATGAGTGTTCTGCGTGGGACATTGAGTGTCCTGCGTGGGTCATGAGTGTCCTGCGTTGGCCATTGAGTGTCCAGCGTGGGTCATTGAGAGTCGTGCGTGGGTCATTGAGTGGCTGTGTTGGTTATTGAGTGTCGTACGTGGGTCATTGAGTGTCCTGCATGGGTCTTTGAGTGTCCTACGTGGGTCATTGAGTGTCCTGCGTGGGTCATGACTGACCTGCGTGGGTCATTGAGTGTACTGCGTGGGTCATGAGTGTCCTGCGTGGGTCATTGAGTGTCCTGTGTGGGTCATGATTGTCCGACGTGGGTCATTGAGTGTCCTGTGTGGTTCGTTGAGTGTCCTGCATGGGACATTGAGTGTCCTGCGTGTGTCACTGAGTGTCCTGCATGGGTCATTGAGTGTCCTGCGTGGGTCATGAGTGTCCTGCGTTGGTTATGAGTGTCCTGCGTGGGCCATTAAGTGGCCTGTGTGGGTCATTGAGTGTCCTGCGTGGGTCATGAGTGCACTGCGTGGGTCATTGAGTGTCCTGCATGGGTCATGAGTGTCCTGCATGGGTAATTGAGTGTCCTGTGTGGGTCATGAGTGTCCTGCGTGGGTCATTGAGTGTCCTGCTTGGGTCATGAGTGTCCAGCGTGGGTTATTGAGAATCCTGCGTTGGTCATTGAGTGGCCTGTGTTGGTCATTGCGTGTCCTACGTGGGTCATTGAGTGTCCTGCGTGGGTCATGCGTGTCCTGCATGGGTCATTGAGTGTCCTGCGTGGGCCATTGAGTGTCCTGCGTCGGCCATTCAGTATCCTGAGTGGGTAATTGAGTGTCCTGTGTGTGGCTCATTGAGTGTCCTGTGTGGGTCATGAGTGTCCTGTGTGGGTCATGAGTGTCCTTTGTGGGGTCATTAAGTGTCCTGCGTGTGTCATGAGTGTCCTGCGTGGGTCATTGAGTGTCCTCCGTGGGTCATGAGTGTCCTGCGTTGGTCATTGAGTGTCCTGTGTGGGTCATGAGTGTCCTGCGTGGGTCATTGAGTGTCCTGCTTGGGTCATGAGTGTCCAACGTGGGTCATTGAGTGTCCTGCGTGGGTCATTGAGTGTCCTGTGTGGTTCGTTGAGTGTCCTGCATGGGACATTGAGTGTCCTGCGTGGGTCATTGAGTGTCCTGCGTGGATCATGAGTGTCCTGTGTGGGTCCTGCGTGTCCTGCGTGGGTCATTGAGTGTCCTGTGTGGGTCATTGAGTGTTTTGCGTGGGTCATTGAGTGTCCTGTGTGGGTCATGAGTGTCCTGCGTGGGTCATTGAGTGTCCTGCGTGGGTCATTGAGTGTCCTGCGTGGGTCATTGAATGTCGTGTGTGGGTTATTGAGTGTCCTGCGTGGGTCATTGAGTATCCTGTGTGTGTCATGAGTGTCCTCTGTGGGTCATTGAGTGTCCTGCGTGGGTCGTGAGTGTCCTGCATGGGTCATGCGTGTCCTGTATGGGCCATTGAGTGTCCTGCTTGGGTCATGAGCGTCCAACGTGTGTCATTGAGTGTCCTGCGTGCTTCATTGAGTGTCCTGTGTGGTTCGTTGAGTGTCCTGCATGGGACATTGAGTGTCCCGCGTGGGTCATTGAGTGTCCTGCGTGGATCATGAGTGTCCTGTGTGGGTCATGCGTGTCCTGCGTGGGTCATTGAGTGTCCTGTGTGGGTCATTGAGTGCCCTGCATGGGTCATTGAGTGTCCTGTGTGGGTCATGAGTGTCCTGCGTGGGTCATTGAGTGTCCTGCGTGGGTCATTGAGTGTCCTGCGTGGGTCATTGAGTGTCGTGTGTGGGTCATTGAGTGTCCTGCGTGTGTCATTGAGTATCCTGTGTTTGTCATGAGTGTCCTCTGTGGGTCATTGAGTGTCCTGCGTGGGTCGTGAGTGTCCTGCATGGGTCATGCGTGTCCTGTATGGGCCATTGAGTGTCCTGCGTGGGTCATGAGGGTCCTGTGTGGGTCATGAGTTTCCTGTGTGGGGTCATTGAGTGCCCTGTGTGGGTCATTGAGTGTCCTGCGTGGGTCATTGAGTATCCTGCGTGGGTCATGAGTGTCCTTCGTGGGACATTGAGTGTCCTGCATGGGTCAGTGTGTGTCCAGCGTGGGTCATTGAGAGTCGTGCGTGGGTCATTGAGTGGCTGTGTTGGTTATTGAGTGTCGTACGTGGGTCATTGAGTGTCCTGCATGGGTCATTGAGTGTCCTACGTCGGTCATTGAGTGTCCTGCGTGGGTCATGAGTGACCTGCGTGGGTCATTGAGTTTACTGCGTGGGTCATGAGTGTCCTGCGTGGGTCATTGAGTGTCCTGTGTGGGTCATGAGTGTCCTACGTGGGTCATTGAGTGTCCTGTTTGGGTCATGAGTGTCCAGCGTGGGTCATTGAGAGTCGTGCGTGGGTCATTGAGTGGCTGTGTTGGTCATTGAGTGTCCTGCATGGGTCATTGAGTGTCCTGCATGGGTCATTGAGTGTCCTCTGTGGGTCATTGAGTGTCCTGCGTGGGTCATGAGTGTCCTGCGTGGGTCATTGAGTGTCCTGCGTGGGTCATTGAGTGTCCTGTGTGGGTCATGAGTGTCCTGCGTGGGTCATGAGTGTCCTGCGTGTGTCATTGAGTGTCCTGCACGGGTCATTGAGTGACCTGCGTGGGTTATGGGTGTCCTGCGTGGGTGATTCATTGTCCTTCGTGGGTCATTGAGTGTCATGCGTGGGTCATGAGGGTCCTGCGTGGGACATTGAGTGCCCTGCGTGTGTCATGAGTGTGCTACGTGGGTCATTGTGTGTCCTACGTGGGTCATGAGTGTCCTGCATGGGTCATTCAGTGTCCTCTGTGGGTCATTGAGTGTCCTGCGTGGGTCATGAGTGTCCTGCGTGCGTCATTGAGTGTCCTGCGTGGGTCATTGAGTGTCCTGTGTGGGTCATGAGTGTCCTGCGTGGGTCATGAGTGTCCTGCGTGTGTCATTGAGTGTCCTGCACGGGTCATTGAGTGACCTGCGTGGGTGATTCATTGTCCTTCGTGGGTCATTGAGTGTCCGGCGTGGGTCATGAGGGTCCTGCGTGGGACATTGAGGGCCCTGCGTGTGTCATGAGTGTCCTACATGGGTCATTGTGTGTCCTACGTGGGTCATGAGTGTCCTGCATGGGTCATTGAGTGTACTGCGTGTGCCATTGAGTATCCTGCGTGCGTCATTGAGTGCCTTGCATGGGTCATGAGTGCCCTGTGTGGGTCATGAGTGTCCTGTGTGGGGTCATTGAGTGCCCTGTGTGGGTCATTGAGTGTCCTGCGTGGGTCATTGAGTGTCCCGTGTGGGTCATTGAGTGTCCTGCGTGGATCATTGAGAGTCCTGCGTGGGTCTTTGAGTGTCCTGCGTGGGTCATTGAGTGTCCTGCGCGCGTCATTGAGTGTCCTGCGTGGGTCATGAGTGTCCTGCGTGGGTCATTGATTGTCCGGCGTGGGTCATGAGTGTCCTGCGTGGGTCCTGAGTGTCCTGTGTGGGTCATTGAGTGTCCTGTGTGGGTCATTGACTGTCCTGCGTGGGTCATTGAGTGTACTGTGTGGGTCATTGAGTGTCCTGCGTGGGTCATTGAGTGTCCTTCATGGGTCATTGAGTTTCCTGTTTGGGTCATGAGTGTCCTGCGTGGGTCATTGAGTGTCCTGCGTGGGTCATTGAGTGTCCTTCATGGGTCATTGAGTTTCCTGTTTGGGTCATGAGTGTCCTGCGTGGGTCATGAGTGTCCTGCGTGGGTCATTGAGTGTCCGGCGTGGGTCATGAGTGTCCTGCGTGGGTCCTGAGTGTCCTGTGTGGGTCATTGAGAGTCCTACGTGGGTCATTGAGTGTCCTGCGTGGGTCATTGAGTGTCCTGCATGGGTCATTGAGTGTCCTGCGTGGGCCATTGAGTATCCTGTGTGGCTCATTGAGTGTCCTGCGTGGGTCATTGAGTGTCCTGTCTGGGTCATGAGCGTCCTGCGCGTGTCATGAGTGTCATGCGTGGGTCATTGAGTGTTCTGCATGGGTCATTGAGTGTCCTGCATGGGTCATGGGTGTCCTGCGTGGGTGATTCAGTGTCCTGCGTGGGTCATGAGTGTCCTGCGTGGGTCATGAGTGTCCTGCATGGGTCATTGAGTGTCCTGCTTGGGTCATGAGTGTCCTGTGTGGGTCATTGAGTGTGCTGTGTGGGTCATGAGTGTCCTGCGTGGGTCGTTGAGTGTCCTGTGTGGGTCATGATTGTCCTGCATGTGTCATTGAGGGTCCTGCGTGGGTCATTGAGTCCCCTGTGTGGGTCATTGAGTGTTCTGCGTGGGTCATGAGTGTCCTGTGTGGGTCATTGACTGCACTTTGTGGGTCATTGAGTGTCCTGCGTGGGTCATTGAGTGTCCTGTGTGGGTCATGAGTGCCCTGCTTGGGTCATTGAGTTTCCTGCGTGGGTCATTCAGTGTCCTGCGTGGGTCATTGAGTGTCCTGCGTGGGTCATGAGTGTCCTGCGTGGGTCATTGAATGTCCTGCGTGTGTCATGAGTGTCCTGCATGGGTCATTGAGTGTCCTGCTAGGGTCATGAGTGTCCAGTGTG
The DNA here is from genome assembly GCF_037043375.1 of Chiloscyllium plagiosum. NCBI lineage: Eukaryota > Metazoa > Chordata > Chondrichthyes > Orectolobiformes > Hemiscylliidae > Chiloscyllium > Chiloscyllium plagiosum. The sequence continues at coordinate 43,657,465 of NW_028270189.1, read as the reverse complement.
GGTCATGAGTGTCCTGCGTGGGTCATTGATTGTCCTGCGTGGGTCATGAGTGTCCTGCGTGGGTCATTGAGTGTCTTGCGTGGGTCATGAGTGTCCTGCGTGGGTCATTGCCTGTCCTGTGTGGGTCATTGAGTGTGCTGTGTGGGTCATTGTGTGTGATGTGTGGGACATTAGTGTCCTGCGTGGGTCATTGAGTGTCCTGTGTGGGTCATGATTGTCCTGCATGGGTCATTGAGTGTCCTGTGTGGGTCATGAGTGTCCTGCGTGGTCATTGAGTGTCCTGCGTGGGTCATTGAGTGTCCTGCGTGGGTCATTGAGTGTCCTGCGTGGGTCATGAGTGTCCTGCGTGGGTCATTGAGTGTCCTGCATGGGTCATTGAGTGTCCTGCGTGTGTCATTGAGTGTCCTGCGTGTGTCATGAGTGTCCTGCATGGGTCATTGAGTGACCTGCTTGGGTCATGAGTGTCCAGCGTGGGTCATTGAGTGTCGTGTGTGGGTCATGCGTGTCCTGCGTGAGTCATTGAGTGTCGTGTGTGGGTCATGAGTGTCCTGCGTGAGTCATTGAGTGTCCTGTGTGGGTCATGAGTGTCCGTTGTCGTTCATTGAGTGTTCTGCGTGGTTCATTGAGTGTCCTGTGTGTGCCATGTTTGTCCTGCATGGGTCATTGAGTGTCCTGCGTGGGTCATTGTGTGTCCGGCGTGGGTCATTGAGTGTCCTGCGTGGGTCATGAGTGTCCTGTGTGGGTCATTGAGTGCCCTGTGTGGGTCATTGTGTGTCCTGCGTGGGTCATTGAGCGTCCTGTTTGGGTCATGAGTGTCCTGCGTGGATCATTGAGTGTCCTGCGTGGGTCATTCAGTGTCCTGCGTGGGTCATTGAGTGACCTGCGTGGGTCATTGAGTGTCCTGTGCGTGTCATTGAGTGTCCTGCTTGGGTCATTGACTGTATGCGTGGGTCATGAGTGTCCTGTGTCAGTCATTGAGTGTATTGCGTGGGTCATTGAGTGTCCTGCGAGTGTCATGAGTATCCTGTGTGGTACGTTGAGTGTCCTGCGTGGGTCATGAGTGTCCAGCGTGGGTCATGAGTGTCCTGCGTGGGTCATTGAGTGTCCTGCGTGGGTCATGAGTGTCCTGCGTGGGTCATTGAGAGTCCTGCGTGGGTCATTGAGTGTCCTGTGTGGGTCATTGAGTGTGCTGTGTGGGTCATGAGTGTCCTGCGTGGGTCATTGAGTGTCCTGTCTGGGTTATGAGTGTCCTGCATGGGTCATTGAGTGTCCTGCGTGGGTCATTGAGTGTCCTGTGTGGGTCATGTGGGTCCTGCGTGGGTCATTGAGTGTCCTGTGTGGGTCATGAGTGTCCTGTGTGGGTCATTGAGTGTCCTGCGTGGGTCACGAGTGTCCTGCGTGGGGCATTCAGTGTCATGTGTGGGTCATGAGTGACCTGCGTGGGTCATTGAGTGTCCTGCGTGGGTCATGAGAGTCCTGCGTGGGTCATTGAGTGTCCTGCATGGGTCATTGAGTGTCCTGCGTGGGTCATGAGTGTCCTGCGTAGGTCATTGAGCGTCCTGCGTGGGTCATGAGTGTCATGCGTGGGTCATGGATGTCCTGCGTGGGTCATTGAGTGTCCTGCATGGGTCATGAGTGTCCTGTGTGGGTCATTGAGTGTCCTACGTGGGACATTGTGTGTCCTGTGTGGGTCATGAGTGTCCTGTGTGGGTCATGAGTGTCATGCCTGGGTCATTGAGAGTCCTGCATGGGTCATTGAGTGTCCTGCGTGGGTCATGGGTGTCCTGCGTGGGTGATTCAGTGTCCTGCGTGGGTCATGAGTGTCCTGCGTGGGTCATTGAGTGTCCTGCGTGGGTCATGAGTGTCCTGCGTGTGTCATTGAGTGTCCTGCGTGGGTAATGAGTGTCCAGTGTGGGTCATGAGTGTCCTGCGTGGGTCATGAATGTACTGCGTGGGCCATTGAGTGTCCTGTGTGGATCATTGAGTGTCCTGCGTGTGTCATTGAGTGTCCTGCGTGGGTCATTGAGTGTCCTGCATGGATCATGATTGTCCTGTGTGGGTCATTGAGTGTCCTGCGTGAGTCATTGAGTGTCCCGTGTGGGTCATTGAGTGTCCTGTGTGGGTGATTGAGTGTCCTGCGTGGGTCATGAGTGTCCTGCGTGGGTCATTGAGTGTCCTGCTTGGGTCATGAGTGTCCAGCGTGGGTCATTGAGAGTCCTGCGTGGGTCATTTAGTGTCCGGTGTTGGTCATTGAGTGTCCTATGTGGGTCATTGAGTGTCCTGCGTGGGTCATGAGTGACCTGCATGGGTCATTGAGTGTCCTGCGTGGGTCATTGAGTGTCCTGCGTGGGTCATTGATTATCCTGCGTGGGTCATTGAGTGTTCTGCATGGGTCATTGAGTGTACTGTGTGGGTCATGAGTGTCCTGCGTGGGTCATTGTGTGTCCTGCATGGGTCATTGAGTGTCCTGCGTGGGTCATGGGTGTCCTGCGTGGGTGATTCAGTGTCCTCCGTGGGTCATGAGTGTCCTGCGTGGGTTATGAGTGTCCTGCGTGGGTCATTGAGTGTCCTGCGTGGGTCATTGAGTGTCCTGCGTGGGACATTGAGTGTCCTGCGTGTGTTCTGATTGTCCTGCGTGGGCCATTGAGTGTCCTGTGTGGGTCATTGAGTGTCCTGCATGTGTCATTGAGTGTCCTGCGTGGGTCATTGAGTGTCCTGCATTGGTCATGAGTGTTCTGCATGGGTCATTGAGTGTCCTGCTTTTGTCATGAGGGTCCAGCGTGGGTCATTGAGAGTCCTGCGTGGATCATTGAGTGGCCTGTGTTGGTCATTGAGTGTCCTACATGTGTCATTGAGTGTCCTGCGTGGGTCATGAGTGTCCTGCATGGGTCATTGAGTGTCCTGTGTGGGTCATGAGTGTCCTGCGTGGGTCATTGAGTGTCCTGCATGGGTAATGAGTGTCCAGTGTGGGTCATGAGTGTCCTGCGTGGGTCATGAATGTACTGCGTGGGCCATTGAGTGTCATGTGTGGATCATTGAGTGTCCTGCGTGTGTCATTGAGTGTCCTGCGTGGGTCATTGAGTGTCCTGCGTGGGTCATGAGTGTCCTGCGTGGGTCATTGAGTGTCCTGCGTGGGTCATTGAGTGTCCTGCGTGGGACATTGAGTGTCCTGCATGGGTCCTGATTGTCCTGCGTGGGCCATTGAGTGTCCTGTGTGGGTCATTGAGTGTCCTGCGTGTGTCATTGAGTGTCCTGCGTGGGTCATTGAGTGTCCTGCATTGGTCATGAGTGTTCTGCGTGGGTCATTGAGTGTCCTGCTTGGGTCATGAGGGTCCAGCGTGGGTCATTGAGAATCCTGCGTGGGTCATTGAGTGGCCTGTGTTGGTCATTGAGTGTCCTACATGTGTCATTGAGTGTCCTGCGTGGGTCATGAGTGTCCTGCATGGGTCATTGAGTGTCCTGCGTGGGCCATTGAGTATCCTGCGTGGGTCATTGAGTGTTCTGCATGAGTCATTGAGTGTCCTGTGTGGATCATGAGTGTCCTGCATGGGTCATTGATTGTCCTGCATGGGTCATTGAGTGTCCTGCGTGGGTCATGGGTGTCCTGCGTGGGTGATTCAGTGTCCTGCGTGGGTCATGAGTGTCCTTCGTGGGTCATTCAGTGTCCTGCGTGGGTCATGAGAGTCCTGCGTGGGTCATTGAGTGTCCTGCGTGAGTCATGAGTGTCCTGCGTGGGGCATTGAGTGTCCTGCTTGGTCATGATTGTCCTGCGTAGGCCAGTGAGTGTCCTGTGTGGGTCATTGAGTGTCCTGCGTGTGTCATTGAGTGTCCTGCGTGGGTCATTGAGTGTCCTGCATGGGTCATGAGTGTCCTGTGTGGGTCATTGAGTGTCCTGCGTGGGTCATTGAGTGTCCCGTGTGGGTCATTGAGTGTCCTGCGTGGGTCATTGAGAGTCCTGCGTGGGTCTTTGAGTGTCCTGAGTTGGTCATTGAGTGTCCTGCGCGCGTCATTGTTTGTCCTGCGTGGGTCATGAGTATCCTGCGTGGGTCATTGAGTGTCCGGCGTGGGTCATGAGTGTCCTGCGTAGGTCCTGAGTGTCCTGTGTGGGTCATTGAGTGTCCTGTGTGGGTCATTGACTGTCCTGCGTGGGTCATTGAGTGTCCTGTGTGGGTCATTGAGTGTCCTGCGTGGGTCATTGAGTGTCCTGCGTGGGTCATTGAGTGTCCTTCATGGGTCATTGAGTTTCCTGTTTGGGTCATGAGTGTCCTGCGTGGGTCATTGAGTGTCCTGCGTGGGTCATTGAGTGTCCTTCATGGGTCATTGAGTTTCCTGTTTGGGTCATGATTGTCCTGCATGGGTCATGAGTGTCCTGCGTGGGTCATTGAGTGTCCGGCGTGGGTCATGAGTGTCCTACGTGGGTCATTGAGTGTCCTGCGTGTGTCATTGAGTGTTCTGCATGGATCATTGAGTGTCCTGCATGGGCCATTGAGTATCCTGTGTGGGTCATTGAGTGTCCTGCGTGGGTCATTGAGTGTCCTGTGTGGGTCATGAGTGTCCTGCGCGTGTCATGAGTTTCCTGCGTGGGTCATTGCATGTTCTGCATGGGTCATTGAATGTCCTGCGTGGTTCATGGGTGTCCTGCGTGGGTGATTCAATGTCCTGCGTGGGTCATGAGTGTCCTGCGTGGGTCATGAGTGTCCTGCGTGGGTCATTGAGTGTCCGGCGTGGGTCATGAGTGTCCTGCGTGGGTCCTGAGTGTCCTGTGTGGGTCATTGAGTGTCCTACGTGGTTCATTGAGTGTCCTGCGTGTGTCATTGAGTGTCCTGCATGGGTCATTGAGTGTCCTGCGTGGGCCATTGAGTATCCTGTGTGGCTCATTGAGTGTCCTGCGTGGGTCCTGAGTGTCCTGTGTGGGTCACTGAGTGTCCTACGTGGGTCATTGAGTGTCCTGCGTGTGTCATTGAGTGTCCTGCATGGATCATTGAGTGTCCTGCGTGGGCCATTGAGTATCCTGTGTGGCTCATTGAGTGTCCTGCGTGGGTCATTGAGTGTCCTGTGTGGGTCATGAGTGTCCTGCGCGTGTCATGAGTGTCCTGCGTGGGTCATTGCATGTTCTGCATGGGTCATTGAGTGTCCTGCGTGGGTCATGGGTGTCCTGCGTGGGTGATTCAATGTCCTGCGTGGGTCATGAGTGTCCTGCGTGGGTCATGAGTGTCCTGCGTGGGTCATTGAGTGTCCAGCGTGGGTCATGAGTGTCCTGCGTGGGTCCTGAGTGTCCTGTGTGGGTCATTGAGTGTCCTACGTGGTTCATTGAGTGTCCTGCGTGTGTCATTGAGTGTCCTGCATGGGTCATTGAGTGTCCTGCGTGGGCCATTGAGTATCCTGTGTGGCTCATTGAGTGTCCTGCGTGGGTCATTGAGTGTCCTGTGTGGGTCATGAGTGTCCTGCGCGTGTCATGAGTGTCCTGCGTGGGTCATTGCATGTTCTGCATGGGTCATTGAGTGTCCTGCGTGGGTCATGGGTGTCCTGCGTGGGTGATTCAATGTCCTGCGTGGGTCATGAGTGTCCTGCGTGGGTCATGAGTGTCCTGCGTGGGTCATTGAGTGTCCGGCGTGGGTCATGAGTGTCCTGCGTGGGTCCTGAGTGTCCTGTGTGGGTCATTGAGTGTCCTACGTGGTTCATTGAGTGTCCTGCGTGTGTCATTGAGTGTCCTGCATGGGTCATTGAGTGTCGTGCGTGGGCCATTGAGTATCCTGTGTGGCTCATTGAGTGTCCTGCGTTGGTCATTGAGTGTCCTGTATGGGTCATGAGTGTCCTGCGCGTGTCATGAGTGTCCTGCGTGGGTCATTGAGTGTTCTGCATGGGTCATTGAGTGTCCTGCGTGGGTCATGGGTGTCCTGCGTGGGTGATTCAGTTTCCTGCGTGGGTCATGAGTGTCCTGTGTGGGTCATGAGTGTCCTGTGTGGGTCATGATTGTCCTGCTTGGGTCATGAGTGTCCTGTGTGGGTCATTGAGTGTGCTGTGTGGGTCATGAGTGTCCTGCGTGGGTCGTTGAGTGTCCTGTGTGGGTCATGATTGTCCTGCATGTGTCATTGAGGGTCCTGCGTGGGTCATTGAGTCCCCTGTGTGGGTCATTGAGTGTTCTGCGTGGGTCATGAGTGTCCTGTGTGGGTCATTGAGTGCCCTTTGTGGGTCATTCAGTGTCCTGCGTGGGTCATTGAGTGTCCTGCGTGGGTCATGAGTGTCCTGCGTGGGTCATTGAATGTCCTGCGTTTGTCATGAGTGTCCTGCATGGGTCATTGAGTGTCCTGCTAGGGTCATGAGTGTCCAGCGTGGATCATGAGTGTCCTGCGTGGGTCATTGATTGTTCTGCGTGGGTCATGAGTGTCCTGCGTGGGTCATTGCCTGTCCTGCGTGGGTCATTGAGTGTGCTGTGTGGGTCATTGAGAGTGATGTGTGGGACATGAGTGTCCTGTGTGGGTTATGATTGTCCTGCATGGGTCATTGAGTGTCCTGCGTGGGTCATTGAGTGTCCTGCGTGGGTCCTGTGTGTCCGGTGTGGGTCATTGATTGCCCTGTGTGGGTCATTGAGTGTCCTGCGTGGGTCATTGAGTGTCCTGTGTGGGTCATGAGTGTCCTGCGTGGTCATTGAGTGTCCTGCGTGGTTCATTGAGTGTCCTGCGTGGGTCATGATTGTCCTGCGTGGGTCATTGCGTGTCCTGCATGGGTCATTGAGTGTCCTGCGTGTGTCATTGAGTGTCCTGCGTGTGTCATGAGTGTCCTGCATGGGTCATTGAGTGTCCTGCTTGGGTCATGAGTGTCCAGCGTGGGTCATTGAGTGTCGTGTGTGGGTCATGAGTGTCCTGCGTGAGTCATTGAGTGTCGTGTGTGGGTCATGAGTGTCCTGCGTGAGTCATTGAGTGTCCTGTGTGGGTCATGAGTGTCCTGTGTCGGTCATTGAGTGTTCTGCGTGGTTCATTGAGTGTCCTGTGTGGGTCATTGAGTGTGCTGTGTGGGTCATGAGTGTCCTGCGTGGGTCATTGAGTGTCCTGTGTGTGTCATGATTGTCCTGCATGGGTCATTGAGTGTCCTGTGTGGGTCATTGAGTGCCCTGTGTGGGACATTGTGTGTCCTGCGTGGGTCATTGAGTGTCCTGTGTGGGTCATGAGTGTCCTGCGTGGGTCATTGAGTGTCCTGTGTGGGTCATTCAGTGTCCTGCGTGTGTCATTGAGTGACCTGCATGGGTCATTGAGTGTCCCGTGCGGGTCATTGAGTGTCCTGCTTGGGTCATTGAGTGTCCTGCGTGGGTCATGAGTGTCCTGTGTCAGTCATTGAGTGTATTGCGTGGTTCATTGAGTGTCCTGCGAGTGTCATGAGTATCCTGTGTGGTTCGTTGAGTGTCCTGCGTGGGTCATGAGTGTCCAGCGTGGGTCATGAGTGTCCTGCGTGGGTCATTGAGTGTCCTGCGTGGGACATTGAGTGTCCTGCGTGGGTCATGATTGTCCTGCGTGGGCCATTGAGTGTCCTGTGTGGGTCATTGAGTGTCCTGCGTGTGTCATTGAGTGTCCTGCGTGGGTCATTGAGTGTCCTGCATTGGTCATGAGTGTTCTGCGGGGGTCATTGAGTGTCCTGCTTGGGTCATGAGGGTCCAGCGTGGGTCATTGAGTGTCCTGCTTGGGTCATTGAGTGTCCTGCTTGGGTCATGAGTGTCCTGTGTGGGTCATTGAGTGTGCTGTGTGGGTCATGAGTGTCCTGCGTGGGTCGTTGAGTGTCCTGTGTGGGTCATGATTGTCCTGCATGTGTCATTGAGGGTCCTGCGTGGGTCATTTAGTGTCCTGTGTGGGTCATTGAGTGTTCTGCGTGGGTCATGAGTGTCCTGTGTGGGTCATTGAGTGCCCTTTGTGGGTCATTCAGTGTCCTGCGTGGGTCATTGAGTGTCCTGCGTGGGTCATGAGTGTCCTGCGTGGGTCATTGAATGTCCTGCGTTTGTCATGAGTGTCCTGCATGGGTCATTGAGTGTCCTGCTAGGGTCATGAGTGTCCAGCGTGGATCATGAGTGTCCTGCGTGGGTCATTGATTGTTCTGCGTGGGTCATGAGTGTCCTGCGTGGGTCATTGCCTGTCCTGCGTGGGTCATTGAGTGTGCTGTGTGGGTCATTGAGAGTGATGTGTGGGACATGAGTGTCCTGTGTGGGTTATGATTGTCCTGCATGGGTCATTGAGTGTCCTGCGTGGGTCATTGAGTGTCCTGCGTGGGTCATTGAGTGTCCTGCGTGGGTCCTGTGTGTCCGGTGTGGGTCATTGATTGCCCTGTGTGGGTCATTGAGTGTCCTGCGTGGGTCATTGAGTGTCCTGTGTGGGTCATGAGTGTCCTGCGTGGTCATTGAGTGTCCTGCGTGGGTCATTGAGTGTCCTGCGTGGGTCATGATTGTCCTGCGTGGGTCATTGCGTGTCCTGCATGGGTCATTGAGTGTCCTGCGTGTGTCATTGAGTGTCCTGCGTGTGTCATGAGTGTCCTGCATGGGTCATTGAGTGTCCTGCTTGGGTCATGAGTGTCCAGCGTGGGTCATTGAGTGTCGTGTGTGGGTCATGAGTGTCCTGCGTGAGTCATTGAGTGTCGTGTGTGGGTCATGAGTGTCCTGCGTGAGTCATTGAGTGTCCTGTGTGGGTCATGAGTGTCCTGTGTCGGTCATTGAGTGTTCTGCGTGGTTCATTGAGTGTCCTGTGTGGGTCATTGAGTGTGCTGTGTGGGTCATGAGTGTCCTGCGTGGGTCATTGAGTGTCCCGTGTGTGTCATGATTGTCCTGCATGGGTCATTGAGTGTCCTGTGTGGGTCATTGAGTGCCCTGTGTGGGACATTGTGTGTCCTGCGTGGGTCATTGAGTGTCCTGTGTGGGTCATGAGTGTCCTGCGTGGGTCATTGAGTGTCCTGTGTGGGTCATTCAGTGTCCTGCGTGTGTCATTGAGTGACCTGCATGGGTCATTGAGTGTCCCGTGCGGGTCATTGAGTGTCCTGCTTGGGTCATTGAGTGTCCTGCGTGGGTCATGAGTGTCCTGTGTCAGTCATTGAGTGTATTGCGTGGTTCATTGAGTGTCCTGCGAGTGTCATGAGTATCCTGTGTGGTTCGTTGAGTGTCCTGCGTGGGTCATGAGTGTCCAGTGTGGGTCATGAGTGTCCTGCGTGGGTCATTGAGTGTCCTGCGTGGGACATTGAGTGTCCTGCGTGGGTCATGATTGTCCTGCGTGGGCCATTGAGTGTCCTGTGTGGGTCATTGAGTGTCCTGCGTGTGTCATTGAGTGTCCTGCGTGGGTCATTGAGTGTCCTGCATTGGTCATGAGTGTTCTGCGGGGGTCATTGAGTGTCCTGCTTGGGTCATGAGGGTCCAGCGTGGGTCATTGAGAGTCCTGCGTGGGTCATTGAGTGTCCTGCTTGGGTCATGAGGGTCCAGCGTGGGTCATTGAGAGTCCTGCGTGGGTCATTGAGTGGCCTGTGTTGGTTATTGAGTGTCCTACGTGGGTCATTGAGTGTCCTGCGTGTGTCATGAGTGTCCTGCGTGGATCATTGAGTATCCTGCGTGGGTCATTGAGAGTCCTGCGTGGGTCTTTGAGTGTCCTGCGTGGGTCATTGAGTGTCCTGCGCGCGTCATTGAGTGTCCTGCGTGGGTCATGAGTGTCCTGCGTGGGTCAGTGAGTGTCCGGCGTGGGTCATGAGTGTCCTGCTTGGGTCCTGAGTGTCCTGTGTGGGTCATTGAGAGTCCTGCGTGTGTCATTGAGTGGCCTGTGTTGGTCATTGAGTGTCCTGCGTGGGTCATGAGTGTCCTGCGTGTGTCATTGAGTGTCCTGTGTGGGTCATGAGTGTCCTGCATGGGTCATTGAGTGTCCTGCGTGGGTCATTGAGTGTCCTGTGTGGGTCATGTGTGTCCTGCGTGGGTCATTGAGTGTCCTGTGTGGGTCATGAGTGTCCTGTGTGGGTCATTGAGTGTCCTGCGTGGGTCACGAGTGTCGTGCGTGGGGCATTGAGTGTCCTGTGTGGGTCATGAGTGTCCTGCGTGGGTCATTGAGTGTCCTGCGTGGGTCATGAGAGTCCTGCGTGGGTCATTGAGTGTCCTGCATGGGTCATTGAGTGTCCTGCGTGGGTCATGAGTGTCCTGCGTAGGTCATTGAGTGTCCTGCGTGGGTCATGAGTGTCATGCGTGGGTCATTGAGTGTCCTGTGTGGGTCATGAGTGTCCTGCGTGGGTCATGGATGTCCTGCGTGGGTCATTGAGTGTCCTGCATGGGTCATGAGTGTCCTGTGTGGGTCATTGAGTGTCCTACGTGGGACATTGTGTGTCCTGTGTGGGTCATGAGTGTCCTGTGTGGGTCATTGAGTGTCCTGCGTGGGCCATTGAGTATCCTGCGTGGGTCATTGAGTGTTCTGCGTGGGTCATTGAGTGTCCTGTGTGGATCATGAGTGTCCTGCGTAGGTCATTGAGTGTCCTGCGTGGGTCATGAGTGTCATGCGTGGGTCATTGAGTGTCCTGTGTGGGTCAGGAGTGTCCTGCGTGGATCATGGATGTCCTGCGTGAGTCATTGAGTGTCCTGCATGGGTCATGAGTGTCCTGTGTGGGTCATTGAGTGTCCTACGTGGGACATTGTGTGTCCATTGTGGGTCATGAGTGTCCTGTGTGGGTCATGAGTGTCATGCCTGGGTCATTGAGAGTCCTGCATGGGTCATTGAGTATCCTGCGTGGGTCATGGGTGTCCTGCGTGGGTGATTCAGTGTCCTGCGTGGGTCATGAGTGTCCTGCGTGGCTCATTGAGTGTCCTGCGTGGGTAATGAGTGTCCAGTGTGGGTCATGAGTGTCCTGCGTGGGTCATGAATGTCCTGCGTGGCCCATTGAGTGTCCTGTGTGGATCATTGAGTGTCCTGCGTGTGTCATTGAGTGTCCTGCGTGGGTCATTGAGTGTCCTGCATGGATCATGTGTGTCCTGTGTGGGTCATTGAGTGTCCTGCGTGAGTCATAGAGTGTCCCGTGTGGGTCATTGAGTGTCCTGTGTGGGTGTTTGAGTGGCCTGTGTTGGTCATTGAGTGTCCTACGTGGGTCATTGAGTGTCCTGCGTGGGTCATGAGTGTCCTGCGTAGGTCATTGAGTGTCCTGCATGGGTCATGAGTGTCATGCGTGGGTCATTGAGTGTCCTGTGTGTGTCATGAGTGTCCTGCGTGGGTCATGTGTGTCCTGCGTGGGTCAATGAGTGTCCTGCATGGATCATGAGTGTCCTGTGTGGGTCATTGTGTGTCCTGCGTGAGTCATTGAGTGTCCTGCATGGGTCATTGAGTGACCTGCGTGGGTCATTGAGTGTCCCGTGCGGGTCATTGAGTGTCCTGCGTGGGTCATTGAGTGTCCTGCGTGGGTCATGAGTGTCCTGTGTCAGTCATTGAGTGTATTGCGTGGTTCATTGAGTGTCCTGCGAGTGTCATGAGTATCCTGTGTGGTTCGTTGAGTGTCCTGCGTGGGTCATGAGTGTCCAGCGTTGGTCATGATTGTCCTGCGTGGGTCATTGAGTGTCCTGCGTGGGACATTGAGTATCCTGCGTGGGTCATTGAGTGTCCTGTGTGGGTCATGATTGTCCTGCATGGGTCATTGAGTGTCCTGCGTGTGTCATTGAGTGTCCTGCGTGGGTCATTGAGTGTCCTGCATTGGTCATGAGTGTTCTGCGGGGGTCATTGAGTGTCCTGCTTGTGTCATGAGGGTCCAGCGTGGGTCATTGAGAGTCCTGCGTGGGTCATTGAGTGGCCTGTGTTGGTCATTGAGTG